>NC_064811.1:196557628-196708856 GCF_023721935.1 Panthera uncia
AAAAGTGGTAGGAAAGCTGAAGATCTTGAACATAAAGATGGCATAGGAACACCTGTTTATTTTGCTTATGTTTTCTATACACAAAACAGGCGTATAATAAATCTAAATCTCTATATCTAAATATGTTCGAAAGGCTCCTTTTACATTATAAAATAAAATTCTGAGTAATAAACAATTGCATTATAGTTAATTGGTGGTGTACAAAAATAACGTGTCTTATAATCAAAATGCAATATCACATCATTACTTTGTTCTTGAAATGGTTTTTTTGATCATTTCTGATTTGGGAAAAATGGCAAAGGAGCAAGTCTATCTCTGTCAGGGTTCATGTTATTTATTTATTTTCGTTTGTGTTATTTTACATCAGAGTAGGAAAAAATGCTGAGTCAGACATGTCAATAATCATTTCCACCTATTTGTGTAATTTATTCATTTTAAATGCTCTTTGATCCTAGCTTTGGTGAATAGTGTAAGAACTTAAAAGTTGCTCAATATGTTTAGATATGCTTTTTTAATAATAAATTAATAGTTTCAGCATAGTATTTTGCCGTCAAGCTGGCTGGGTTTCATTTGCTGCTTCAAACTCTCTCTCCTCTGTATCACTCTGTGCCCTTGGGGCATGGCTTTCAGGAGGGCATCAATGAGCGCCTTCACTCTCCAGCCACCAGACTGAGCTAGTCAGTGGGAAATGCTGGAGAAAGAACAGTGCCTGAGAGGAAACTGAAGGTGCCCCGGGACCTGCCCTTGTGCTTCTGCATTTCCAGTGGTTGCCTTTCCTGCAGACACAGCTCTTGCTGAGTAAATGTCTTCTGTGGAGGTTGATGTTCTACCCCTTCCTCGCCCCTCTGGACCTACAGGCAGTAGGGTACCCACCTCTTCTGGCTCTGGTTGCTTCCTGGTTCCTTGTTGGTTTCCATTAACCCTGCCCACACACTTGCAGCGCTCGTAGACTAATTATCTTTCAGGAAATCCCCAACCAAGATGCCCTTCTTTTAGATGGAAGAATAAATAAACTGAGCCATCCAGACATTAGAGTATCATTCAGTACTAAAGGGAAATGAGCTCACAAGCCATGAAGAAACAGGGAGGAGACTTAAATGTGTATTAGTAAGTGAAAGAAGCCAATCTGAAAAGAGCACAGAATGTATGATTCCAACTCTGCAATGTTCTGCAAAAGGCAAAATTATTGAGACAGCAAAAAGATCAGGAATAGCCAAGGGTTATGGGGAGGGAAGGGTGGATGGGTGGAACACAGAAGATGTGTAAGGCAGTAAAATTACTGTGTGTGATACGATAATTATACATTTGCCCAAACCCAAGGAATGTAGACCATCAAGGGTGAACTGTAGTGTAAGCGGTCAACTTTGGGTGATGATGATACGTCACTGTAGGTCAGGTGTAATCAGTGTACCCTCTTGATGGAGGTGTTGCTGATGGGGGAGGCTGTGCGTGTGTGCGGGCAGGAGTATGTGGGAAATCTCTGTATCTTCTGCTTCGTTTTGCTGTGAGCCAAAAACTACTCTAAAGAAATAACATCTTAATTTGTTTAAACCCTCTTCAATTAACCCACTTGAGTCAGTATCCATGTGCTTGCTTCAGGGACCCAGACTCATAAGAATTCTCCAATATTTTACCAGTATCTTCCACATATCATTATTTTAGTGTGTCCCAACAGTGTCATCACTTTTGTAACTATTATAAAGGACTTTTATATAAAATAACCGGATATATCTTAGCATTGGGATTTACTTAGACCAGTTTTTCATGTTCTATAATAAGAGTTCATCATTAAAACTGTTGGATACAGCATTTAAAACTCAATTGGAGGGGCATCTGGGTGGCTCAAGTCGGTTGAACGTCCAACTCTTGATCTCGGCTGAGGTCATGATCTTGGGGTTGGTGAGTTCAAGCCCTGGGTCAGGCTCTGTGCTGACAGCATGGAGTCTGCTTGGGATTCTGCCTCTTTCTCTCTCTGCCACTCCCATGCTTGCTCTCTGTGTCTTTCTCAAAATAAATAAATATAAACTTAAAAAAAAATGAAACTCAATTTGAATAATAATGAGGATGTTTGGAGGCATGGCATTAAGACTACTATATAGGAAAACGTACTAAAACATTTTTGTTCATTAACGATTCCCTCTAGAGAGGGATACTTGTCTCACACTGGCTTACAACAAATTCCACTCAATTGAAAAATTCTTTAAAAAACAAAGGAAAAGAAGCACGTATAAATAAGTAAGCCTATCTTTTCTAAAAGCTGTGACCTGGCTTCAGTTTGTAAATTAAAAAAAAAAAAAAAAAGGCAGTATGGCCAGGAAAATAAATGTTCCCTTTCTCCCCTGTAGCCCTCGGTGTTTCGTTATCTGATCAAGTTTCTAAACTTGCACACTAACCAGGTAACAATGGAATTACACCACCAACACAAAAGAAATGATGGATTTCACACTGTGTTTAGTGGAAGAAGTTCTTTCTGGAAACTGGCTTGCTGCCCTGCTTTCGTACAAAGACAGAAAGTTCTGTTTCTGTTCTATATGAAATAATTGCCCGCCAGAAAGGCAAAGTCAAATTCATATGACCTCTTTCATTTCACACTTGTTTTGTAATAATTTCAAAATTGGGAATGATATCAATACTATTTTGCAAGGGACATATGCCTATATGGAGAATAATAACTATTATTTTGTTCTGAAATATAACTTAAACATAGTTCGTCTAATAGTGTTTAACTTGTTGTCTTCCCATTTAGTCCATTTGCCTGTGTTTATGGATTTTACCATCAAATAAATGAAAACTTTTTTTTTAAGTTTATGTATTTATTTTGAGAAAGAGCATGAGCAGGGAAGGGGCAGAGAAAGAGAAAGAGAGAGAGAGAAAATCTCAAGCAGGCCCCGTGCTGTCAGCACAGAGCTTGACCCAGGGCTTGATCCCATGACTGTGAGATCTTGACCTGAGGTGAATTCAAGGGTCACATGCTTAACCAACTGAGCTACCCAGGCACCCCATGAAAAATTCTTTACCTTTTAAATGGATTTTCCATACTGAGGTTAAATTTCAGAAAAACAAAACAAAAAAAACACATCATATGAAAAATGACTATACAAATAAGATGTTGTATTGTAGCTTTAAATTTCTGCATTGGAGCCATTTTCATTTATAAATAAAAATGTATCGATAAAAAAAATATGGTCAAAATAAAATATGTGGAAATTAGTAAAATAAAGATATCGTTTAGCCCTGCCAATCCAAAGTCTGCCATGTTTTAGAGGATCTTTTTTTATCATGGCATTTTTTAAACATGTTTATAAGAACAAATCGTACCATGCTTCTATACCTAATATTATATTGAATTAAAGGAAAATATTATCCTCATTATCCTGTTTTACATTTTCTTGATTTAATCCATATTTATCCCTTTAATTACTCATTTCTCCACTACTTAGCATAAACATGTGTTCAAGTATATTATCATTCTATGGATAATGCTCCAAACTTATTATTTAAACTAGGAATAGATTCTTGATACGGGGGCATTTAGAAATTGCATTTCTATCATTCAAAATGAAATATGGAATTCAATTCTGATTGCCATGTTTTAGACCAAGATACAAATAAGCTCTTATGTTGACATGACAGATACACTGGGTAACTGTGTTCAAAAGATGAAATTTTCTTCGTGCCAGTTTCAGAAAGGAATGAATTAATAGTAGTTTATTTGAGGTTGTGAGCTTCTGGAATTCTAGAGGGCAGAAAGATGGAGACTGGGAGTCACAAGGGACAGAGGGGTATTTTTGCTTTGCTGTAAAATCTTCTTTAAAAAAAATACAAACTACCATTTTCTATGACCAGGAAAATTGAATTTACAGAACAGAAATGTTAGATGATACTCCAGATATGTAGAGAAAGTTCATGAGCATCATCTGTATCATATGCCGATTAGTTTGTAATTGCAGCTGCTACTTTAGCCCGAGTTCTAATTGTGAATGTAATTCGGCCAAAGAAAACATTCCCGAGCGGGGATTCCACCTGCTCTTGGCAAGCTGTCTGAAATGTGGGAGGCGGAAGAGTTGTGAACGACCTTCTTTAATCTTTGTTTCTATTTTTTGTGGAACCAGAGCCACATTTTTGGTCCCTCCTTTTCATGTGCTACCAAGGGTGCCATCTCCAGTGCTCAGGAACCTGTTTGACTTTTTTTTCCCCTACAGTATAACACCCAGGCTTGAATTTCAACTTAGAGACCTTTCTAATCTGGCCACTTTGTAGGTCTTCAGACCTATCGCCCCATATTCTGATGTCTGAAAGCATTGCTGTGCAGCAGTGCGCGTCTCCGGCCCTCTGCATGGTGCTCCTGAGGACTGAAATCATGCTTCTTCTCTCACAAATATCGCCACTGGACACACACACGTGTGTAATTTTACACACGTGCCCACATTTTGTTAGACCATGACAAGAGTTGTAATGTGTCATTAGCAATTACAAGGTTAGTAAATTGGACTAATTATCAGGATTTAGCTCTCCCCCGCTTGCTGTCCTGAGGAGCACCCCCACCGTGCTGCCCTCGCCTCTCTGAGGATGCGACAGTCCCTCCTGTGGGTGCTCACCGCAGAGATGTCTGCCCCATAAGCAGTCATGCAAAACGCCCAGGTGCTCTTTTCTGCTTATATTGCCGTGATTAGATCACTGTGATTGCAGCGAGTGGGGTACTTCACACATAACACATTCCTTGGAAATAGAAGTGAAATGAAAGAAGGAAGTTCTAAGACAAGGTCCGTGCTTTTCCTAATTCCTCACGTAGACTCAGAGGAGTTGTCTGGTTCATTCATGCTTCCATGTCATTTTTACAGCAGGCACTCTGGAGCGCCCGTTCTGGGCCAGGTGTTAGATGAGTCTGGAACAGAGGGTGGGCAAAAGTGGGTGCCTCCTTCCCCGCGGGGAATCCAGCTCATAAGATACGTTGAGTCTCAGAAAGGTAACTGAGCAGCAAAGTCTCAGTGGCCCGGCCCAACCCAACCCAGCTGAACACTCTGGTCCTATCACGGTGCCACATAATGGGGATGGAGGGGGATGCTTCTCTGTCCTTCTCTGCTCCATGTGGTTCAGGCCCTTTTACCTGTGGCCACCGTCTTCAACCCTGACACCCGTGGTGCCTGACAGAACAACGGGTGGAGGACCGTGCATGGGAAACTTGGACGTCGGATCTGGAAGCTCACCTCTCACTTGTACTGGCATCGGGAAGGCCAGACCTTTGTTATGTGGCCATAATCCAACTGCCACGGGGTGGGAGGCACAGCCTAGGGCATTTGTGGAAAGAGAAAGTTAGCAAGCCACTGCTTATCTTCTTTAAGTGATTGACTGTGTAAATATATCTCATATTTATGAGAGATGAACATATTTAAAATTTGTGAAAGTTACCAGATAATGTTAGCACATGGGATGGGTGCAAGGAGGTAGGCAAATTGGTCTGATTAGGCTTCCTGAGCAATATGACAGTTATATGACATCTGGAGGGGGAGGGGATTGTCTAGAAGCTGGGAAAGAGGGATATTTGTCCCACAAACTAGCCTGTGACAGTGTCAGTTTCCCGAGAATGGGCTTTGGATTTGGAAGTAATTAATTCAATTCATTCTGAAGCGCTTTTCTTTTACTGTTATACCAAATATACAAGGTTTTATTTTCATCCAAATGTGCATTATTCTTATCCCCAGTGTAGCTGTTTCTTGAACAGAGAACTTGAAAGATGAGCTGTATTTTTTATGTGTGCTTGTGCATGTATCGCCGTTTTTACAGTGGCCACCATTTTGGGTGATTTAATGTTGCAGGTGGAGAGGGGACCTAAAGGTGGTGGGGAAGGAGCTAATATTTATGCTTCTGATGACCCAGCCACTGGTGTCACAGCCCAGCCCTTCCTGATATGAGGGAGCTTGACCCTGCCCTACGTTGGCAGGCATACGTACGCAGCACGTGTCAGATCTGGAAGTGGGTGTGAGATGGACCAGTGGAGAGACCTTGCAACAACAGATCAGGCTGAGAACCACCAAGGATGCAAGATGGTTCGGGAGCTTGGTGAGAGGAAGTTGGTGGCAACACCCTTCACTGTATGGCTCCAACCTCGCACCCGCACCGCTCCCTAGTGTTAGCTGCTGGGGCGTCTGCTCCAGGCTGGAAAGATCTAGAGGCATGCTTGGTGAGCTTGGGGTCCCTGCATCAGCACTGCAGGAGACATGGTTGTGTTCTTTCATCTAAACTTTACTGGCTATGTGTAGATGAAGCTGGGATTTTGTAGGGCAACATTCTAAAAGACCATGGGCCTGGAACCATTTAGGTTTGCTCTAGAGAATTAAAGACGTGCAGGCGACCGATGGATAGTTGGTCAGGACGGGGGCTAGGAGTTGCCCGCCAAAGGACAGTACGTGATCCACACCCTAGAAAAGGGAATTGAATGTTCCCAGTGGGGGCCTCTCTGGATCCCATGGAAGCATCCCAAACCCTCCAGCCCAGAGTGCACAGAACCAGCTAGTGACAGTCCCCATCAAGAGAAACCATTTCTACTCCTACACTTTCCTTTGCTGACCCCACTGCAGTACTGGAGGCACAGAAATCACAGTGGGAATGTGTATGAAATCAAGGCACAGTGAAAGCAAGGGACCATCTCCTTCTTGTTCCAGCTTGCTTCTTTCTCATGACCCTAGCAAAAAAACAAACAAAAAAAAAAAAACAAAAAAAATCAAGTCCTGCATCCATGACCTGGGGAAAGACAGGATTTACAACTGGAAACAGCCAAGGTGCATTTTACTGCTTCAGAAGAAGTCGAGATGGGTGAGGCTGCCCTTACTTCATGCAGGGTGGCAGGGTCTGGCCCCAGGGCTGCATCTAATGGCCAGGGCAGGTTAGAGGGCAGACGCCGTGAGTCACGCCTGCCGCACCGACTACCCTCCCCGTGACTGTTTGCGCGATTCACTTAATCTTACTGACTTTCAGACACCTCACTGGCAAAAAGGTGCCTAATAATCCTGATCATAGGCTGCAGTTGCGTATTTAAGTTCATGTACAGTATTTAGCCTGATCCCCAGAATGTGGTAGGAGCTGGACAACAGAGTCCTCTCATCTGGGCCAGCTGTGCAGTGACCTGGGGCCCAAACATTCAGTCTCAGGCTGTAAAGACAAGTGAGTGTTCTAGGCTTGTCATTTCTTGCATTATTTTCAGTATGGAGGGTGAGAAAGGACAGCTAGAAATACCTTGTTTGTGGTGCCCGATTGGTTCAGTCGGGTAAGTGTCCGACTCTTGATTTTGGCTCAGGTCATGATCTCACGGTTTGTGAGTGCGAATCCCACGCTGGGCTCTGCTCTAGCAATGTAAAGGCTGCTGGGGATTCTCTCCCTCTGTCTGCCCCTCTCCCCCCGTCTTTAAAATAAATAAACATTAAAAATAATAATACAGTTAAGTGATTTTTAAAAAAGAAATACATTGTTGTCAATGGCATATCATATGATTTTTTCCATTATATTCTCTCAGATTGTTTGTGTTTCCTTAACCAGCGTCAGTAAAGTAACTTTCTCCAAATGTTCTTGATTTATCTGACAATAAAGACAAACACAGAAGCACTAATTATATTCACGGAATGTGAGGGAAGAATTTTAGGACTTTCCAGGAAATAGGGTCAAGACGTCTCATTAGCAATGTAAGTAAAATTAATCTGTTTAGTTCCAGATTATACAGAATCGGTCTGCAGAATTCCACACTAACAGACCAGGTGTTGAATAACTCTGGTCCTCTTAATTTAGATGTTGAGGTAGATTGAAACTCTTTTTGTCAAGTTATTAAGCCTTAGTGTACAACCAATCTGTTAATCAATTTTCTCATCTCTCAGGCGAAATCTAGCCATTTACTTTGAAGGAACATTAACCTCATACAACTGATTGGGGGAGGGGGCCCTCATCAAATCCTGAAGCTGACTATTCCGCTCTCCTCTGCCTCCATGATGGAATGAAGTGGGGCCCGAGTGTAACGGGCATGTACTTTCTAAGAAGAAATAGCACCGGGACCAGGAAGACAAGAGACGGGTTTTCCAGGAAATGTTTCCAGCCAAACAGACTTTGGGAAAGAAAACTAATGTTTATCATATATCTTATGCCAGCAGGATACTGAAGGCATTACGTGAATTCTCTCATTTGGTCCTCTCCATGCTCCTACAAAACAGGCGTGTTGCTGTTCCATTTCAGTCTCAGAGAGGTCAGCCACGTCCTCAGCGATGTCCCTCAGGGGACAAAGGTAATAAATGACAGAATCAAGCCCAAATCTTAAGTGTCCTCACGAGAAAGCCCATGCTCTTAATGGTTGTAACACAGTATCTTGGAAGAGTGACCTTTTCCCTGTGTCACAACGGTCCTGTTCAAACAAAGACATGACATCAGTGGGTAATATCGTTACCAAAGAAACGTGGAATCCACAATGCTTTTCCGTCACACGTTACTGGAAGTCGTTGATAGAAGACTATTGTGTTGAACTAACCCAAAGGTAAAACTGTAATTCCATAAAATACCAGGACATACCAAAGTCATGAAGACTGTGGTCCAGAAAGACAGGCTCAGTAAAGGACAGAGATCCAGAAATGACGCACATGGCAGATGGATGCATGGAGTTTGGCAAGAGGGAATGTCTTACCATGACCCGCGGTTACAACAGTGCCTTCGACTAGGTGGCGTATAAACAGCACAAGTCCATTTCTCACAGACATGGAGGCTGGGATTCCAAGATCAGAGTGCGAGCAGGGTAGGCCCACTGAGAACTTCTCACTGTGTCCTCAGAGAGAGGAGAGCAGAGAGGGGAGGCAGGCCGTCTCCTGACTCTGCTAAGGATGTGTGCGGATCCTGTTAAGGAGGGTTCTGCCCTCGTGACCTCATCTAATCCCACATTCCTCGCCAATGTCATGACAGGAGGGGGGGTGGGGCTTCACATATGAATTCTGAGGAGACACATACGTGCAGTCCACAACAGGGAATCACACAGTATGAAAGCAGAAAAAAAAAAAAAAATCAAGTCCGTACTGATTTTTGTTTACGGCACCTGGAAGGACTTAAGAATTAATATATGTACTTCATGAATGTCAGCAATCATATAAAGATATTCGTTATTTGTCCAGCAGCATTTCGGGCTAAGTCACACAAGTGCATCCCCCCAGGTCAAGAAGGGAAAGCTGGAAAATTACCTGCTTCGTGTCAAAGGTCAAGGTGCCTCGTGATACACAGGGAATCACGGTGACATGGGCGTAGCATAGTCATTCAAAAGAGAAAACTCATAGAATTCTTTGTGTAGGTGGTATTCAAAACGAGTTCAGTTGGGCAGTAAGAGGTAAGTCATGACATCCCAGATGACAGTCACCAAGGATGCCTGGACTTACATGGAGCCCGATGGACACACCCCACAGGAGCAGAGGCGGTGGATCTCAGGAAGCCTCATTTCATCTCCAGGACAAGCAGAAGCCAACGGCCCCCAGTTCTTCCTGTGCCGCTGCCACTCGGGAAAGTACTCACGTCCCACTGGTGCTATTCCGCGTAAGGAAATGTTGGCGAATCCAACTTCTCACCAGCAAAGCTGCCTCCTCAACAAGAGAAAGCCTGGTCTGTGCCTGGATAGCCCTGAACAATAACTCTGCCTTCATTTTCCAGGTATTTGGAAAGCTCATTTTCCCTCGATCACCCCATAACTCTGAGCTAGTACCCTTATCTGGGTAGTTCTGATGATAAACTTGGTTCAAGCACTGTGGCCGCAAATCCATTTCCCCCCGGAAGGGCATCGAGCTGCAGTTTCTGGTAGGTATTACACTTGGGGGATAAAGTAAAGGAACGCACATTGCTTCAAAGAGCAGTTTCATTATTTAAATAAGAATGAAATGCCATTGAAAGTCACAGTTGATCTGCTGTGTGATGGAACCAGATTGGAGGCAAGCGTTCTGAATTTCAACATGGTCACTCCTAGACCTATGAGAGGGGAGTGAAATCCACAGAGTAAAAAATTCTACACAACCTGAATATTTAGAAGTAAAAGGCAATGATCTCATGAGCAACAGTAATGATGGCTAATATATACTATGCCCCAGGCATTGCTATAAAAATTACAGCAAAACTGGGAGATGGGTGCCACGATGGGTCCCGTTTCATAGGTGAAGGAAGTGTTTGCAGCACCCTGGGTAACTTGCCCACGTGCAGCCAGTAAGGTGCTGAATCTGGAAATTAAACTCAGGAAACCTGGGCACATAAAAGTATTTGTAATCTAGCTTCTACCTGCTAGATTACATGGAAATAGGTAAAAAGGGATGGTTGAGGCAAGAGTTAGACAGTGGCCAGAGGGCGGCATTTATCTGCATTATAGAGACATTCTCTTGGAACAGTGGTTCTCCAAATTTTAGTCTCAGGACCCTTTAATATTTTTAAACAATATTGATGACTGAATGCAATGTGTTACCCAGGGTTCAATCTCAGGACAGATGGAGGACATTACTGTAAAAACTGGTAAAATCCAAATAAAATCTAGAGATAATAGTAATGTGTCAACAGTGGCTTGTTGGGTTTGACAAAAGCACCACAGTTATGTAAAACATGACCTTTAGGGAAAACCAGGTAAGAGGTGTCCAGCTCACTCTATTTGCCAGCAACTTTTCTTACATTTAAAGTTATTCCACAGTAAAAAGTTTGTTTTAAAAATTGTTGACGACTCTGGAGAGCTTTTATTTTGGGAAGCTCTATCAATATTTACCATACTAGAAATTAAAGCTAAAAAAGCTTTAAGATATGTATTCATTTAAAAATATAATTATAAATAAAGTACATGTTAATATGAATAACATTTTTCATTTTTTTTTCAATATATGAAGTTTGTTGTCAAATTGGTTTCCATACAACACCCAGTGCTCATCCCACAAGGTGCCCTCCTCAATACCCATCACCCACCCTCCCCTCTCTCCCACCCCCCATCAACCCTCAGTTTGTTCTCAGTTTTTAAGAGTCTCTTATGCTTTGGCTCTCTCCCACTCTAACCTCTCTTTTTTTTTTTCCTTCCCCTAACATATTTTATTAAAAATACCATATTTGGGGCCACCTGGCCAGTTCAGTCGGTAGAGCGTGCAACTCTTGATCTCAGGATCATGAGTACAAGCCCCACGTTGAGCATAGAGTTTACTTAAAAAACAAAAACTTATTTTCTAAATCAAACAAAAGTAGCTAACAGTAAGAATGCCACTGATTTTTTCAAATCCCTGACAACTGGCTCAAGAGAATAAACCTGTCCCTATGTTCAATTTTTTGTGCTCTAAGAAACGATATCAAAAAACATTTCACATTTAATGGTCCATTAAAATTTGTTGATCTCTTTCACACTTTGAATTGGTCTTTTCTCCATGAATAAGTTTCCTACAATGTGCCCTGGTTGTTAAAAACATACTGGTTCAGGGATGCCAGGTGACTCAGTCGGTTAAGCATCAGGTCACAATCTTACAGCCTTACAGTTTGAGCCCCGCATAGAGCTCTGTGCTGACAGCTCAGAGCCCGGAGCCTGCTTCAGATTCTGTGTGTCTCTCTTTCTCTGCCCCTCCTCTGCTTGTACTCTCTCTTTCAAAAATAAATAAACATTAAAAAAAATAAAAAATAAATAAAAACATACCGGTTCACTCAGTTATATAGTTCTTTCAACTGTTGCCACATTTCCTTATTCAATAACCACAGAATCACATTCCGTACTATCCACACGCCTCGAAAAACCTTAAAGCCTTTCCGTACAGGAGGTTGTCAGGTTCCCCATAGCGAGCGAGTTAACAAAATGTTCCCAAAGTTAACAAAATCCTACTTTTCCCCTGGAATAGTCAGTTTCTTTTTTCCCCTGGCCTGCAATTACTGTCATTTGTTTTCCTTGAAGGAACAGGTTCATTTTCAAGAAGATGTGTGCCAAATACCCAAATCTAAACAACCATAGTTTGTTAGTTCTTCCTACAAATAAAAATAGTATTCCTTGACCAAGCTGTGAGTGGAGCTCACAACTCGAACAACTGTGCAAGTCTCACTCTTTGTTCGGTTTCCAGCAGACGTGCTCTGTGCGTTCGCCTAGTTCGGCACATCAAAGACTAAATAGAAGTACCCCCCTGGGCACAATCGGATCGAGAGCACGTGTTGATGAAGAGAATGAATGCTACCACCCTTTGGTTCCACTCTCTTAATTCTGCGAAGGCACCACCCAAGTACCCATAATTGCTTTTGCACCATCGATGTCAATGCCAACACAGTGGAAAAACAAAACAGTGCCTTAACGTCAGTACAAAAATAACCGTGACCTTCGGTACCTGTTTTAAGTACCTTGGCGACCCTCCGAGGTCCATGATCTGAGAACTGCTTGCCATGCCAAGGTTTACAATCCTCAGCTAACTCGGAGATGCCCAACGATTTGGCTGCCTCGGAAATGTGGAGCTTAGCATATCATTATAAGTACGTTTAACTAGAAGCCCTCTTCTTGTTATGGATGGACACAATGTACAAAATCTACATGTGAGAAGTGACAAGTGGTGACAAGTGTGTTAACACTCCTGGGAGCCCACGCGTATCTCATTACAGATAACATTCTTCTTAACAATGATGTATCGAGATTTGCAAAAGGTCTAGGATGAAAATACACATAAATCCATTGGGAAAAGTCTAAAAGTCAGTGCATCAAACTGTGAGCACTGTTTCTGGGGAAGAGAAGGACTCTATCGGTGAACAAAAATAGATGCTTTCTCCTATGTCTCCTTTCTTGTTCTCATCTGAGAACAATTTTAATCTGACAAAATATACCTTGGCTAATTAGAAAATTTACAGTGTGCCTCACTGTAACCTAAAATAAATGCACAGAAACTGAGATGTGCCTGCGCGGGTTTGTCATTGGCTTGCCGTGCATGTTTAGGAAAGTCCCTTGTCCTCCATATGCCTCGGTTTCCCACTATATGTGTTGAAGGTTTTGAACTAAATAAGATACCTATAGTCTTATAAAATGATTCCCCTTAGATATGAACATTGGGCAGAAAACCAGGAAGATATATTTGTACAAAGTGGGAGGAAAAATGTAACAGGCAATTTGCATTTGGAAAGCCTGTACCCAAGTGAAAAGAATCTGTTCTTATAATTAATTCAGTTTATGATCTATCCATACTGGTTGCATGGCCAAGATGTTTGCATTTGTGTATGAGCAGCATAAAGAATTCGAGCTGCAAAGAAAATCTATGAAATCAGAGGCAGGTCAGAGATGGAGAATTTGCATTAAAATTCTCCCTGTAAACTTTTTGCTGAAGGAGAGCGGATACCTTAAATGTAAATTTGGAAAAAAAATCACTTTTAGAAATAATTTAAATATAATGTTTTTAAAAGACTCTCCACATAATTATACTCAACCAGCAATTTAGCGTTTTCATCCATAATTACTGGTAGCAGTTTTTAAAGTCTGCTACAAACAGGGTATTTCCATTAAAAAGTAGTCTGCTTCACGCTATCAAGCATTTTGAAATTCAGTGAAAGGGATGCCATAAGAGGAGAATGATTACACTGCAGGAGAAATGATCCGGATGGAGGAGTCTGAAAACGGCAGGTCCCTATTTGAAATGAAAATACTCAGACAGCAAACAATGGACGGTAATAAGGTCAAACATTAATATAAAATATAATCATGATCTTCAGAAAAATGAAAATGCTTGTCAGGTTCTGAGTGATGTTTCATTGACTCTGATACATACCTGACTCCGTAATGAAGTGTAATTGCTACAAAAAGCTCTCAAGATATTGCCATTTAAACAAATTATCTCCGCACGTAATTAAAAGTGCCTCCTTGACGCAGATTATAAATGACTTGTTATGACGCTGCTGCTCTCAGTTCTTACATGGTATTCACATAACTGAAAGTGCAGCATGAATGCCTACAGTACGCTGGCTTGCGTGTGTCTGATTATCGCCAACTAAGATCAACACACTCGGTATAGTTTTTGTGTCTTTTACCCAGGGGAAGAAAAACCCACATCGGTGTCTCTACTCAAACTCAAAGTAGGCAGGTGACGTGTCAAACTAAACAAAATAACAAAACTTGCAGTGTTTTCCCCTCTGGCATCAGGATCTTACTAGAAAAGAGGACATTCTTGGGACATCAATGTGCTAACCAGTCCAGAAAAACTAGGGACTGTGGCTGCCACAAGAATTATGTTCTGTGCGGGCTGTTGACCATGCCTGGATAGCCGTGAGTCTCGTGCTCCGTCTCCAAAATCAATGATATTTACATTTCTATACAATTCTAAGAGTTGCCCTTTTATGTTTTAATCTCAGAACGAGTCATTATTAGGGCCCTATGGATCACAATTCACAATTTAAAAGCAAGTATCTACCGTATTTTGAAATGTTATTTGAGCAATATTTCATAATGTTTAAAATATTTTCAGTTCTCTTGGATTAATAAAAGAATATTTCCCTTGATTGCTGCTGGAGAAAGTGTCTATAGTGAAGGCTTCTCACGTTACAAGAGAACCGACTCCCCTTGCGAAGGTTGCTGAGTCGTGTGGTAGATAGACCTGGGTCCGGCCCTAAGTACTGGCTGTTGTATCATCACCCTGTCCATTAGCCTTTATCAGCCTTTGCTTTATCACTCACAGAACAAAATTTTAGGCATAGTAGGTATGTTCATGAAGCAGTGGTAGCAGATTAACATTTTATCATTTTGATAAGATTAAACATTTTTAACCTTAGTTTATTTTTGAGAGAGAAACAGAGCATGAGCGGGGAGGGACAGAAACAGAGGGAGACACAGAATCCGAAGCAGGCTCCTGGTTCTGAGCTGTCAGCACAGAGCCCGACATGGGGCTCGAACTCAGGAACTGTGAGATCATGACCTGAGCTGAAGTTGGACGCTCAGCGGACTGAGCCACCCAGGTGCCCCAGTAAGAGTATATTTTTAATGAAAATCTCACTTCATTTTTCTCATGATATGTTTTGAAGAGAAAGTAGAGAAATTAATAACATCAACATTTGATGTTAATAGATACTGCATACATACACACATACACACACACACACGCACACACATTGTGTATTTCATTATGTATAGCTGTTGTTATACAGAGTTATAAGTCAAGTAAGAGAGTCCTATATGTAAAGTATAAGCTCAGCCTTCTTGCTTAATGTTTTTTTTTAGGTTTTAAAAAATGAAATAGGCAATAATTCCCCATGTTGGTCAAATAAAACATTTCAAAAAGCCCTTCATACAAACTCCAATTGTGGAAACTATTTTAATACAATATGTACTAAACCCTAACAAATTTAAAAGCTAGCAATGGGACATACTATTCTCAAATTCACTTCCCTACTGAAGCTCTCATTCCGCAAGTTTGGACATGAGAAGTTAAGGTACTATTATATTTGTCTTTGGTATAGGACTACTGGCTTATCAAATCCCCTTTGGACTCATTTTATTCTGAAGTCTTCAGCCTGTCTCTTCTTTCAATTACCATTCAATTCTCTTCTTTCAATTCTCCACCTCTTCCTTTTATTTTCCATATTGCTGCTGAGAGATTGTTATAACCACCCGGAGTGCTAGTTGAATAGTCAGCTCTTTGCCACACTTAACTTTCTGAGTCCTTTTTTTTCACCTGTATCTGAAAACCTTCTGATTGGTTGCTCTGGAGCTCACCTTGGCCCTAGCGCCCCCTAGGGGCCGGTAAAGGATTCATACCACCGTTATACTACCCACAAGGTGGCCACCAACCTCAGGTTATATTGAGCATTTGAAATGCAGCTCAGGCAAGTTTAGGACTGAATTTTTAGTTTAATTCCGTTTTAATCCCTTTAAAGTTTTAGAAACCAATACTTAATTCCATTACTATAAAATGTTTGGAAAAACTTAGGTGGGTATATCTACTTTTTCAATTGTCAATGATATGCAGTCTAAGTACTATAAAAGAATTTCTCCTTTTCTTTTTTTAATTTATTTTTATTTTTTGAGAGTGAGTGAGAGAGAGAGAGAGAGCGAGCAAGCAGGGGCTCGAGGGGTAGAGGTAGAGGGGGGAAGAGAATCTAATCTCACGAACCATGAGATCTTGACCTGAGCCAAAACCAAGAGTCTGACACTTAGCCGACTGAGCCACCCAGGCACCCCTCCTCCCATGAAAATATTTCTTTTTTTAAAAAAATAATGCTTTTATTTATTTTTGAGAGAGAGAAAGAGACAAAGCATCAGCAGGGAAGGGGCAGAGACAGAGGGAGACACAGAATCGGAAGCAGGCTGCAGGCTCTGAGCTGTCAGCACAGAGCCCAACTCAGGGCTCGTACCCAGCACCCATGAGATCATGACCTGAGCCGAAGTTGGATGCTTAACCGACTGAGCCACCCAGGCACCCCCCATAAAAATATTTCTAATGAAAATTGAGATGTCCTCTAAGTGCACACTTAGAAAAAAAAAAAGCATGTAAAACAAACACATTTAATATTTTTCATACTAATTATAATTTGAAATCATAACATCATAGCATGTGTTAAAATAAATGTTAAAACATTAATTCACCTGTTTCTTTTTAGTTTTTTAATGTGGCTACTAAAATAACTTAATTGCATTGATGGCTCACACTATATTGCTATGCAACGTGCTGGTTTAGACCGCTTCAGCCATTCGTTAACGGTTTCATGGGAAGCCTTCCTGCTTATCTAACAAAGTTGTCATAGAATCCACTTTTGCAGCCTAGCTCTATTCTGAAGCTTTCATTGTATGTATTTGCAAATTCAGCCACTGTAAGTTATTTGCTTGTATATTTCTATTTTCTCCCTCTAAGACGTGTAGGGTGTAATCTATCAAGCATTGATGGGTAAGCAGTGCAGGTGCTCAGATGAGTTTCTATTCTTGCTTGTATTTCCATGTTCAAGTTTAACATCGAACAGAAAAATTACACGGGCCACATGTATGAAAGAAGTAGCCTGAATTGACGTACTCGCTATCTCAAAAGGCTTGTTATGATTTCATGTTAAACCATGAAAAAAGTGTGATGATGTCAAAAATGGTAATGTACAAAACTAAATAAATGTCTAAAAAGAGAAAGTAACCCTGGACTGGTCTACCGTTGGTTGAGGGATACCAGCCCATCCTAAGTTGTTATTTGAAGCATATTTCTAAGTAGAGAAGGATATCGAAGTTTTTTGTCGTTGGCAGAAGAGAGCAGACAGAACAAGGGAATCGGTTTTCAGTGCAACCTAGCACTGGGTTTCCTGGCTTCCCGGTCCCTGTGTTCTAGAGAGGGGAGGACGCGTCTCATAGGCCTGGGTGTGTGGCAGTGAAAGAGTGGCATCTCTGTTGGGTTCTGCACCTATCTCCTTTTCTCGTGACTTGTATCTTTGCTTAATAAAAACTGTATAGGACTCAAGCTGTTGGAGCAGTTGGCATCTGTTTGGCTCAGTTTTACAGATAGCAAGCTGCTGTTGGCAAACACTCAGTCTTTCCATCATCAAAATACACAGCCTGACATACTCTGGCCTCCTTCTGTGGCTCACACTAGGTTTTTTTTTTTTTTTTTAAGAAACACTGCATTGAATTCTTCTGTGAATGACAACTAGAGTAACACGTATATTCAGAGTTTCCTAATTATCATTTGAACAGCATGAATATACCTGAACAATTTGCCATGTCCAGATTCCTTTCATTTTCTTATTTTTAAATGTTTATTTATTTTTGAGAGAGAACAAGCGAGAGAGCAGGGGAGGGGCAGAGAGAGTGTGAGAGAGAATCCCAAGCAGGTTCCGCACTGTCAGCACAGAGCCCTGTGCAGGGCTTCAACTCACAGACCATGAGATCATGACCTGAGCCGAAGTCGAGTTGGAGGCTTAACTGGCTGAGCCACCCAGGTGCCCTACCAGGTCCAGATCTCTGCACTTCCCCTTCCAGTCGGTATACTTTTTGAAGACCATAGCACCTTTGGGTAGAAGCAGTACATGGGATGGTTACCCAAAGCTGTCCTAGGATCCCCATCTTTACCCTGAGTAAAAACTCAACATTCCTGCCTGTGAGGAAATGTGTGGAATGGACCACTCAAGCTTACAATTGTAAAGGACAGTACTGACAAGAATTCCAGAATTCCTCGGTTAAGAATGATTAAAAACCCAGGATGAAATCTGACATTGTGCTAAAAAATCTCTTTGACCTTTGTATCTGTTTAATCCTGCGTGTTTCTCTGATGTGTTTCAAGCAATTGTCTTTGTTAAGTTTAGGGAAGCATTTAAAAGTGTGGTCTGTACATTTGTGACATCGTGTGTGTGTGTGTGCGCACCCAAACGTGGTGTGTGCGTGTGTACTTGTCTGTGTGGATGCTTTGTAGAGAGAGACAGAATAGTCTTAATCACCCCAAAGAATCTCCCTACTGTGTCTAAACTGAGGCCCTTAGAAGTTGACTGATATGGTTGCTGTTCTGTAAAGAATTTGTTACGAAAATGTTCAAACATGAAAATGGTAGATAGCTAAGGAAAGGAATGTGTCATACCTTAGCTTCAACAACTATCTGTAAATGGTGATATCAGTATATTCATCTTGCATCATATATTGACAGGTTTAATCTGGACCAGAACATGTGTTATCAAATGAATGTTGTCACTTTCAGGGTAGTTCTGTCTGGGGACTCTCTTTATTCCTATTATACTGAAATTGAAAATGTGACTTAACATCTTTTATCCTGTAAATGCCCCAAGGGCTACGTTATGAATGCAAAAGAAAATCTGTTACAAGATCATCATTCTTTCTTCCTTGGACCAGTGTCGCATCACAAGTCGAGATAACAGTCGCGTGAAGTTGCCATGTGGTTTTTTATTAGTCTCTTGGGTAGCAGACCATACAGTCAGTTAATAAAAAGTTAGTCTCTTCCACGTTAAATTTATAAATCACTTTTTGATTCTTCATTCATGAATGTTTTTAATCTTTTTCTAGAAATAGCCATATGTTATCTAATATCACCTCTTATTTTACACATACTACCAAAATATTACTTTTGTTTTTCTACATATTAGATTTTATGTATATCCGTGTTTGTGCCACATTTAATTCCATGGGTATGAGTCAGTAAGTATTTATGTCTTATATGGGGTGTCATTGTAGAGATCGGTTTACTTATTAATTTTGAGTCACTTACGGGTCATGTTGTACATTGTGAGCAAAATCACCATCTTCTTACCACTCTTGAAAACTTTAACTTCATTCATTGAAAACAAAACTGAATTTTAATCGCTATACATCACCGAACATTTACCAAACTTAGAGGGCATTAAGTACGAGAGTGATATACAAATTATGAAATGCAGGCTGAAATTCTAGAATAGATTATATCATTTGAGGAAGCTGTATGGACATAAAAAGAAATAGAACCACCAAGGGTTATGTAAAGGCAGGATTTTAATTATTATACTTACAGTTAATAATGGCAAAGTTATAATTAATTGTGTTAGCACTTTAAATATAAGGTTCCTTGGACTGTCACTCTTGATTAAATAAATGCATGTTACAAATAAGCTCATTCTGCAGATACTTGCACTAAGGTGAATAAAAAGGTATGATCACCTACTAAATTTTATGTCTTAATGAGTAGTAATGTGAGGCTCTATGTCTGTAATTTCATGTGAATCATCTGGATATAAACGGGAAATATGGAACAAGGAAAAAGTGAAAACTGCTCACTTAAACCAGTACATTTGAGTTAGTGATAAAGAGAGTCATCCAAAATCATGGAAAAGCACTGGGGTGGGGAAAAAGGGAATAAAAACTTAAAAACCCAAGGGAGGTCTACACTCTTTAAAAGATCGAGTAATTGTCCTCATGGTCTGCTCTTCCTCATAATCACATTCCTCTCCGTGGATTTTTAAACTTACTTATTCAGAACACAGTCAAATAACATTCTGGAGGCAGAGACAGAGAGAGGGATACGGACACCAATAATGTTTAAACTATGCTCTGTATAGGGAGTGTTTGTTCAGGAAACAGTCTTTTACACAGCATGACCAAATGCCCAACACCATTGTACAAAATGGTAGTCTGATGGCATCTTGGTGATGTTTTGAGATTCACACCTTAAAGGTATCTGGAATTTATGTTTTTACGTCGCAGCTAGTTTTTACTTTCACGTCACATTATATGAAAATACCCACAGGCCACTTTGAAATGCTGTCGGACACTGACCCTATCACCTGCTTTTAATTAACCCCAGGTGTTAGCGTTTTTAAGTATTTTTTTGGATTAGGAAAGTAAAACTTAGCTATGACCTCTCGGAACACAGCTTGGGTACGGGGAAGACCACTGTGATTTCTTTCAAATGGTTATTTTGTTTTGAACTTTTATTCCTTGTATATACACAGACACCAAATGCATGCATATCCCTGTTTATCTTTTAATACTGCTCTCACGCTGTATGGAAAGACTTGCACTATTTTTACATGAAATTATATGACGAAACTTCCCCTATTTTGTTAGGACTCTTCAAAATCATTTTAGCCATTTAACGTTCCATTTTATGTGAATTGCCTTTCAAACAATCCTCTATTTTTGTGTTGTGAGTCAGTTTGTATCTACCAAGTTATATCTGATGCTTTGTAGGAAAAAATAGGTAAAATATAATGAGATCTGATTTCATTAGTGAAGATCCTTAAAAATAGCAAAGATTTCAGTGTTCTTGGCTTTGTGGCTAAAGTTATCTTTCACAGAGTGTGGACGAATTTATTCTTTTACCAGCAGTGAATGTGATCCCTAGGAGAGGCTTTTCAAAGTTCCACCAAAATGTTTATCATTTTCGCTTTAATTTGCATCGTTAGAAAGTTTGGCATACGAGATTGTTGCACACTGAGGTTGAAAATGCAGTATTACCTTGTCATCTAAGCAGGTATTATGAAAATTCAGAAGTTCTAACAATTAACTGACACGGAATCATTGAGATACTGGCGTGTTTGGTTTTATCCTTGCTTCTACACCATGATCTGTCTGCGATCGTCGTTTGAAATGTTAAATACAGGACGTTCTATTGACTGCATAAGTCAATATATTTATGTTCTTTTGTCCTTCGTTTAAAAGTGGAAAGATTATTCCTTTCATCTTGGCAAAGAATTTCTTTTAGTGAAAACACAGCACATAAGACTGTATCTTCTGATTTTCCTCTTTCCGTTTTCTGTAAAATATAAAAGAGAGGCTATGTCATTTTAATTCCTTTTATATTTACTTATCAACACCATCATAAAAATATAAACTAGACAAAGATTTAACTTAAAACACCCACAGGAACAAATCCAAGAAATATAGCTATGCCATAAAACCTACTCTTTCATTGAATATCATCTGTTATCTTTATAAGGCCAAGGATTTTTTATTTGGTTATGCCTTACATCACTCATCTCATGGTTGGTGGAAGCATTCAGATCAAGAAGTTTTATAGGATCCGATGGCAAACCTATTTAGTGACTATTTATGACCAAATTCTACACCATCCACCCTTTGTTCAGCTACAGGCATGTTTGTTGATGCTTCCATTGAGAAAATATGCGTGTGAACAACACAGAGAGAACAGCTCTGGGAGATCGGAGAGCAAACGTTGCAGAAACTTTAATCTGGGAAAAATAGTAGCAGTAAGATAGTTTCCAAAGCAGGGCAGAAAGCTTGTTGTGGGTAGCAACCAAGGTATAGAAAATTCTAATCTCCAGTGTCCTGTTAACGAGGCAGTTTAGAGACACAGGCAGCGAAACGTCACATGCTAATTTTACACGTGATGTACCTCCAAGAAACACTAATTCAAATTTCTGGTAAGTTCAGAAGAGGAAGATGCATATTAAAGAGAGAGCTGACCAGAATGGAAGACCGTCCCTACAAATAGGGACCTGTTACAGACTCTGTGAGCTAAACAGGGAAATGTGCAAAGAACAGTTACCGGCTTCGACGGTTCTGCTGATGCCATTAAGACCATGCTTAGAGTGGATCAGAAATGGACTTGAGCTCCGACACCAGAACAACTTTGAGTGTGGTAAGAACGCTTAATATCCTGACCTGATGCCCACGGCTCAGGGAACTGAAAAATATGCCATTCCTACATGCACCAGTTTCTTTCTATGTCTCATGGAAGCATCCAGAAGATGTACTAGCATAAAATCAATATAGTACTGATTATTTCAGGGCTCTGGACATTCCCTTAAAATATTTTCTTCTCTGTTCCTATTTTGGGATCTAATTTAACTCTGCAGAAAATACATGAGTCAGTATCACAGTAGGTTGTAGCAGAGTGGTACAGGAGGTACATTTAATAGGTCCACTATAATGAAGTGCACGCTAGAATGAAGTCATGGTTTTATACTTCCAATCTGCAATTGTTTTTAAAGTGACATATGGAGAGTATAATGGAAACATGTTCGGTTATCTCTGATCGTGGCGTAAGTGCCATTCCAGACATCCCGAGTGCAACTGAAGAACCCTTATATCAAAGCAAAATGATCATAATGGCAATATCCACACTTACTGAGCCCTTGGACTTTGCCAAGCACGGTATGTGTATTTCCTCAATTCATTCTCACTACACTGTTGGAAGAAGGTACTGATACTCGTGTGGCCTAACATATGAGCAAACCGAAGCTTAGAGAGATTTGTCTACATGGCCAAGGTGTCAGAATGTGGACCCAGGTGGTAAGGTCTAGCCCCCATCTCTTATCCAGAAAGCCAGTGCTCATGAATCAGCACTTGTTATTAGGGTCGGCACATAAAATACAGGAAATCCAGTTAAATTCCAATTGCAGGTAACTGTGAATGGGAAATGCTTATCCTAACAACATATTCATTGCTTACCTGAGAATTAAATTTAATTGAGTATCCTCTATTCTTATTTGCTATTTAACTCTCAAAAGAAAACCGTCAGGCAAGTTTTATAATTCTCCGATTAAAGAAACTGAAGATAAAAGTGGTAATTGTCCAGGAAGATATAACATATCTAACGTGAAATCTTCTCATTTCTCCAATTATCCCTAAACATCCTCAATGGAAAAGTGCTATTTCATGAATTTTTCATATAAAATGGAGAAAAAGAAACATATACATATAAGTATTTGTAGACTAACACACAAATATTATCGCTGCATTTTTCAAAAATGTCCTTTTTTTTGTCCAAGATTGTCATGTATTCAAGATTCTGTTCTTTCTACAATGTGCTATTCAAATCTCTGTTTTAAGAGGTAAAGGAGGGGCGCATGGGTGGCTCAGTCGGTTGAGCATCCGACTTCAGCTCAGGTCATGATCTCGCGGTCTGTGAGTTCGAGCCCCGCGTCAGGCTCTGGGCTGATGGCTCAGAGCCTGGAGCCTGCTTCCGATTCTGTGTCTCCCTCTCTCTCTGCCCCTCCCCCGTTCATGCTCTGTCTCTCTCTGTCTCAAAAAAAAATAAATGTTAAAAAAATTTAAAAAAAAAAAGAGGTAAAGGAAAGAGAAAATGGTCATTTTTTCTGACACTGTGTTCTTTTGTTTGTTTGTTTGTTTGGCTTACTTCTATTCTCAAAATAAAATTTTAGTCACACCATGACACCAATTTTCTTAAATGATGGGTAATAAGATACTAATTCCTTTTCTTACAAATGCTTTCCTTTTATTTGATCCCTGTGAATATGTATGATTTCAGTTGCTTAAGAAACTTTTATGTATCAATCATTTCTTCTATCATCTATTATCTTTCTCTCTCTCTCTCTCTCTCTCTCTATCTCTCTCTCTCTGTCTATTATCTGTTAGTGTGAGGCTAATTCATCAGTAAGAAATGTGAACAGAAGGAAGCAATATTTAGTTGGAGTTATGATCCAACTCTCATCCACTGAGAGTTTATTGGAAGAATTGCAGATTAAACATTTCATTTCACTCAGATACATTTTACATGAATCTACAATAATTTTGAAGTGTTGTAAAGAGTGTAATTATTTCTGAACTAATTTAGTTAAACCACAATAGAATATCCTGTGTCCGTAAGGTATGCTGTAAGTAAATAAAGGATGTTACTAATTTGAAACTGATTATTTAAGATGCATATGGTTTTTTGTGTATCTTTTTAAAAAATATTATAGTTCTGTATTATTTGGATTTGTGCTTATGTATTCATGGAATCCTAGTTTTAGTTTGTTTTTAATTTCTTTTTTCTTTTTTTAATTTAAAAAAAGTTTTCTTAAAGTTTCTTATTTTTGAGGGAGACACAGAGTGCAAGCAGGGGACACCTGACTGAGCCACCTAGGCACCCCTAAATTTTTTTAATTGATGTTTTTTATCTATTTTTGAGAGAGAGAGAGAGTAGGAGAGGGGCAGTGAGTGGGGAGGGGACACAGAATCCGAAGCGGGCTCCAGACTCTGAGCTGTCAACACAGAGTCCAATGAGGGGCTTAAACCCATGAGCCGCGAGATCATGACCTGAGCCGAAGTTGGATCTTAACCAACCAAGCCACCCAGATGCCCCTGATCTTCTTTTTTTCCCCTGATATATCATAAGATATACATTGTTGTCCGGGGTGGACGCAGGGAGCCAAGGTGTACGTGGTTGTGCACAGACTCAGAGAACGGTGTAGGCTTCTGTGTCTCAGAGCTGTCCACCTGTCCACGTGCTCAGAATGGCACTACCAGTACCTGGGACTTACATGTCAGGCTAGAGCCGAAAGGGTAATAATAATAATAATAATAACAACAACAACAATAATAGGGGTGCCTGGGTGACCCAGTCAGTTGGGCGACCAACTTCAGCTCAGTTCATGATCTTGCGGTTCTTGAGTTTGAGTCCCACATCGGGCTCTGTGCTGACAGCTCAGAGCCTGGAGCCTGCTTCGGATTCTGTGTCTCCCTCTCTCTCTTCCCCTGTCCCTCTTGTGTTTTATCTATCAAAAATAAAATAAATACATATTAAGAAAATTTTAAAAAGTAATTAGCATATATTTTCATGTTTTTATAAGAATATTGTTTTTAAGTTTCACCCGAAACATTGCATGAAAATTTACTCCCTGTGTTCCTTGCATATTAAAAAAAAAAATCAGACTGAGTAATTTTTTACATTAGCATTTGATTCTTCTTCATTTGTCCCTAAAGTACCGACTCTAAACAAGGTAGGAGCAGATATCACGTGTATCCCATTTCTGCGGCAGTGTCCCACGAACAAGGCACCATACGTATGGAGACATTCACAGTATTTTCTCTTGATCAAGGAAAAACAAAACCCAAAAACTTTGCAGGCAGGTTAGATGGATCTCCCCTTGTTTAATCTTGCAGTGTATATATGTCCGCGTTTCTCAGTCATCTGTGCACATTTATAACTCTTCTAAGCAGAGTGGTGTAGTCTGCTCTCCTAGAAATGGTGGGAGCATGCCAACCAGCACACCTTTAAGGCTGATTCATCTTTCTCCCCCGGACACAAATAAAAACACGCCTGGTCCTTGGCAGATGGCCAATTCATCTCTCAAAAAATGATTTCAAAACAAATTAATAGATTAATATCTCACCACTGAAGTTTGGTGGTGCTCTTATCCCAGACACCGGAGCTGTCTTTTAATGATCTTCAGAACCACGGCAACTGTGTCGGAAGTCTGGGTTCACAAGGTCAATTACACTTGGCTTTTTAACGTTGTTTGCTTGTTTCAGGATAGTTTAAAACTGGGAAGTCTTAAGAGACTGTTCTGATGTCTGAACCTTTAAGGATATTATTTTATTTTTGTAATTTTTTTGTTTTTGAGAAAGAGAGAGATAGAGAGAGATATGGGGCTCGAACCCACAAACCAGGAGATCATGACCCGAGCTGAAGTCAGACACTGAACTGACTGAGCCACACAGGCGCTCCCTGAACCTTTAAGTGTGTTAGTCATATACATTTCTGTGATTTAGCACTGAATACCATTAATATGTGTATATTATAACTTACAACTTGAAATTGAGGTAGTTTACTATTTTTTCTTTCTTCTTTATAAAAAAAGGCACTTCTCTGGCATGAGAGTTTTATTGTTGTTGTCTTTCTTTCTTTCTTTCTTTCTTTTTCTTTCTTTCTTTTCCCCTCTTTTCAAATATTCTTATAATGGTAACATTTTGGTTCGTTTTGATTCTCCTGATTCTAATTTTTCCCCCTCTGGAAAATTTATTGAATTACAGCGAATTTATCTCCAGTGAACTATAAAAGCCTTTTTATAAAATTTCAGCGATTGTACCAGGAACGAGTGAGGGTTCACTTTTCTTCCTTTTTTTTTTTCTTTTTTTCCTTACATTGCCCAAGCACAACTAGTGTTTATTACTAATGAACTACTTATTACTAACAAACTATTTCACAGTCTTCATGAAATTGATGCTAATGAGTGTTGGAAGGACACATGCAGCTTTATGACTCTCAAAAAAGCATCTTGCAGGCGCCTGGGTGGCTCAGCAGGTCAAGCTTTGGACTTTGGCTCAGGTCATGATCTCGCGGTTCATGGGCTCAAGCCTCATGTCGGGCTCTGTGCTGTCAGCTCAGAGCCTGGAGCCTGCTTCGGATTTTGAGTCTCTCTCTCTGCCCCTCCCATATTCACACTCTATCTGTCTCTCTCAAAAATAATTAATTAATTAATAATTTTAAAAACATCTTGCACCCTGAGGTCACATGCATGGCAAAGCAAAAAAACAAAAACAAAAGCAAAAACATACTCTTTCTGTCCATAGTGAAAACAGATAACACACCAGATGTTGATAGCAAGTATAATTCAGTCAGCTCTAAGCAGAATTAGCAAATAATAAAAGAAGTTGCCTTTGATTTCTTAACACTCTTGACCTTCACCCCTGTTTCCATCTTGATTTCTGGAGCACTTTCTTGTTTTTCTCAAAGTTTCCTCCCCCCACCCCAATCCAACGGAATAGTTTAAAATTCAATCTTAGCAAAGAGGAAGTGCCTGGTGAGTGTTTAAAGTGCTCCTTCTCTTCAGGGGAATCTCATTTTCACAGAGATCAGACCTTGAGCAGAAGGGATGAGTCCCAGAGTGGGGTTTCAGGCACCGGGGAGTAGGTGGGCGAGTAGGTGGGCGGGCTGCGTGGAGGCGGACCCAGGAGGAGGGAAGTCACAATGACCCAGGAGGTGCCATGTGGACTCTGAGTGATGCTGGTCTCAAACACAATCTGTCTTGGTTCCAACTGGTGGATACAAACAAGAATGTGATGCTTTTAAGGTGAGGCAAAGCCATGGAAACCAGCTCATCGGGCAGGCGTGCATTCTTCAACTGGGGAGCGGGTTGAATGGAGCAGAGTCAAAATAAGGTTCAACAGGAAGTAGAATTTTAAAATGTGCAGTGACAGGTGTTGTGGTTCCAGCTGTACTGATCACAGTTGTGTGTCAGAGAGAGGACGCTCCGGTGAGCCTTGGAGAGATGCCACACGGAGGAGGAAAGGCTCTAGAAGCTAGCTTTAAGTGTGTGTCCCCAGCAGCAGTGTAGTACGCAGAAAGTAAAGAGTTGGGTCCAGAGGTAGGAAAACAAGTGCAGATAGGTCTGAGGGAGGCCATGGATGGAAAGGAAGCTGCACAGATCAGACAGAACAGAAATGAAAACTGATATAAAAACTTAGCTCCAGCATGAAGAATATAAACATGGAGACCATACCCAACAAAATTGACCTGGGAAACATCCCTACGAGTCACGGGAGGAAAATGTGTGCGTGTACCAAAGCTGCTGCTTCCACACCTCTCTCTCTGATTGTCCTGTCTTCTGTCTTCCTTACTTGGTCCTCCCCACTCCCAGTTGGAGACTCAAAAATATACTTGATCTGACCGGAGATATTTATCTGATTATGTCAGTCACCTCACGGCATTTTCAGTAGTTCCTTGTGGACAGGAAGAGAATATTCAAATGCATGGGGGAATTCAAGGTCACCCAGCATTTGGCGCTCACGTCTTTCCACAGCCTTCCCCCACCTCACTCCCTCAAGCCCTGCCTTCTCTTCACAGCACTCACTGCTCCACAACGAGGCCACCATTTCCTTTCTCCAACTTGGGTCCTTTCTCCATCTCTTGCAATGACCTCCCTATTATTTTATTATAAAATAAAAAATTTAGGGACGCCTGTGTGGTTCAGTTAAGCATCCAACTCTTGACCTTGGTTCAGGTCATGATCTCATGGTTCATGAATTCAAGCCCCTCATCAGGCTCTGTGCTGACAGTGGGGAGCCTGCTTGGGATTCTCTCTCTCCTGCTCTCTGCCCCTCTCCTGTTCATGCATTCTCTCTCTCTCTCTCTCTCTCTCTCTCTCTCTCTCTTTCTCACACACACACACACACACACACACAAAGTAAATAAATAAAACTTTAAAAAAAATTCTATGATATAAACTCCAGTAATGGAATGATTGTGATGCATTACCTGGTAGAGGATAGATTGACATTACCTGCAATTCTAGTGACTTGATTGGATTTCACCTGCTTATATGAAGACGGCCTTTAAAGTATTTTCAGTAGAATATAAACATGAAGGGTGAAGCATCTCCTGGTGAGTTGATAAACTCAATCTTAGTTGATAAGCTTAAAACACACAGAAGGAGGCACTCCGCCCTGCCAAGCAAAAATAGAACATGATAAAGACCTGTGTTATTTAGAACACATTTATGGGGAAATCTGAGGCAAACCAGCATAGGTGAAAGCTACTTTACATGGACTGCAAGAAAAGGAACAAAACTGCCAGCTGAATGAGATATACTGAGGGCTTTTTTAAAGACATAGGTAAAACTCACTTGTCATATTCACAAAGGTCAGAGATAAGCAAAGTTTGCCTGAGCTCTGATAAAATACATTATTAAACCTGAAAGAGCAAACTTACAGCCACTCTCACCACAGCACAGCCTACAGAATGGGGTTCAAAGAATAGTTAATATGAAGAGGGTACCTGGAGAAATTAAACCTAATCTGATTTTTTATGTTGAAACCAGGGAACTTGTTAAGAAATGTTTGTTTCGTATATTGGATGCATTCATAAGACGAAACAATAGAATGAGAAGCTCATGATTATTCTCCAAATAGCAAGAATCTTGCTGAAAACTGTGATGCAACAGGAATTAACATTCTATATGGAAAGGGGTTATTTTCATGAAAGTCACTGACATGTTAGAATTGCTCTGAAGCTATTATCCACCGGTTAGCAATGTCTTCCTATCTGAATGCCATATCATTTGCAGACATTTGTTTTTTGGCGATTGAATTAAGAGTGGACATTGGATTATGTTACTTTAGAAAACTCAGCTTCGCACACAGAATTATTATTTTTGTACATAATACGGAGTTGGAGATATTTTTAGGTTTTCTGTGAACTTGGTTTGTGCTCACATATCTACTCTTCTAAAAGAAAATAGTCTTGAAATGAGGAGAGTGGTCTTCAGTCTTTCAAGTAAATGAAGTACAATTTGAAAATTACTTTGACTACATGTTTCTGTAAATAGTGTAAACTATTTACAGAAACAACTAACAATATGCATAGCGTGGTGTACTTGAGACCCGCTGCAGGCTTTAAGCAATCACGAGTCACCACTAGAATAATTACTTTCTCTTGAGAGAATTAGCAAAGTGTATTGATCCAAGAGGAAAGCATTAGCCAAGGAGAACCTAATTACCACTTACTTGAGGTCGTAATGGTTTTACACATGGTTTCGTCATCAATTTGTTCAGACCCGGAAGCTCAATTAGAATGTTCATGATGTGCACCCACCTTACCATTACTCTCTAAAGACAGTGATACTTCCTTTAGGATGATTAGAGGCAAAGCATCCAAAATATTTTGTGTACAAAGAGATGATGGGTTTGGATACATTTGAAGTAGGAAGATCATTGTTCGATTTACAACTTTTTGTAATGGTGTTTCTGTAGGGTAGACAGATTCTGAAATTATAAACGTAATTTCAAGAATGATCTCACATCTTTGGCTTGCTTTTCTCTGCTTCTCTGCATCATTTCATCCCTGTACTCACTCTGGAAAATACACTAAAAATGTAGTTTGAATATATGTCAGACAGGAATGATTAAATCTTTTTTTTTTATTTCAGGCATTAAAATACTTAAAAATCTTATAGTTTAATATTTAATTTGGAGGTGTATAGCCACAAATAGTGTATATTTGTAAAAAAATTTAAAAAGCATTGGAAAAATTTTGTGATCATTGTTAATAATTGAAGTTAAATTATATATAAACTTTAGAGTTTGTATATCTATAGTGTACAGTAAGTTTTTTATATCACAATCTAATTAAAAATACACGTTCTGATAATAAAAGTGATGTCTGACCTTCTACAAAGACTTCAGAGTCTAGAGTGCTGGCATAAGGCAGGTCAGAGATCTATAGTTGGAACTGAAGTCTTAATACTGAGCAGATACATATTTAATTTGTAATATTTGACGTAAAATACCTTCACTGTGACCAGGGCTCAGTAACAGCCATTTCCATGACAGGTGGAGGTACCAACTGCTGGAGGGACCCGTGTTGTGCTGTTTAAGATACAGAAACTTCTTAATCCATTAATATCTGTATCTCCTTCATTTAAACCTTTTTTGTTCCTTGGTAGACGTTTAGTATATTCTTCACACAAGTTTTTCAGCATGCTTAAATGTATTTCTGAGGCATTGTTTTGAATCGTTATTGCTATCTTTTAGCTCTGTTGCTATTGCGTGGGACTTTTTTTTCCCCATTAAGTTTTCCAAATGGTTATGGCTAATATATGTGAAAATATGATTTATTTCCTAAGTAGGAGCTTTATTGAGCTCACGTCTAGTTAGTAATTGCTGCCCATTGATACTTCGGTATTCTGAAATTAAAGAATATTTCTCATGTTTATTTATTTTTGAGAGAGAGAGTGAGACAGAGTGCAAGCAGGGGAGGGGAAGAGACACGGGGAGACACAGAATCCGAAGCAGGCTCCAGCCTCTGAGCTGTCAGCACAGAGCCCAACGTGGGGCTCGAACTCACGAACCGTGAGATCATGACATGAGCTGAAATCAAGAGTAGGATGCTTAACCAACTGAGCCACCCAGGCATCTCTGAAATTAATGAATATTTTGGATTTTGCTTCAAATAATTATACTTTTTATTTCATTCTCTTATCTAATTGAATTAGAAAGAATTTTTAGGGGGAAAAAAGGGTTGAATAACATTAATGAAAGTAGGTACCTTATTCATAGTTCTTTCAGCAGAATGTTTTCTGTTTCTTTATTTCCTTATATTTGCATATTTGTTGATTATAATTAAGAATGAATATTAAATTTTACTACTTTTTAAAATTTCTATGTAGTATATTATTTTCTTTTCCTCCATCATGTTAACATTTTGGATTAAAATATTTCCAAATATGAAAAAAATAATAAAAATAAACACTTCCAAAATAAAACCACGTTTTCAATTTTGGAATAAATGTAACCAAGTCGTGATTTATTATTATTGCCAGTTTATCTGGAGTCTTTACCCTAATGGTTAAGTGATTTGAAAATTTCATATAATTTCTAAGAAAGATCAGTTCATATGTATTTTTGACACATTTTTCAGATTATGACATCATGTTAGCTCATAAAATGATAAACAAAAAGATTCAAATGCACTTCAGGTCATTTTATACTCCTAGGGTGGACATATCCACAATCATGACATGTTTGTTTAAAACTGATTTTCTGGGGCACCTGGGTGGCTCAGTTGGTTAAGCATCCGACTTCAGCCCAGGTCATGATCCCATGCTTCATGGGTTTGAGCCCCACATCAGGCTCTGTGCTGACAGCTCGGAGCCTGGAGCCTGCTTCGGATTCTACGTCTCCCTCTCTCTCTGTCCCTCCTCTGCTTGCACTCTGTCTCTCTGTATCCCAAAAATAAATAAGTATTAAAAAGTTATTTTTTTAAGCTGATTTTCTAAAGGAGAGATATCAGGATGAAAATGATCTATTTTTAAATTTAGTGGATTTTCTACCAGGGTTATACATTTCTATATTTGACCTTTGTCTTCTCCTATATTATCAATATAGCATTACAAACTATGATGAAATCAAAATGAATTTGTATTAATATTTTCAGATTCGTTCAGTCTAGTAAAAAGCTGCTTTTTTTCCTCCAAAATCAATTGTTTCTAAGACCTAGGTGTTTTCCTTTAGAGTAAGATCTTTACACAACTCAGCTTATATATTATATACAGAATGATGGGCAGAGAATGCATATAAGAACTGGGTATAATTCCCATTTACAAATTATTGGTTAAATCCAAAATTTGAGACAGGGAAAAACATGTAGCTGAATCAGCATAAAATCTTAATTGTAATTTACAGTGCATGAAAACTACAGTGTATCATAATGAATACTTACATATCAAGAACAAAATGGGGCATGATTTACAAACCCAATGTCAACAAGTTTATTTTAGTGCACTGCAGAAGATGAGTATTTTTCAGACTTACCTAGAATCACAGTATTTAGAGCCCCAAGTGCCAAATGAAGAAAACTGGTCTCTAATTTAACCACCGTTATTATCAATTAAAAAAACATGTAGCCTGTTCTAAAATTTGTGGCAAAATTCCAAAATCATATTAATTTATGAAATAAATACATATTTGTTTGTGTATTTATTTACTTATATTTCTAGATATGCTCCATATTATAGTAACATAAAACAAATAATATATATTAGTAAGATAAAAAATCAATGTTTTTAGAAAAAAATCAGCATTTGGATGGCTGACTTTGCTTCTGGAAATTATGGATAGACATGTTAGCATTAGCACACAGTTAATGGATCATGTAATTTGATAATTCTAAACACAGGACATCAGTGCTTAGAAGGTTTTCTAATGTAACATTGACTTTCATAAACCCATCACCTTTATATATACTTTAAGTACCATGAAACTCAGCTATTTCTATATATCCATACCTCCCTACAAATAAAGTTTCCCAGGCAAATTCAAAATAAAATTTGAAGTAATAAGCCCTCTCCCAGATCAGGTGATGGGACACTGTGGTAGTGACTCTGTGGGAGATAGGTCTTGTTCATGTGTGCCATAGCCATTCGTAACTCACCTGCTGTACTTGGAGCCTCTCAACAGAGTCATTGGTACCGACCCTTCAGAGCAGACCCAGGCAAGCACTTCTTCATTTACGTTACTCCAAGCACCAAAAATCCTGGGTTACTAAACAAGTTGAAGATTTTTAATACCGCACTTTGTGAACAGTAACAGATTCCTACAGCATGTATGTAAAAATTTAATACCACGGGTGCTGGGTGGCTCAGTCGGTTAAGTGCCTGACTTTGGCTCAGGTCATGATCTCATGGTTCTTGAGTTCAGTTCCCCCATCGGGCTCTCTCTTGTTAGCACAGAGCCAGCTTTGTTTGGATCCTCTGTCCCCCTCTCTCTGCCCCTCCTCTGCTTGTACCCTTGCTCTGTCTCTCAAAAATAAATACAAATATTCACCAAAAATTATGAAAAATTTCATACCATAAATTTTATTTGTTCTTGTATGGTTGATATTACCTTTAGTTAATAGATAAGACTCATAAAAAAAGATTTTTAGCTTTCCCAAGTTCATGGAGCAGTCTTGGCCAAAGAAAATTCTAAATATTACTGATAATGTTTTCTACCCCTAGGCTATTAATTGGTATTGGTTTTAAGATCCTGGCTACCTCATTTGAACGATGACCAGCCTTGGCAAAAGTGGCGGCCATATACTAGGGTGAGAAAATGAAGGATATGACATCTTCACCACTGTCCACCTAAATACTTGAAGGAACCAATCTTCTAGAGTAAAATGCTTTGCCATCTTTAAAAGCATAAAAAGTAGACCAACTTGGGCTCAAGATACTACTTACTAGTTTATGAACGAGGCCTATGAGAAGGAACTATCCCTCCAAGTTCTTGGACCAATAATTATTTTACTGGGTCCTTAGACACATATACAACCTTGAGATATTTCTCGTGTGCTCTCTTAAAGAAGTGGCAATGCCCGGCTTTCTTATCACAAAGGAATGTTGCTAATAAAACATCAAATATCATGCCTTTTGAACATACTATAATAACGTATTAATAAAGCAATGTTTGAGACTATTCCAGACAATTATTCATAGGATGTAAAGAAATTCTAGTAGTAATCATCATCATCGTATAACAATTTCAACTTGTTGCCCAAAATGTTAGTATCAGGGTCTCAGCTCAGGCCTTGTTTTCAGGGTCGTGAGTTCGAGCCCCACGTTGCACTCATGCTGGGTGTGGATCCTACTTTAAAAAAATTAAAATATTAGTGTCAGAGGACTGGGTTTTTTGTCTTACAGATGTCAGTCCATTTATTTTATTATATTTATTTTGTAGATGATGCTCAGAAAGGAGAATTAGCTAGCCAGATTCATGGAGCTAGTCAGTGGAAACAATCAGGAATCAAATCCAACACGTTTTGTCTCCTGAGGCTATGATTTTTATGCTACACCAATTTACATAACATATAAAGATATACATTTTATTTATGAAACTAGAGGATTCTTGTGTTTATATTTGCTATGATTGTCCTGGTCAAAACAGTACTGATTTAATGTTTTTGAGTACTAGAAAACTTTCATTTACAAAATATGCATGGATCAGTTTAAGCCAGATGCTCCTGGGATGGCATTAGTATTTTTATTTTGATTACTCCAAAGAGAAAAATATTTAAAAACGGTCTAATATTGTATTATTTTGAGATAATGTGTGTCTGTCTCTGGGAGCATTTGGGAGTGGTATTGCTCGAAGTCAGTGAACACTGACTTAAGATTGTTGATGATTCATTCTCAATAAAGGCCTCAACATTTCTTATAACAAGTTTCAGAGAAGAAAATAAACTATCCCGGCACAAATTTCAGGAGTTGAATTAATTTGGAGAAAACTGCAGTATTCCCATTCTAAAAGTGGTCTCCCCACTGTTGCATTTGCCTTCATTTGATACAAGTAAAAACAAGCAACATTTCTTTTTATCCTGCTCCTGTTTATTTCCAGTAACTCAAGAGAAGTCACAGAAACACATGTATCTGGGACGAGAAAACCTGTATATCACTGATTGTGAATCGAACCTTTGAGTTTGCAGGTGTATCTAGAACATCATCCAGCAGTGGGCCTTTGATCCTCAACCGAAATATACAGGATGAAGTGATTTGGTTAAAACTATACTTTAGAAACTGATCTTTTTTTACCTCTTTTTTTTCCAGACTCAGTTTCCTTAGAAATTTGCCCATAACATAATAACTGGTTGTAACAAGGTTGCTTGATCTTGATAATTTATTCCACATTAGAGAGAAATTTCAATACTTTGTAAACCAGATCGTTCCATTAGATTATATTTGCTGTCTTCCCATGTTTTCCCTTTACACTGCAAGCCATTGAGAGTAGAGGCTGGGTTTTGTCATCACTGGGCTTCAGCTATAATTTTTTTAATGTTTTCTTTTTTGTAAGTTTATTTTTCAGAGAGAGAAAAAGAGAGTGAGCAGGGGAGGGGCAGAGACAGAGAGAGACAGAATCCCAAGCAGGCTCCATGCTGTCAGCACAGAGCCCGATGCTGGGCTGGATCCCACAACCCTAGAATCATGACCTGAGCTGAAATCAAGAGTCAGATGCTCAACTCACTGAGCCCCCCAGGCACCCTGAGAGCACCAACTTTTAATGCAAGGTGCTTCCCATCAGAAATTTTACTGTATGTGAGGCAGAATATTATTTTGCTTGTTAAATAATATTCAAGAGAATAGTAATCCCAGTATGATTGTTTTCCCAAATTATATCCCTGTGTCCTCCTAAAAAATGCCTCTAACTGCTGGATTGTTCTCAAGCATATTTAAATTATTCTTTTCTTATGTAATAGTCAACACTTTTGTATTTTTGTATAATCCCTGATTATACCATTTCTATTTTGTTTCTGCTTTTCCTGATTGTTAAAGAAATATATATGTTTTGTTTGAAAAAAAAAACATTATGCCATTTTGCTCTTTATTTAAATAACAACCCGAGTAATGAGTCTCAACTAGTTTACCATATGGCTGGAAGGCCTTGACATTCTGTCTGCCTCATACCTACTCTGCAATGACTGCATCAACCTCTTCCACACTCAGTAAAGTGCACAAGCAAAGATTAGCGTAATTTCCTTTGTTAACAAAAATGCGAAATATCAACTCTTACCTACACATCACTCAGGACTCAGTTGAAATTGGGCAACAAATATAAACAATCATAAAAGCGGAAATTAAGATACAAGTACCAAGTGAGAGCATCTAAGTTTGCTACTGATAAGCGGAATGCAAATTAAAATACCAGAGGTGGGCTGTCCAGGAGCAGTCAGAGAGGCAACGATGGAAACACCTGATAAGAACGGATAATGACAAGGATGTGGTCCACTGGGAGTTCTTATCCACTGTTGGTCTGCTAAACTGATACATCCAGTTGGTTTGCAAATCTCGCGGTATCTAGTAAAGCTGAAAACATCTGTGCTCAAGAAGTCACTAATGACGTTTCAGATATATGTGCTAAAAAAGATCTCCTTTGAGTGTACATAAGATGTATTTAAGATGCACATTGTAGCCTTGTTATAGCAACAAAAGAAAAAAAAAAAAGAAACAGCCACCTTGGTCAAGAGAGTAGATAAAAAATTGTGGACTTATACAAGAGAATCTTGAGGGATAGCAAAAGATGAACGCATCTGAGCTCCGTGTCTTCACGTGGATGAATCTCAGAAAAGTAATGTTGAGAGTAACATGCCAGATAATGGACACACATCACACCATTCACATGGATTTTTAAGAAATATATTAACCTTTTCTGCACCTCGTGTGTGTGTGTGCACGTGTGCATGTGTACGTGTGTTATGACGTTATTAAAACACACACGTGAATGATCACTAGAGATTTCAGGACAAGTACTGTCTGGAAATGGATGGCATTGTTTTGGGCGAGATGGGAACCACATTTGTAAGTTTTCAAAGATTTTTGATAAAAACGATCCTAAATTGGTGCTCAGGGTTTTGTTTTGTAAACACCATTAAAAATCAACGAGAATTTTTTTTTTATTTGAACATTTTGCAGACAGAATACATGGGGCATATGCTTTATGTGGAAAGTTAATTTGTAAGTAAATATGCTTGAGGCAATGATGTCCTTCTACAGTATGAGGACGGTCCACTGTGTAATTATCAGTTAGGAAAAGCTTACCTGGGGGCTTGTTTTGTAGCCTTTCTCTAAGCTTACCCAAACTCGGGTCACCTCTTTCCTCGAAAGTAGGGAGGGAAAACACTCCTGAGGAACAGTTCATTGAAAATGTCACCGAGGGGGGTGCCTGGGTGGCTCATTCAGTTGAGTGACGGACTTCAGGTCATGATCTCGCAGTTGCTGAGCTCAGATATTTTGCATATGACTTTTCTGAGATGAACTGCTTGGTAGAAATGCTCAATCCAGAAGCTCAGCGTCTTTTCATGTGCTCTCCTTTCAACAAACCTAAGTTTCCCCCAGGGAGCCTCTTTAACTCTGAGATTAAAGCTCTGTAAATCTTAGTATATTAAGCATATAAAATATTTTTTTTTCCAGTAACGTACAGAGCAAAACAAGGGAGAAAGCCCATGGTGGGACTTGGTAGAAATGAGAACCTGTCCCTGTCTTCGCGAGACTCTTTGCGTGTGTGCCCACTGTGCTACCTGAATCCTTTTCATGTTCTGTTGGGTCAACCTTGTAACTGTCATGGACACAATGTTTGTGTCCCCTCCCCCCATTCATACATTCACACCCCATGTGATGGTACATGTGATGGAATTTGGAGAAGGGGCCTATGGGATGTAATTAGGGTTAGATGAAGTCATGAGGGTAGGGCCCCCAGGATTGGATTATTGTGCCTACAAGAGGAGATGTCAGAAGGCTCCCCCTCTCCTCTGGGATCCTACCTCCCTGCCATGCACAAGGAAGGACAGGCCAAGTAAGAAAGAGCAAAAAGAAAGTGACACCCTCTATGGGCCAGGAAGGGAGCTCTTACCTAACATTGAATCAGCTACCACCATGATCTTGGACTTCCAGCCACCAGAACTCTAAGAAATGAATTCCCACTCTGTAAGTCTCCCAGTCTGGTATTTTGTGATGGCAGCCCCAAGGGACTAAGACACTAACCATTTTGAAAACTGTCATCTTCAAAGTGATTCTGGTTATTGTCAACTTAGACCTGATAAAGGCTGCAGGGTGATTAGTACGCCATAGCTGAATCATAATAATTACAGTAACTGACACTCATGTCGTGTTTCCCATGTGCTTGTGGATGACAGTCCAATGAGGGAGACAGTATTATAATCTTCGGTTTGACACAGGAGAAAACCGAGGCATAGGAGAAGCATAGAGTGCAGAGTAAGAGTGAAATTAGGCTTGATGCCTTCCATGGCTGTACTCTCTGCTCATGCACTCACCCCACGCTCTATTTCCTCAAACAACGGGACAAGCTTTTCACCTACATATTTTTTTATCCAGCAGAAACCAGTTTTTATACATCTCTAATTCCTAATTTGAAAAACATAATTGAAAATGCTTTATGCATAACTGTTCAAAAAGGGCTAAGAAATATTAAAATTACCCAGAAGTATACGTATTCTTAAAACCATTAAGGGAGGAATTCTTAATCAATTTAAAGAGAGGGAAAAGTGTAAATCCATGATTATACGTGAGATGAAGAAAAATGGTAATATTTAATTTTCTAAAACAGAAAATTATTCAACCCTTGACTATATGGTTAAAAATAGTTATTTAAAATTGTATTGTAAAATAATATGCCGTAACAGAAAGGGTACAGTAAGACCAGCATAATAAAATTAAAATACATGGCAGAATGATATTAGTCTCTTTCAATAAAACTTCTCATGCTTAAAAACATAGTACCGTAATCTACAATTCAAGGTCAAACTGTTAGTAATTTGCCCTAAGTTACAAATGGGGTGGGTATGACTCACATATACTATGGAGATCATGGTATTAAAAAGTTCTAAGAAGAGACGATCAATTTTAAAATGATGACACAGGCAAATTCCCCAGATGGCTTGGTACCAATAGCTTGCGTCATTTGGAAATTGCATACCTCTTCCAAATGGAACACCTCCAGCCTGTGATTTGAGCTTCGAGGACCAGCGTGGGAGGGGAAGGAGGATAAATTCAGCACACTCTTTCTAAACTGCTTTGGCCAGCCAAGATTGCTCCTTTTTATAGGATTGTGGCCTTTATGGTCAAAGCTATTCTTTCTTAACTAGAGTGTGATATTTGAGGCCCTAACTTCTGAGCTCCACTGCACTGAGAGTACAGGCTCTTTGTATGCATTCTGCTGGGCACCTTACCTGACCAGCACCGAGTGGCCTCCTGCGGTGTTTCCTCTTGTCATGGCACCCACGTATGATAGGGGGCGCCCATGTCCACTGGTCTACTGAACCTCAGTGGGGATTTCCCTGAAGCGAGGGTGATTCCCTCCTTTAAGATTAAAATAAACAGTGTTTTTGTATTCAACTGGCATGTTCACTCCTATTATTTTCACACTCACTGAGCACGTCCTATTTGCCAGGACTGTGGTCAGCCACTACTATATGTCGTGTCTCTCAAGCCTCACAATTATATGTTATTTTCAGAGGAGGAAATGGAGACCAATAAGGGGTGAGCAATTGGAACAAGATCGTACAATTAAGGCCGGAAATGGGAGCTAGAAATTCAGAAGCAAGTCCGTCTGCAAAATGGTACATTTCACCGTACAGTGTCGGTGTTGCTCAACAGAAACATCGGACTCGAAGCAGAGGGTGAAGGTTGACTTTAACAATTATGCACTTAATTTGAGTCATGTCCAGTTGGAAATGGAGTGAAAATTTGCATAAGAAACACCAATGGCCTCTGTGTTGCTTTGCTATTGTTTCTCTAAAGCATTTTGTGGAGCTACAGAGGAGGAGTCCAGAAATCAGTTGTCTAAGCATGCCTCAAATCCATGGAAATATGGCATCTTTTTACCTAGAAAGTGGCATTCTTTCCGTGCTCTATTTGCCAACTGACCCTTTCAGCCCCGCACGCATTTATATTCTCCACAAAGCTTTGCTGAATGCCAGGCTGAGATGTGGGGATAAATGGTGAAGGAAGTCAGTACTGACCCTCCCCCCATGTGTTGGTGCTGGGGGGATTAGAAAGAGACGTATCCAGTGAGCTTGCACAGGAAGGGAAGGATGACATCAGGACAGGGAACTGCATTTGGGTTTTACTTGAATATATGTAAATTATAAAAACATGTTTATGTGTATACTCAGATATATATTATAAACTTTCTCTATGAACATCTTACAGTATATGAGACAATTGAATTCTCTTACTGTATTTACTCATAATTGCAAGGTCCAAGCTAAATAATGAAATGTCATTTCATCGTGAATAAAATCAAATATAATTACCTGCACATGAAGCCATGTGATTTATCGTGTGCTAACTCTAGAAGATAAAGAGTCGATTGATAGATTTAATCACACAACCCATTGTTGAATTTTAAAATGGGATCTTCTATAATGAGCCAATCTGCATAGAATCATTTCAATATTAACCCTGTAAGTTAAGTTGGAAATGGCCGATTTCTACTTTCTGCATATTGGGCGCTATTTATTGTGTTTCTTACCTCGGAGCTCTAGGCTGAAGAACATTGAGTACGTATCCCAACATCTCTGTTCCCTTTAGGCTTACCAAAATAAGAGGGCTGATGAAGTAGGAGTGTGATAACACATTCACTGGAATAAACACTGAACTGCTATCTACTGGGAATCAACATGGTTGTAGACATTAGTTTGTTCTCCCAGCCCTGACAAGGGAGAACCACCCAGTTCTCCCAGCCCTGCCAAGAGTTGTCTTCATCAACTCCTCTGTGACATGAGGGGAGTAGATTAAGATGACCCCCATCACCTCCCAGTTCTGGCTGTTGTCTTGAAGTTAATGATCATGGAGTCCACTACTTTGGTGTAAAAGTATACAGTCTGGCTGAGTGAATGTTACCAAGAATCTCATTCCTGCTTTTATGCTCTGAGGGAGGTAACTCACACAGGCAAAAGCTGACTTTCTTAGTCCAGAAAAGGGGAGATGAAGATATTGTAGCATGAAACAACATGGTGCCTGCAGCGTAAAGTTGAACATCCGTTCATACGTGAGGCCAGAAGCCCATTCTTGGCAGTTTACCAGTGAGATGGCTGGTGATGGTGGTGATGGTGATGGCAGTGAGGAAGACTTGTCTAGCGCAAAGACAGAGGCAAAATTTCCATATGCTCATTCTCTTTTGGGTTTCAAACATATAATTTTGTGAATCACAAAATTGATGTAAATGGTTGAGAGGCACCCAAGAGACAAATGTTGCAGTGTAGAATCAATGAACATGGAAACAGTTGTGTGCCTCTTGGTGGATCTGGCCCTCCCCTCCGCTTCTCCTTCTATCACATCACACACGGTGATTCTGATTCTCCTTCTCCTCGTAGTGTTCTGTCTCTACTCAGCTCCAGTTGGAACACCGTATCTCTCCCACAGAATTTTACAAAAGCCCTGCTGTCAAACCCCATTTCCTTATAGATACTCCTCATTATCTCATCCCACTGCTCTGAAAGATCCCAAACTGGATGTCTTCCAAGAATAAATAACATCATCCTTCCCCTTCTTTCTCTATATTCCAGAGCCTAGCCTAGTGTTTAGGGCATAGTAAGAACATCCATTCACTCAACAAACATTTATTAGGTATGTGATATTATGCCTCAGCTCGATAAGCTGTGAGAATACAAAGAAATATAAATTCTAATACACGCCTCAAAGAATTGACAAAGGACACACACACACATGCACAACACAGAATGGCAAATTCTATATTAGAAAAAGTGTGAAACACAACGTGAATGAGGAAGAGAGAGTGAATAACTTTGTCTCAGGGTATTGAGGACAGAAAGCTTTTTAGAAATGTCAGCTTACCTGTGTCTTGAATACAGCGATGTGCTAGGTGCAGATAAGACAAGGGGGCACGTGTCAGGCACGCGGCTAGGGCGTCTCACAAGGGTCAAGGGTCTCTTTCCTCCATGAGACTGCAATGTCGTTATAAGACATGGGTACATGAAAATTTTGTTCAGCTGCTGGCACCAAGAATCTGACTGTGGTTTAAACACATGGGAATTCTTTGGCCGTTACGTAAAGTGAGATCTAGTGTCGGTAGATGCTGCCATCGGTTCATTGACACAAGCTGGTCTGGTCCAAGGTACCTTCACTTCTCTTTGCCTTTTCCTCATAGTCCAAAGTGGCTGCTGCATCTCTAGTCACGTTGGACACATCTTTTGCATTAAGGAATTGTAAAGAAGAAAAGGTATGGGTGTCAAATTCTATCTGCCATGAAGGTCCCACTTCAAGTGTTTCTCTGACTCTTACCCAACCGAGGAGATATCTGATAATGTCTCATTGGCTAACTCACTCCACATAGGAATCTGTTCAGTTTTTTAGCTGTGTATGGCATCCCCAAACTATAATAGGGTTCTGTTATTACTATTCTGGTTATTTCTGAGACTGGATATTGGTTATCAATTTCTGATAATATATAAGTTAAAAAAGTTTGCATAAAAGCCCAGCATCGTATATACCCCATTATTTATAGAAAGATGGTGTTGTACAAATATTTGAGTATCTGTGCACATTCAGTGTTTCTGGAAGATAACTCAGAAAGAATAGGGGAGCTGAAACCAGGACAAGAGAGGGCAAAGTCCACGTTGGCTTATTTTTCTCTTGTTTTAAGCTTTTATAGCCTCCTCCTGCTAAAGAGCCAGAATAAAGCTGTAGTTTTTGGTTGCTGTGTTCCATCTTTTGGATTGTTCCCACATCCGTCAATTTCAATTAAATTGCTGATGACAATCTTCTACTCTTAAAGCGGTTCCAATACAATTCATATGTTAATAAGTTCTCTATACCTGCAATCTGCTATCTGTATTCTCACCTCCATTGAATCTCCCTCCTGCCTTCCTCATCCCTGTGCTTCCCTCTCTTCCCCCCACCACACTCTCCCTCCCTCCCTCTCTCTCTCCCTCCCACATACACACTTACAGCTTCAAAGTCCCAGCAGGATCAAGTACTTATAAAAGTAGCCATCCAAAGTCCACACTCCCTGCCAATCCCAGAACATTATGTGAGAAAAGATTATGATTCAGCTGCCAACTTTTGATATCTAGAGAAATGAAACCTGTCTACTTACTTTCGGGTTAGGATGAAAAGTCATCTTTGGAGTAGTCTCCTAATGAAATGTGTTAGAGACCATTTAGAATATTTATTTTAACGTAACCACTATATCCCGAGTGGAGTTACATGGACTCTTTGGGCATCGGGGGGTGTGGGCATGGCTAGGGACCCGATTGCCTTGGAGGTCTTCTCTACTATCATTTCCCAGAAATAAATATCGTATAATGTAAGTAATACAGCATGCTTGTCAACCAACACTTGTAATAGAATTAAAACACAAATCAACAACAACAACAAAATGAAGTGTTCCATATACCCTTGTGATCAGACAAGGGAAAACCCCTTCTCAACTGTTACATTTTTCACTTATTATAAACTCATTCACCTTTTGTTTTTCTATCATATATTCTCTTCTCCATTGGGCTTTTGTACCATTATTCTTTTATTTCTTCTTTTTTAAAATTGATTTATAGGTAGCCTTCAGAAAATTGGCAGGAACATAGTCAGTACAGCTTGTCACAAGCACCTGCATGTTACTGACTTGAATTTGTGTCCAATAGCTAAAAATATGCTTGTCATTAGCTATGATTTAAGAACTATCAGTGTCTAATCAACTCAGCCACTAACATGCAGGGAAGGATGTCATCTAAAGAAAAAGCTGAGCAGTGATTAAGACCTTATTGTTTGAGAGGCACTGTTCCATCAGGGCAGTGAGTACATCCTGTAAATAGCGACGGATTGTTGGCATATTCTGAAGAAAATTTTTTCTACCCGGTACAATTAAGCCTTTTAACAGAAAAAAAATGTTTGAGTTGCTGGCATATTTATATAAGTTTACAGTTTTATCTTTTCCAACTTTCCTTAGATTTGCTCAACGAAGGGACTTGTATAGAAAAGAAAATATTTACTGAGAACTAAAACTAGAAACGATAATTAGAACAGCAATGAACATGAGGTGGAAGAGGCTGTTTTATGATTTTGGTGAATCTGTGAATTAGAACTTATTTGTGGTTATTAAAAGAAAAAAGGGGGGTGCCTGGGTGGCTCAGTCGGTTGAGCATCCGACTTCGGCTCAGGTCACAATCTCGCGGTCCGCGAGTTCGAGCCCCGCATTGGGCTCTGGGCTGATGGCTCAGAGCCTGGAGCTTGCTTCCGATTCTGTGTCTCCCTCTCTCTCTGCCCCTCCCCCGTTCATGCTGTGTCTCTCTCTGTCTCAAAAATAAATACACGTTAAAAAAAATTAAAAAAAAAAAAGAAAAGAAAAAAGGTTTTCCAGTCTAAACTTTTAAGGATTAACATCATGTGGGATATATGTAATTTTCCCAAATAGTAATTACATCACTCAGAACACCTGACCCTATGGGTCCATTTGTGACCCATGGCTACCACCTTGAATCCTCATTGGTCTTCCTACCACATAGCTTTTATGTGTAGATTCATGTTAGGAAACTCTTCTTTCTTTTTTTTCTCTTTTCTTATGATTAACCCTATGGTTTCTTTTTTTAAATTTATTTTTTTAATTAAGAGTTATTTTAGAGCACATGAAGCTTTGCAGCAAAAATGAGGAAGGTACAGAGATTTCCCACACACTTCTGGCCCCCATACATACAGAGTCTTCTCCAAAGTCAACAACCCCCACCATTGTACTACGTTTGTTACAATGATTAACCTGCATTGACACAAGATGATTACCCAAAGTCTATAATTTACTTTAGGGTTTACTCTTGGTGGTGTATATTCTGTGGGTTTGGACAAATCTATAATTATAAGTATCCATCATTGCAATATCATTGAGTAGTTTCTTTGCCCTAAAAATCCTCTGTGCTCTGCCTATTTGTCCCCACCTGCCCAATTCCTGGCAATTACTGATTTTTTTAGTGTCTCCAAGGTTTTCCAGTTTCCAGAAAGTCATATAATTGGGATCATTTAGTAATCTGCACTTAAGGTTTTTCTGTGTCTTCTCATGGCTTATTTGTTTTTAGTGTTGAATAATATTCCATTGTCTGAACAGACCACAGTTTGTTCATTCACCAACTGTAAGGCATCTTGGTTGCTTCCAAGTTCTGGCAATGATGAAGACAGCTTCTATAAACATCCTTATTCAGGTTTTGGTGTGGACATAAGTTCTCAGCCCCTTTGGATAAAGGCCAAGGAGCATGATTACTGGATCTCATGGTGAGAATGTGTTAAGTTTTGTAAGAAATTGCCAGTATGTCTTCCCAAGTGGCTGCACCATGTTTTCTTAATACCTTGAATAGCTATTGTAAATTCTACCTGGACTCCCAGGCTGAGCTGGGCCATTGATGGCACTAGGGGGATCTTTTGCCTTTATATTGCCTAAAATCTAAACTGAGAAAGTTCTAAACTGACACTGAATTCTTCATTGCCATGAGCCACACCATTGATAGACTTCTTTCTCCAATATTCAGATCACTTCTATGTGAGCTGAGTCCTCAGCTTTGTCATACCAGCAGCAGGAGAAGAGAGCCTGGAACCCTCATTCTAGAGCAACATTCCCCATGTGTATTCAGTAGCACAATAGTCCTCAGGCTGTTCTATCAAAACATGGTTCCAAGGTAAAACAGATTATGTAGGTTAGGTACACAGTGTTCCTCCCGGATAGTCACCATGCACACGAACACCTCCACAAAGTCCCATATGAAACAAAATGCTCAATCTTGTTTCAATTACGCATTTCCCAAATTTGTTTGATCATGGGTCCTTGTGTACTAGTACATGTTTTATATTGCAGAAGTTGTGTTCTGGGGATTACGTTACAGGAAGCTTCTGTAGACTGCTTATCCCTTTTCCCTTGGACACAGATTTTGCTGGGTCATGTCAGTCTTATCCACATGTTCAGAACTAAAAGGCAAAATAATAAACCATTTGATCTTGTTTATATCTCTTACCAAAAACTCCTTTTATGCCCATGGTGGTACTCTTAAGCCTGAAGAAGTCCTTTTGTGACCCGTGATGGTTCTCTTTTCTCCCTAAAGTCTGATGTAACTAGCAGACTAAGAAAGCTCTAGTAGTAATAATGAATGTTAGCGTCAAGAAAGGTTATGATAAATTCACATAGCACTTACAACATGCTCACCACTGTTGTAAGCTCATTATATATGCTGTCTTGTGTATAGTATGTGTATGTTCTGATTTCTTAATTAATAGGTGCTTGCTATTCAACATCTTTGAGGGTAAAACAGAAATTCTCAATCGATATAGCATAATTTTTTTTCTCATGAAATAAATGGAGTGATTACAGTGTGTTCTAGGTTCTTGGGATATATCCGTGACAAAAAGAAGCAAAGATTGTTGCCTTATATTCCACTGAGGGAAAGTAGACCATTAACGATGGATTTAATAAGTATCCTATGCTAACAGTGGATCAATATTATACATTAAAGGAGAGCAGGATAAGGGGTAATGCCAGGGATAGGGTGGTAAGTGGTCATTTGCACTATAAAACAGCATATTCAGGAAAGGTTTCATTCAGAATGTTATACAGGGACAAAGATTTGAGGGAATGGGGGTCTTAACCAATGGGAACAAGAATGCGTATGTAGGAAAATCGAAAACCATCTTGTTTCAGGGGTGGGGTAGTAGTGAAAACTTCAGAAATATTCACAAGTAAGATTGACATTGCTGTTTTTAACTAGGATGTTATTTCCAGACAGGGTAGGCATGATGCTGAATGTGAGACACTCTCACAAGTGATAGGATGTGGATGCATAGATTGCAGAAGACTCTGTGCAAAGGACACTAGACTAGGAATCAAGACATGCAGGTCCTCAGAGGTGTCCCGTTGTCTATGTGCTGAGCAAATTGCACGGGTCATGGAAATCACGGAGATCAGTTTTCAGGACAATTTTTGTCGCTACAAAAATTATCCCACTTGCTACAGAAAATTGGGAATGCATATAAATATAGTGATCTCTAAGCACAAAAACTTATCATTCCACAATCAAGCTCTTCTATTTATTCACCTGATCATCAGTAACTCATCTATATGCCATCACAGAGAGCCAAGTTAACCTGAAAATAGGGGGAAGTTATTTTCAAAGAATGATTTAAAAAATCGTTATGCATATTTGATTAATGTTTATTTATTTTTAAAAAATGATTATTTATTTATTTTGAGAGTGTGAGAGCAGGGGAGAGACAGAGAGAGGGAGAGACAGACTCCCAAGTAGGCTCTGCGCTGTCAGCAAAGAGTCCATCAAGGGGCTCAATCCCACGAACCATGAGATCAGGGCCTGAGCTGAAATCAAGAGTTGGATAGACAGCCGACTGAGCCATCCAGGCGCCCCTTGATTAATGTTTATGTGTAATACTAATATATGGGTGAAAATATTCATTCAGCTAATTTTTCAAGTTTCTCTCCCAGGAGAAGAGAAAAAAAATAATGTGTACTATTTTGTATAATAAGGTGATATAATTTTAAAGGTATGTAGAGTGATGCTATGGGCTTTTTTTTACCTTCTACAGTGTCTGCAATTTCTATGTTAAGCCTTTGGGCTTCTGAATTTTAACAGTTCTTACACGTTTTCAGAAGATTTTTGTGGTAAATGTACTGATATAAAAATGTAAAAGAAAATGTGTAATAAAATAATTCTTTTGCATATTATATAGGTAATAATGTACTCAGAATCTACTCTTACTTTACTTTTGGCAATTAAATAACACAGTGCTATTTAAGGAGAGTACTTGTTATTATTGTAAGAAATTCTTAAAAGGTTTTGCTTCTTTGGCCACTAAAACAAAAAGTAAGTATCTACACAAAAGGAGAAAGTTACAATGCATAAATATCATTGAGGTAAACATGATTGCCAAGGAGGCTGTTAGGTGGGCTCTGGGTAGTTCCTAAGACAGAACCCTGAAATCCGGACATAGTCTCCAGTTCTATGATTGACCCTATATTGTCCACAAAAGTAAATTCAAAAACTGTAGCAGTGTTTTTTATGGCTGATTAATATTATAATTTTTGTATATGTATATATGTGTGTGTGTGTGTGTGTGTGTGTATATACATATATATATATTCCCCTTTGTATATTCCATTTTCAGCGTGCACACACACACACACGCATATTCCACTTGAGATCTCAAGTGGAATATTACTCAGCCATAAAAAGAGTGAAATCTTGCCATTTGCAACAACACGGATGGACTTAGAGGGTATAATGATACACGAAACAAGTCAGTTGGAAGAGACAAATACCGTATGATTTCAGTCATAGGTGTCGTTTAAGAAACAAAAGAAAGAAAGAAAAAAAAGAAATGAAAAAAATAGACTCTCAAATACAGAGAACAAACTGGTAGTTGGCAGAAGGGAAGTAGGTCAGGATGCATGACATAGATAAAGGCTAATAGTCCACTTACCATGATGAACACTGATTAATGCATGAAATGGTGCAATCGGTATGTTGTCCACCTGAAACTAATATAACACCGTATGCTAGTGATACGTCAGTAAAAAGAAAAGCAGAGCGTCTTTATGAAAAAAGAGTAGGTGCTGAGGTAGCCGGCACAATGGGCTGAGTATTAGTTGTTGTGGTAATAAGCTATAAGAGAGTCCTTCATTTTTACAAGGATTCTTCTGAAGAAACTGTATTATGTGACATAAAGGGATGTGAATGGGAAAGTCACACTGATAAGATGGTTTATATATTTTCCTCTTTACTGCATGGTTCGTGGGGATACGGCCCTTGTCCCTCTTGTCCACATTTACCTTCCTAGGACTGGAATAATATTTGGCACGTAATTGGTCCTCAGCCAGTATTTGTTGAGTAGGAAATTGATTAATTTCTCATTTTTCCATAGCTTTTCTATGTTTTTCAGTAATATCTATATTCTTTCCCATAAAGGCTCTTTGAAGAAAGATTTACACATTAGAAGGTGTGAAAAAATGACTGTTCTTGGCTGTTTCTAAGAGTGTCCAGCTCTAAACTCTATGAATATTTGCTTAACGTTCAAATGCCCTATTTCATTTTTCCTTTGCATTGCCAACTTCCTTGACTATTCTATGGAACCTATTTTCTTTATTTTTTCAATAATTTTTCCATCAGTAATAAACTTTTTTCTTCATATGTAATATATTGTTAGATAATAATCCTACTCTAATCTTCTGGTTTCTCATGGTACATATTAGCAAGCTCATTAATATTTGATGTTAAAATCCCTATGCATTTACTTTAATGCATTGCCTACTATTTTCCTCCTTAAAAAAATGAATTGATTTAATTTTTGTTGCTTTTTCTTGTCTCAACTTTTGCAGGAATCTGTTCCTGCTATGCACACCTAGATCCATCATATTCTAAGAGACAGTTCTAAAGAAACATTTTAAAGAAAATTCTTATAACACATCTTAAGTAAAAATTGCAAATTTCAAAATCAAATTACATTTTTTAAAAAAAAATTAATCTTTATTTTATTTATTTTATTTATTTGAGAGAGAGACAGAGTGCAAGCGGGGGAGGAAGAGAGAGGGAGACACAGAATCCCAAGCAGGCTTCAGGCTCAGAGCTGTATACACAGAGCCCAACGTGGGGCTCGAACTCACAAACTGTGAGATCATGACCTGAGCAGAAGTCGGATGCTTAACCGACTGAGCCTCCCAGGCACCCCTCAAATTACATTTTTTAAAAAGAAAAAAAATACATAGTATCTTCATAATCAGGACCACTCCATAATTTTCAGGGTCCAGTGAAAAAGCTCTTTGTTCACAAATTATTATGAATTTAAAGAGTAAAACAGTAAGCCCTGTGCTGGGCACTTCTAAGAACTAGCCCAGGTTGCACATCCATTAAGCCATCCCTGTCTATAGCCCTAATGAGCTATATGGTTTAGAGACAAAGTGCATCTTAATAAATTGGGGAAATCATCAGCTAAAGTGCCGTGCGTGAAAAATATACCTTGTAGAGGTGTAATTATCTGATTGTACATATTTGTCAATATTTTGTATGCCCTATTTTGTTAAGAGAGAAAGGAGATCTGAAAACAACAGAATTAGGTACAGGGACTGACACGATCACCAAGAAAATCATTTCTTATCAGAGAACTTAAAGACAGAGCGTCACATGAAGATTATATCTTATGGTTCAGAGGACATGGACTGGGTCTCTGGTCTTCCTTGGGCTGGAGGTTTCAATAAAAAGTTGGAAATAAGCTTTTGGCCAGAGGCAATAAACTAGTTGTGAAACTAGATTTGATCAATCTGCCCCCACACTTGACATCATGGCCTAGAGAGACCATGGAATGGGAAGCAGCTGACTGTAGGCTCTTTATAATGAGTTTTGTTGGTTAACTTGGGCCCCTGGTGTCTGCAGTAGGTGGCCTGTACCTTTATTACTGCTTAAAGTGGATCACGCTCATAGAACGGTAGGCATGGGGGTCTATGAACTCTCTCCCTCTTTGGGTCTCTTTCTTGATCTCCCTTGGTCCCCCCTCATCTCTGTCTCTCGCTCCCTCTCTTCAGCCCCACCCAGTCTCCCTGTGTCTCTGTCTCTCTCTCCCTCTCTTCTTCCTCTTGCCCTCCCTTCTCCCCTGCCTCCCACCCTCTGTCTCTCTCGTTCTCCATCTCTTTATATGGAGTATGCATTTGAAATTTGGATTGTTATGATTCATTCCAGGCAGATGAGAAAAACACTTATAATCCAAATTTTCTACTCTAAGGAAGGGAGATTTTCTATTTTAACTATATATGTGATTGTTTTTGCAGTTTATCAATTTGCTTAACTGCAGGCTTTTGATTATTTTAAAGCTTATATACTCTTAACCTTAGTAGCAACAAGTTAGAGGACTTCCGTTTTCTTAGATACATCCGATATTGCGCGTCCTTAGGGTATCCACTTGCAATGACCCCAGAAGGAAAATTTTGAGGCTTTCTTCTGGAAAGTACTCACTTGGCATATTTTAGGGGTGAGTTGTGATTAGAAAATAATATATACCCCCTTCTCCTTTTTAACTAGTAGAATTCTTCAGGCTGAAAAAGGTGTCCTTGTGGTAACTGAAATAAAAATAGAAATTCTAGAAATATAGTGTGAAAATAAGGAACACAATTTAAGTCTGTCTTACAAAAACTATGAGTTTTTAGGAGCACATGTGATTTTTAGTCGAGCCTTCTGGGTGGGAAATCTACAATAGTTGATATTTATGTGGCATTTTCCCATTAAGCCTGAAAGAAAGGAATTACCCTGATTTAGCTTTAGGATACTCTTTGCGCTCTCTTTTAGTATCAAAGTCATATATCCATAACTGTTTTGCTTTCTATTGGACATGAATCTAAAGACCCACTTTCCGGCTAACGTCATCCACCTTTATAAATAGAAGAACATCTAGGGTGCCTGGGTGGCTCGGTTGGTTAAGTGTCCGGCTACGGCTCAGGTCATGATCTCACAGTTTGTGGGTTCAAGCCCCGTGTCGGGCTCTGTGCTGACAGCTCAGAGCTTGGAGCCTGCTTTGGATTCTGTGTCTCCCTCTTTCTCTGCCCTTCTCCGCTCATGCTCACTCTCTCTAAAAAGTAAAAAAAATAAACATTAAAATTTCCTAAAAAATAAATTAGAAGAACATCCTTCATAATTGCTTCTGCCTGTTAGAATCTCAGTCCCCGTGGCTCCTGTCACCTGTGAAGCATGGTAGCAATCGTGCTACATTCTGCACGGCACCTTTCTCAAAGACACTGTGGTGGCAAAACACCCGTGCCCTGGTTCTCACTTGAACATTTCGAATTAAGTTGTTCGTGCTGTAATCGCCTGGTCTACCCAGGTGAAGCCTGGGTGCTTTGGCCAGAAATTTCCACAGCTGCGTGTAGCACCAAGTCCATGGGCATAGAGTGGGAAGTCCATCCTTATAGCACTTAGAAGACATCTTGGGTGCAGATGCCTGGGGCAGCCCACACTGCAGCTACTCAGATATTAATATGCTTACAACCCAGCTAGGATCTTGCCGACATGCAGATAGTCACTCTGCAAAGAGCCTGAAATCTTGCATTTCTAACAAGTTCCCAAGCACTGTGGATGATTCTTGTTGGCAGACATTGCTTTGGGTAGCCAATCCTCATGACCAGTATGTGTCAACAGGAGAAAACAATACCCACAAATCAAAACAGTAACAACAATTCTGCTCTGTTCTCTTATCTATATTTATTGTAAGGATGACCCTATTTCCTCTATATTTGTTTCTCCTTCGCTGGGTTTTATTTTTTTTTTAATTTTTTTTAAACGTTTATTTATTTTTGAGACAGAGAGAGACAGAGCATGAACAGGGGAGGGGCAGAGAGAGAGGGAGACACAGAATCTGAAACAGGCTCCAGGCTCTGAGCCGTCAGCACAGAGCCCAACGCGGGGCTCGAACTCACGGACCGTGAGATCATGACCTGAGCCAAAGTCGAACGCTTAACCAACCGAGCCACCCAGGTGCCCCATTCGCTGGGTTTTAAACAGAATGATGACTTGGATGGATAGGTGTTTTCCTTTGTTTGCTTATGGACTCAGGTTGTAGACATATCGTGGCATGGGATGGGAATTTACTCGGGTTGTAATATGATGCATGTGTGTGCTTTAAGGAGCTATGATGATTTCCACCGTTTTCTGTGGCTAGGGAAGAACTCATAAAGTAAGATCATTTATTTACCCATATCTTCATTTATCAGTTACCTTTCTTTCCCTCTTTATTTTCTCTGCTGACCAACAAATACAAGCTCACCATCTAAAATTGGGGCATTGCTATGTTGAGTGGGCAGAACAGATTAGGAGTCCCAATCAGGGGGAAGTATAATGCATAGAAGGAGGCAAGGGGGATACGGCGGGTTAGCAGAAGAAGGGTTCTGAGCCCAGATCTGTTTCTTAGGCTCCTGCACCCCTAAGCATGGGCTTTAAAAGATCTTACACAGCCCTTTCAGATCCTGTCAATTGCTTCCCCCCACAGCAGTCAGGACTGGTTCGTAAGATCAGCTAAGGAAAAGACCCGGGCCCATCTTCACCACATCCATGTCTCCCCTCACAGCCGAGATGATGGCCTTCCCTCCTTCAGGCATGAGCAGAAGCCTCTGTGAAAACCCTTTCAGGCCTGCCCCACTCAAATCACTCAACTTGTCTGAATCTCCACACTGAGCATGTTCTGGGTCCCATTCTGAGTCCTCACTGCAACTCTGACTCTAGCCGAAGAAAAATACTATTATCACTGTTAAGAAAAGGTTATTCAAAGCACTTGTGAAAGAATGGGGAAGCCGAATTTATTTCAGACCATGGCTACAGGTGTGGGGTCCGCTGACCTTGAAGTCTTGCAGCAGGGCTGAGAGATGGGGCTCCTCTCTGACCACGGTGGGCCGAGTGGGGACTTCGAGCGAAGGAGAGGGGTTGGTCAGGGGATGGAAATCACCAAGATGAAACACCAGGAGTGGGGTGGGGGCTCTGGCTAAACGGACCTAACAGGAGTCTTGCTGAGGACAGCCCCGGTGGTCCGACATCACCTGCAGGTGGTGGGGGGATCAGGAGCCTCATCACCCATCAGGGCGATTCAGATTTTATGGAATTGACAGGATTCTAAGACTGGGCAATGCAGATGGGAAGATGGAGTCCCAAACACCGGATCTAGTTGAGAAGGATCTCGGGGAGACTGGGTAGAGTCAGAGAGAGAATCGTTATCCCTCTTTCACTCAGACAAAACCTCAGCTACTCTGGTCTCTTGTTCCCTTTTGTGACTGTATTTTATGAAAATTGTGTCTTCTCACTTTTCACTCAACATTTTGTATTTATCATATTTTCTGGGCTTTAAACATCCTTTAAAGCATCCATTTTAATGAGTATAATATTTCATCTAATGCTTTATTATAGTTCACCTAATGACTTCACTAATATTCAGATGTAGATTGTAATCGAAAAGTTCCTCCCCAGCCTCCTCCCAATAAAGGAACAAATTCTATTTCCCTGCGGGGCTGTTCGGATCAGTCTGTAAAGCTGAGCGCCCTCCAGGGGTGTGGCCTGGGCTCCGCTCACTGGATGGGGAGCCCTGCCTTGGTGTCTGTCACCTACAATAAGGAGTGTCCATTTCGAGCTACACAGAGATGCCATTGGTCCAGCAGCAGCCTGGTCTGTATCTATGTCTATCTCTGTCTCTCTCTCCATATGTGTGTGCGTGCACACACACACACACACACACACACACATATATCTTTGCTCCTGTTTCTGAGGCTTTCTTTAACTCAGCAGATAAGGAAGAAGGAGAAATCTAGTTAAAAATGTTTTTAAGGTACTTAATAAACACTGGAAAATTGCTCTCCAGAAGTCTATACTAATTTATGCTTACTACAGTTGGCCTATTACAGCTTGAAATATTATGATAGATTTTATTCGTTGCTCATTTGCTAGTGGAAAAGTGTTTTCTTGTTTAATTTACAGCTCTTTGATTACCAGGGAGGTTGCACATTTTCATGTTTACTAATCACTTGTAATTACACTATTACGAATTTTCTCTTCTGCCCTTCACCCTAAAGCCTTCACGCATTACAGTGTTTATAAAGACTGGCAATTTCTTATCTAATTTCTTCAAAAAAAATCACAGTGCATTCCATTGAAGATTTTTGTTGATCTATCATTTTGAGAAGTGAATCTACTTTGGGAGACTTGTGTTAATGAAGACCTATATAATCTTTAGAGCATTCTGAGAATTCACACCGAGGCACAAATATTGCCGAATTCTGCAAGTCGAGGTACCCTCTTTTGTTTCTGGTAGATAGAAGGCTTAGAAATAAGGGGCATGTGAACTTGTCTCCTTTGTTTAAGACCGTGTTGCATTTTGATCCCTTGACAACTTAAATTGGATCGAGTCAATTGGTAAGAGGCGAGGAAAACTTGTGGCATGAACGACATCTCTATTTCTTGCATTCTTTCTCCTTCTTTTTCTGTTTCTCTTTTAAAAAGCGCTGCCAATTTCATTTCTAAAAAAGATCTGGACGGAGGAAATACCACCGTTCTCTTTGGAAGTTGAGCACCGAGTTATTCTCCTCAATAATCTCGTGCACTTGTGTTTCAGGTATTTCTTTAGGGCCTGCTTTGTGCCAAGCATCGGGCAAATCCCTAGATGTACAGTGGGGAGTGAGGGGGCACTGCCCCAAAAGTGTGCGGTGCTCAGAGAAAGTATAACAGGGGGCACTGATTAATTAAGGCGGTAAGGGTTTCCCTGAAGACCTAATATTCACAGATGAGAAAAGAAGATGAAATAAGTTAGGCAAACCATATTCATCATGTAACTAGAAGTTTGGGCCCTTCGACCAGCATCTCCCCGCTCCCCGTCCCCCAGCCCTTGGAGACTACCATCTGCTCTCTGTTTCTATGACTTCTTTTCCACATAGGAGACCTGGATGGCATGGTGACTACCACTGATAGTGACAATGTGTTGTCTACTCGAAATTCGCTTAGAAAGTAGATGGCCAGTGTTCCCACATGCACATGTACACACACAAAATGGTGGCCCTGGGAGGCGGTGCATGCGTTCATTAGCGTGATTGTGGTAATCATCTCACATTGCATACCTTTTTCAAAACCTTGTGTCGCTCACCTACCACACCTACAATTTTTATTTGTCAGCTGTATACTTCAGTAAAGATGGAAAAAGGCAAAAGCGTGAGGGAGTGAGTTCTAGGAGGTAAAAACACCTCATAGTATGGCTTGGCATGAGATTGTTTAGGGGCTGGAGGCTAATTGAACAGTGTTGAACTTTGTTTTTTGTGAATGGAAAAGTCACTGATAGCGTCTGCATGCAAAGTCCAGCCCTGGATTTTATTTGTTTAGGAAGACTGGCTGCAGTGAATTCGCAGGGATGAATTGGTGGTGGACCAGTTGGGAGAGAGTGTCAATCAACCAGCTGTGTTTGCACTGAGATGTTGGGGGGAGAGACCCAAACTGACCTCAGGGATACCTGGAAGGTGTAACTGTCAGAACGTGGTGGCAGATGAAGTGATTTTAAGTGCTCACTTTTCTTTCCAGCACAACACATGTGAATGAATATATCAGTCTCTATAAGCAAATGCCTACTCCCTCATGCATACGACAGATAAGCGGAAAGCGGGGGAACATGTAATTTTTGGCTCTTACTTATAAGAAAAAAAAAAGAAATACAAAGAGGACATGAAAAAGAAAGGGAAGGATAAAGTTGGAATCAGCTTCATTTTAAAGATTTTGGTAAATCATGAATACGTTAGGAGATATTAGCCAGAAATGTGTGAGGTTGATATTTGCTTAGAGGTGCTGAAAATGGGATTTGATTTGGAGCTGAAAGACAACAGAGGGCAAGAAGAAGAGGCACTCAAGAAGCTTCTACAATGAAGCGAGTTTCCAAAGCACTGCTTCCCCTCTGAGCTTTTTCCAGAGGATGTGGGAGTGAGTTCCTAAAGTGAATTTTGAAGCCTGAGGAAAAAGAGCGGGATAACCTGCTCTGTGGTGACACTTGTTGGGGGGAGAGGAGCCAGGATGGGGGCGCTTTCCTTTAGAAAAGTTGCAGGGGCACCAGAAGGTTCAAATGTCCTAAATTAATTCCAAGGACAAAAAAATAATCTGAGGCTCCCCATAAAAATGCTCTAGTAAATCCTAGGATGGGTTTGCATGGTCCATGTACCTGGGGAAATCCCCTCCTGTGGACACTTTAAAGCAAGTTGTCATTAACTCTGCATTGTTGCAAAAAATTAACTTACAAACCCCTAGAAATAATAACTGTCCACCAAGACAGAATGGCTAGGAATGAGTCCTTAAAGTCCTTCTGGGCCAGTCACAAAGCCAGGTGAGTAGATGCTACAAGTAGCCTGACCACACTAACCAGACCCACCGCGATGGGACTCTGAGTTTAGCAGGTCATTTTATTTCTGCATGAAATACTGTCTCTACTTTACCACAGGGCTTCAGACACTTCTTGGGTTTGGGCTCAAGTCATGATCTCATGGTTGGTGAATTCGAGTCCCGGGTCGGGCTCTGCACTGACGGTACGGAGACTGCTTGGCATTCTCTCTCTCATCTTCTCTCTCTGCCTCTTCCCCGCTCATGCTGTGTCTGTCTCTCTCAAAATAAATAAACTTTAAAAGACTAAAAAAAAGAAATAATGTGTGACATAAACTTAAACTTTGAACTAATTAATTGAAATTAATTTTATTGGGGGGTTTTCAATACGTCACCGAAACCAGACTTTAGAACCACTGATGTAGACCATCCCCCAACCTTATCAACCAGGCTGACAGGGTCAGGGAATAGCCTTATCAACCGTCCACAGGCCACAGTAAAAAAGTACAGCGTGCTATGTTTCGGACTTGTGATGAATTTCACTAAAAGATCAAAAAACACACGGAGTCTTAAGTTGTCTTATTAGCCTTTGTAATATTTGCACTATTTCATTCGTTAATCCTCTCTGTGTAGAAGATGGGACCCCTTCATGATGGGGAAGTTAAATAATATGGGTATATTACTTACCTAGTAATTGTCACTGCTAGAATCACCCGTGAATCTGGGCAACAAGGGGATTTATGCTTAGTTCCTAATATCCCTCTATACTAAGGGACCACTTTCCCACCTCTGCCATTTATATGTAACTCTAGGGTGGAAGCCTGGGTAGCTCAGTCAGTTAAGTGTCCCACTCTTGACTTTGGTTCAGGTTACGATCTCACTGTTTGTGACCTTGAACCCCACGGTGGGCTCTGTGCTGACAGTAAAGAGCCTGCTTGGGATTCTCTCCCTCTCTCTTTCTCTGCCTCTCTCTGCTTCTGTCTGTCTTTCTCTCTCTCTCTCTCTCTCTCTCTCTCAAATAAATACATAAACATTAAAAAATTGGAGAAAATACTAGGGTAAGCAGTAAGCACTCATGACGGAGTGCACCTTGGGTGGCCCCATCAATGCCACCAGCTAGGGCCCTCTGATGTATTTGTGACACGTTCCTGAGCCCAGGCACACTTAGGGGAGACTACCCCATGCACTCCAAAGAGATGCCTTCTGGAAAGTGGGAAGCACATTCCTTCACTTCCGTGTTCCACACAGAAATAGTCACGGGACCTGGCCCTGAGAAGACACTTAGCCCATGTTACAGAGCAGGGGTGTTCATGTCTTCGTGCTCTCCTTCTGAGATAGCCTTTGAGGTGGCAGGTCTGGATTTACCAGACATTTTTAGGTTCGGAGCAAAAGAGACTGAAACGCTGTCTAAATCTTCAACCCTTGATGGTCGGTCTCGTGGGCTCTTCCAGAGTGGGGGAACTAGACCGAAACTGAGGAGCTTGTGTACTCAGGGCCATTGTCCAGGCCCGGTGGGGCCGGGCATCAGACACGCGGGAGGGAGCCCTCTGTCACTCTGAGCCAGCCTCCGGGACACTCCTGGAGGCCTCCAACATGGTGATTACTGAGCTGTGCGCTGGGGCCTACTGATGCAGATACAGACTCTTCCCCTGAAGAAACTCAAAGTGTGCCCCTGAAAAGACACCTAATGTGCTAAAGTTTCCCTTCCTTTTAACGATCACTCAATGTAGCGTGGTTTAAGGTTCACGAGTAAAAGAGTTCAGGCCAGGTTGCCTGGGGTCAACTTCTAGTGTGCCACTTATATACTGCTTTGGCCTAGGACAGATCCATTAATTCCAATATCTGAAGGCCCTCTCTTTGGAAAAGTAGGTATAATAACAGCCCTTTTCTCAGTGGGCTATTTTGAGGATTAAACCCACATGTAGTACAAAACCTGTCATATAGGAAGCTCTTAATAGTTCTAGCTGTTGTTAATTTTCCAGACTTGTGCCAAAATACAACGATGCTACTTACAGTGGGCATCTTCCTGACTTCACAGAGCTTACCATTTAGAGAGGGCATGCGCAGGGCGCCTGAGTGGCTCAGTCGGTTAAGCATCCAACTTTGGCTCAGGTCAAGATCTCGTGGTCCATGAGTTTGAGCCCCACATCAGGCTCTGTGCTGACAGCTCAGGGCCTGGAGCCTATTTCAGATTCTGTGTCTCTCTCTCTCTCTCTGACCCTCCCCCGTTCATGCTGTCTCTCCCTGTCTCAAAAATAAATAAACGTTTAAAAAATTTTTTTAGAGAGGGCATGCGTGTTTAATCTTCCCAGGAAGCCTCCAGGGTATTTATCTCTATCCCATTTCCTGTAAAAGAAAATAGTCTCAGAGATACTTTCTTTTGAAGTATTAGTTCATCAGGGCTTCAGGATTTGGCTCCCCTACCCCTAATGCCTTTGAATATAAATACCCCCATCCTTAATCGCTTCAGGACCCAATGTGCAGAATGCCTACCTTTGAAATAAAATCGCCTGGCAAAGTTGGTTAACAGAACCCCTTGGCCAAAACCTGGCACCTGTCTTCTACTTTTTGATTCATGAAGTGCAATTAGACTAGAAGGGCAGTGGAGGAAGGTGATCTCTGCTGTTGCCAGAACGGAGGTACCCCGTGTGGGAGGCAGGGGTGCGGAATGAGAGAAGTGGCACTCCCTCAGCAAGAATGTCTTCAGGGCTTTCGTGCAAAGTGGCTGGTTGGTGAGGGGGGAGGGTGAAAACTAAGAGCTGCGGATCCTGGATCTTAAGGAGCTTAGAGTCTCTCCAGGGCACCACGCCGACCCTGGGAGCAGTTGGATAGTTACTTAAGACAGTGTATGTGTGAGAAAATAATTGGTCTACAGTGTGACTGCTTCTCAAGGAAGAGGACCTGAGCTGGTTTCTGAATAACATAGAGTTAATAATTTGGTCTAAAATTAAGCGAAGGTCCAACTTTTAGGAGGTGCTGGGTTAAGTGCTTTTAATCCACAGGCTCTGAAGGTGCAGCTATTACTCCCGGTTTACAGACAAAGGAAAGCTTGAAGAGTTTAGATAAGTACCTCTAATTCATTAATGTAGCATGAGTTTTGCATGGATTATTTTGGTAAGCACTTTTAGATTCTAAGATTAGATTTGTATGTACATTAGTTTTGTCAATCACCTTTCACACTGAGTTTTGCAAACCACACATTCGCTTTAACTGTTCACCAAATTATCTCCAATCATCTCCAGGAGAGCATCTCAGGAACTCTAGCTCATAAATACAGACAGTTTTGGTTTGTTTTTAGATGTCCCCATGACTCCCGGGGTGTAGGAGGGAAATTCCCTGTTGGCCCTGAGGTCGGCACGTGGCCTCATCCACCCACCCTTTCCCCAGGAAGGAAAGGACAGAGCTGAACTTAGTCGGACTTGAGCCCTAAACAGCTCTACTCTTCTCCCTCCATCCCTGCTTCTGTGCGGATCCAGAGCACTGTGCCAGTTACAAATAAAGCCTCTCAGGAGGAAAGGTGTAACGGACGAATGGCAGCGATGGGCATGCCAACACGCCTACATCATGTTTTGACCATGGTGTTACGTTCCTGATGGAAGCGCTGACTGATACCATATGGTGTGTCTCATCAAGGCTCCCCGTTGAAGGCTCTGCGCCGGGTCTACGGGACACAGAGGGGAAAAACAACAACACAGCATCCATTAACCTCCTTGCTCAGAGTCATTATCACCAATCAGTCTCCAGGTTGCTCTTCATTTTGCTTTGCATTTTGGCAACCGGGTTGATTCCGCTGCGAGCACAAGTGGCTTGTTGGATGGCGTGTGCTGCTGAGCATCTCGGCTGTCAGGTTGTTCAACGGGTTGCCAGTCAGAATGAAAGGGGCACAGAACGCATTTCCTCTGCCTCCTGTGAGGGTTCTCCAGTGATGGAAACAAATGCCTCATAAAAAAGCAAAATGCCCATGAGTGGGGAGAGGGGGACGCTTTTGTTCTCTGTCTTACTTCCATTTGAGAACTTACATATCACAAGAGTCCTTAAAACGCCTCTGAGGAGAACAGGAAGAGAGGCCAGTCCATTTTCAAAAGGGCTTGTGCATTTTGTGTCTTTGCTCTGTGTGCCCACGGTGCTGCCGGGCAAGACTAGGACTTGTTTTTTTATTATTATTGAAAAAAAAAAGAAAGACAATACTGCTCTGTGCATTTTTAGCAGATTTGTTTCCGTAAAAGTATTTAGAAAATGTTTGCCTCAAAACAAACACGGGGATTAGTTTTTCAAATCACCCCTCCCAGATACAGGGGCACGTGAAATGCATATTAGATTATTCAAGCACACTGGGGGCCAGAGACGGAATGAGTCAAGCTTGGGATCGAGGGAGGGAGAGAAACATCCTGTTGTTGAAGTTCCATGGATAGAGATTTTCATGGGTTGAGTATTTGTGCCCCTGTACCCTCCAAATTCATATGTTGGTGCTCGAACCTCCAAAGCAATGGCATTTGAAGATGGGCCTTTGGAAGGGGATTTGAGTGGGTGGGGTGGGGCCCCCATGATGGGATTAGAGTCCTGATAAGAAGAGACACTTGGGGAGCTGACTCACTGTCCCTTTCTATGCATGCACAGCAAGGAAGGGCCGTGAGAGCTTATAACCAGAAAGGAGCCACTGAAAGCTGGGATTGTTCTCAACAGAAACCAGCTTAGCGCCTTGATCTTCACTTTCCATCCAGCTTCCAGAACTGTGAGAAGTGAATGTCTGTTGTTCAGGCCACTCAGTCTATGGCATTTGCTTCTGGCAGTCCAGCCACTGAGAGAGAGAGACTGTTCCCAGCTCAGCATGTGGTCGAGGTGCTGAACTTGTGACTCATCCATGAAAACCACTGGTAATACTGCTTTTCAAGTGCATGGTAATGAGAATGTTCATGCATTTCAGCTAAAAATCTGATGTTATATTGGGGACCCAGACACTGAAGCATGGAACGGATGCAGGAAAAGAGAAACTGTCCGCTCCCTCCTCTGCAGCCCCTTAGTGGGAATGGGGGTGTTTCCAGGTTCCCCACCTCACCCACAAGTACAGAATCTGCCCTTGACTCTCCAGCCACCACCACCAGGGGGCCATGATGCCAAGACAGGCATTCATTCAACAAGTATTCATTAGGTCCTGTCTTCTGTGTTGTAGAATCCAGAATGCAAACCATCAACTCAACACACAATTCAATAAAAATCCAGTACACAGTTATGAGTGAAGAACACACACACAAAAATGACCTGGGCTTAGAAGTGGCATCTGAGCAGACACTGAGTTTAGACGCCAGGGAAAAGTAGGTCTTTGCCAGCCCAGGCACAGGGATGGCGGCTTTGACAGCTGGTTAGCTTCCCTGAGAGTGTAGACAAGAGTGAGGCACTTAGGACCATCAGGCTTGCTTCCCGGTCCATGAGTTACGCAGAGCTCCGTCTCCTGCGGGACCCTGTGCCCCCGTCCGGCCTGGACAGATGGAGCCCGTTGGTGTCTCCCTCCACGCATCCATCCTTCACATCTGTGCTCATGCTGCCTCCTCCTTTGGTCATCTTTGTGACCAGGTCAGGTATCACCTCCTTGGGATCCATATTCCGTCCCCAGGAGAGGAATCTTGTTTCTCTTAACTTCCTATGGCACATGCACTTGCTTCCCTAGGTCATGGACAGATCTGTTTCTCTGGCTGACGCTGGGCTGTGAATACACGGCAGACCGTCCCCACTCCTGCCCCAGACACGTGTCCTGCTGGAAATTATCAGCAGGCTAAGTGTGTGTCTGCCGGGGCCCCTTAAAGCCTCTTCCCCTTCGAGCCTGTCTCCCTGAAATGTTTTGCCCCAGTTCTTACCCCATGGCCCCCAAGGTGTCAGTCTCAACAGATGAGGACGTTTAAGTTGACCTGGTTCTTGCAGATATCCCATAATACACCTTCTGCATGACATTTTCCAGGACTAGGTTCATCATGTACAGAACAATAATCATTAGCTAGCCGACCCTAACTGATCAAAGTTCACAAGGAGACCTGGAGGGGCTCTCTTTCCGTTTAGATATTATTGGTGCATTTTACCAGAGATCACCAAGGGAAACCTTGAACTAGGCAGAAAAGCTAGAACAGAGGCTCTTCAAATCCATGCCCAAGATCTGTCTCCTGGCTAGCTGGTAGCTGGTCCACACGGAGGCGATCTTTCCTGTCTGTCACAAGTGTCAACTTCCAAAGGAAAAAGAAAAAAAGAAAAAAAAAACACAACTGGAAAATGATGTTTTCCATATGAATGTTGTTGCTTCTGCTATCGAAATGCGTGCCATTGTTCTTGAGGCTGGAACTCTGGGTTCGCGGTGACATTTCCCAACTGTGCAGTTAAGAGCCGGGCCACAGAACAATGAGCTTTCATAAACCTAGCGCCACACATCCACATGGCTCTGATCCGCACGTGCAGCTCCGCACCACACTGCTTTTCTTCTCTTCCTGTTTCCTCCTTTCTTATGAATAGCCAAATTATGCTTGACTGCAGAAAACTTCTTGCAACAAAGAATTCTTGTGAACTTCAGTATCCTGCTTCCCCTTTTACCTTGATCCAAGAATCTGTCCCCTAAAGAGAAAAGGGAGGAGAAAGAAAGAAAGAAAGAAAGAAAGAAAGAAAGAAAAGGAGTAAGAAGATACCTGTGTCTTAGATCTGCAGACACCTGATAGTCAAGCCAACCGCCGCCTCCCACGGGGCATCATCCTGGTAACAGAGCGTTAACAGAGTCTTGTTATGGTGGAGGGCTGCCTGGCACGAGAGGTCTCCTACAGTATCTCTCCACTGCTAAACTCAGGGCACACTTTTCAACAATATCTCCTTTGAGTGGGAATTATAGCTAAGAAAGTAGGACTCACTGACTGTCCTTCCTCGCATTTCCTTCTAGGCATGAACCACTAGAGTCATCCAGATGTTCCGCTCTTGAATAGAGAAATTCCTAGGCAGTCCTTCCTTACAGGTAGTGTATGATTTAGAGGACAAACACTTCTCAATACCAGCAGATTTTGAAGTATAGGAGGGAAAAACAAATTCCGAGATTAAAACAATGATCAAATACTCGAGTGGAAATCTTGAAAGGGCCAGAAGCACGGATAACCGTACTGGAAGAATCACTTCCTCCCTTTCTTCTTTCCCATCCAATGCTTTACAGCATCAGCACAGAACATTGTTCCACCACGGCCGTCTATGGATGGTTTTGCTTTCTAAAAATATGAGCATTTTCAAAAAACTATAATAAAATAAAATCACAAGCCTTTAAAAAAGGCAATAAAATGTTTTAATTTAGATCACTTCTAAATCATCAAGCAGATCTAGAGAACATTTGGAAGGAAAGGGAAGGGAAGGGAAGGAAGAGGGAAGAAAGGGAAGGAGGGAGGCAAAAGAGGGAGGGAGGAACGAGGAGTATACATACTTTGTGCATGATTTTTGCAAATTTTCATACAACAGAGATATTTGGAGCCCATATTTGACCCTTCGTCCAATATTTCTAGCGATGTGTTGGATGCTTTTCCTGGACAGGCCGTTCCATTAGATGCAACCTGTCTGTCTGGGCTGAGGTTCTGGGCAGGTCAACAAGTCACTGTCTTCTGCTACGACCTGTCAGCACAGATCCCATTCTCAGCCCGCAGATGCTGCCCTGATTCAGCAGACTTCTTCTCTGAAAGGGTCTGCAGTTAGGGGGCAGCTGGGCAATGTTTTACGTGGGGCTTTGGGCAAATTTACTCTAATAATAATACCCAGAAAGTCATGCTTACTGAGTCTTGAACAAAAAACAAAATGCAGAATTTTCTTCCGATTTCAACTATTTCAAGGCAAGAGAGAGAAAGAGAGAGTTGATACTGGCAGCGATCACTGTGTGAAACCAGAGTCCACACATCCGTCACTTCTGCCACCGTCTGTAAGACAGATGTGACTCCCTTCCCAGATCTCTCATGCATGCCGGTTGATGCCCTGATGTCAAATGTGAGCTGGGACCCACTGCGCTGAGCCTCACACCTTTTTGTAGCCTCTCTCTGCCTCTGGGAACAGTGGTTTCTGTCCGTCTGGGCTGGATTAACGTCAACGAGAGAGAGAAAACCGTGCATTTGACAAAAATCACCATGCACGGTCCACATGTGCTTGAAACATTTCACTCACAAGTATGCTGATGTCCTGCCCGTCTTAATAACGCCCTTCTTGCGTTATTTTATCTCCTCATAAGGTTTCGTTTGGAGAGGCCTTAACAAAGGGCTTTTCTTTTTCTCCCCCCTCCCCTTTTCCTCCTGATAACAGATAGATTAGCGCTGTTCTGTGTGTGTGATCAAAGCTGAATTCTGGGGGGATGTTGAGCATTAAGTAAACTAAGCCAGTCTCCCTGGCAGAAAATTAAACATGCAGACAATTGGAGAATATAATATTAAATTTGGTGGTGGCTTAAGTCACGCAATCATGAAAATAGAATCGATTGTTCCTAACTACAAAAAAACAGTGCCGATGCAAAAGCTGTTCAAGGTAGAGGCAGACGTTAGGTAAAAGTTTAAAAATGAGAGCATTTATTTCAAGACCTTTTCAACCAGCTTTATGTCTATATTCATAGAGTCCCCAAAGATCTGCAAAAGCCACTGAATTCTTTCAGTAATACTTCTACTAATTTAAGGGGAAATTTATGAGCTCCTTGGAAATCACAAATTTGGGGGTTTAAAACGTCTTGGGACATGTCTGTCATGAATGTTAAAGACCTGTTTATAGCGTCGACTTTCTTGTCCAGCATAATTGAACAAAGCATCTAATTAATCATATGTGTAAAAGTGCACCAGTAGTGATTATCCCGCTTTGAGCACACTTTAATTTTAATGATCGGGTATTAGGAGATAATCAAATAAAGATTTTAAGTCATGCCTGTCAAAATGAGAAAGACACTGGATTACATGAAACATCTTTTATTCATTAGTTGTCTGGACTTGAGCAGATCACCTGAATTAACTGCACTTAATTTTCCTTATCTATGCAATGGGGAGATTTATACCTAGCTTGCAGTGTGGCTTTAAGGGTTGCGTGTGTTAATAAATATAAACCTCTTGTACGGCACCCATAAATCCATTAAAATTGGAAGGAACTCCTGAATGTTAAAACCATTTGATGAAGGGTATCAACTCAAGAATATCCAGAATTACAATTTGCACTCACTGTCCTAGATGCTATAACTGGTTTCTAGAAAAGGGAGATACCTCTACTGCCGTGAAGTTTCTCTGATGGAGAAAAGAAGCCTTCGCACAGACGTACACACACACGCACGCCCACACGCATGTATGTATGATGTTCTAATGCATGAGATGTCAAATAACAGGAGAGAATGATGAATGTAATTCATTATGAATGAATTACAGACTTCAGTATTATTATAATGCAACTTTGCAGGATTTTGGAGTTCCTCGTTACTAAAATGTAAGATGTTTATTCAATCCACAAGTATTTATTGAATGTCGCCATGAGCCATACTGTCTCCATTGCTGGAGATCAAACGTGGGCCAGAGATTAGGTCCCACTCTCTTGGAATTTTCATCGTTTTGAGGGAGGAACTGAAAAGCACCAGGGAGTGAATACTTGCTGGGGCACACTTGCAGTCACAGGGCTGTGTGCAGAGCCAGGGGACATGGGTTACAGTTCACAGCAGATGGTGAGAAGGGACCTCACCGGGAAGGTGACATCAAAGGAGAGAAGTGCAGGAGGTGTTGGAGTGAACTGTCTGAGCACGTGGGACGGGGTCCCCAGCACAGGCTGGGCATGGAGTGTGTGTGCAGGTGCGGGGGGAAATAGGATGTGGGAGGGAACGTTCGGTGAGGCGCTGGCCTGAGGTCAGAGGAATGTTTTTTCAACGTGATGGCGCTTGTTGACAATTTTGAGGCTTTTATTCTAGCCACTATTTGGGTGGCTCTGAGTAGATGTGTTGTGACTTGGGATAGAAGAAGATCGTCTGGCTGCTGTGTTGATTATAGCCTACAGGGCACAGGGGACACGCGGGGATATCTGACACTGGGCTGGTGCATTAATTCAGGTGAGAGATGATGGTGGCTCAGATCGTAGGAGAGAGCAGGTGGGGGAGAAAGGTCGGAATCTGAGTGTCTGTTGAACGTGACTAACAGAAATTGCTGATGTATTATTGGATTTAGTTTTGAGAGAAAGAGAGGAGGAAAAATCGACTCTGTGGTTCTCGAGTTTAGCCTATACAACCAGAAAGGATGAGTGATTCTTTTCTTTTTTAAGTAAACCCTACACACAACATGGGATTCGGACTTAGGACCCTGAGATCAAGAGTCACATGTTCTATCGACTAAGCCAGCCAGGTGTCCCAAGAAGGGGTTACGCTTTAAAGAGTCTGGGAAGATTTCGTGTGGAAGCAGATTTGAGGGGAGACGAGGGGTCAGGATCAGGGCACGCCTGTCGCTAACCAGTGGTGTGGCTGGACCAGCCTGTGTGGCTCCTGCTGTCATTGCAAAGATGCCCTCAGCAATGACCTTCGGGAACTCACAAGACACTGGGAACTTCATGGGACACCTGGGGCCACACAGTAAAGTCATGGATAAAGAGACAAGGTGCACGTTTGCCTGGGGTTCTGCTTCTATGGGGTTGAGGCTGGGGGTGGGGCGGTGGGAATTTAAAACATAAGAGCGGGAATTCAAAGTATGGGGAGAGAAAAATCAAGACGCCAAATGGTCAGTTACAGAAACCAACCAAAAGGTCTAAAACAAAGGTGCCTCAGTGCAGTGTATAGGCTGGCTCTTTGTCGAGAGGAATGGCTTGCAATGACTCTATTCCGGACAGCCCTCATTCAAGGGGCTACCCCAACAATCAACACTCACCATCAGGTACTTGCATGACCCAAAGACAAACCAACCGTCAAGGTATTCACGACATTATCCAGGAAAGGGTGAGCAGACAGTTGAATTAAATTTAAATGCAAAGGTCAAGATTACTTAGGAAGTGAGTACAGAGAGAAAGACGACCAAGGGTGCCTTGAGGGACCAGGACAAGGAACAGAAACGCAGCAAGATGCTTGCAAGGAGTGGCACCCACTCGCAGAAAAACCAAAAGAACCTGTTGACCAGAAGACAAGCCAAGGAAGCACTGAAGCAGGAAGTGATCACCCGTGGGAAATGCTGCTTATAGATCCTGCAGATGAGGAGAGAGACCACTTTGAGGTTTCGTAGCAGTTGAGTGGTTGATGACTTTGATGAAGAAGCAATCTCAGAGGAGGGGTAGAGATGATAGCATTTGCATTTGCTATGAATTTATAGATAGATAGAGAATGAATGGGTGGGTGGGTGGATAGATGGCTGGCTGGGTGCCTGTATGGTGCTTCCCCTCGCCACCCACAATATCCTAGAAACAGAAGCATAATCAATATAGGATAAAATTTCTACTAATTTAAATATTAATCAAATGTAAAATTGAAAATAAATATTTAACTGAATAAAACGTAGTTGAGTATAAAAATGAACAAGGATTCTCCGCTTCTTCCAATAGCTTTGGTCAAATCATGATTTCTTGCCCTTCCCACAGTATGCTAACCCACCCTTCTTCTGTTCTGACTCTGTGTGGTCTTCTGCTGGGCCCTCATATCTGTGAGGCTGTCATGTGGGTTCAGTAAAGGTCCTGTAGCATCACCTCCTGGCAATGTCAGCCCTTTGGACCTACATTCTCTGTGCTACCCAGTGTAGCCTGGGAGGAACCCAGTGGCTCCTCTTGATTCTGGGCTCTCCAGGACTCTCCAGGCCTCCATCCACCAAAACAAGATGGTTTCCTTTTCGGAGGAGGGGGAAGCAGGGGACAGGGGAGGCAGGGGAAATCCGTTTTCAGGACTTTGGTATCTGAGATCAGCGAGACTCAAAATCGTGGTCCCTTAAACTCCCCATGTATCTGGAGACTGTATCGCAGCAGCCTGGATGTCTTTGTTGCTTGGACATAGGTGGTTCAGTCTGCAAGCACCATTTTTCATTTAAGAATACCAGTCACACGGCCAAAAAAAAATTTTTTTTAAACATATTCACCACTGAATTCTCTTACATTACAATTCTGTTGTATTTTTTCTCCCTCCTCCTTTTCTCTTCACTCATGACCCCAGAACTCTACATTACCAGCCTCTGGTAGCTTTTACATCGCAACCCTCCCATCCCTCATTTAATTCCTTTATCGTGGGTTTACTTAAGTCCTCCTGGCTCCAGGGACCAGAGCCCCTTAGCAACTTGTCCTGTCCTACATTCAAACCATTAGGGATGGATTCAGCAGACGTGGTTCTAAGTGGAGGTCAGGGGATGGAGGTGAATGCAGGAAGGGCTGCATTGGCCAGAGAGCTTTCCAGTGGCTCAAAGGCCCACTGAGGAAGTCACTGGTCACCACCAACACCTTGCACAGCTTTTTTGTGAATGGGGCTCAGGATTTTATCTGGTCACTCGTTTTGACTTGGACCTCCCTCAGCAACCATGAGTGTGGATAGAGATACCCCAAGGGGTAAATCTGTGTTTTCTGTGATTGGATCATCCCTATGTACGAGCACTCTTTTTGGGATGGTTTTCTTTCCTGAAAAGACCTCATTCTCCTATAATTAATGATTTCACTTGCAGGGTCACACAATTTTAGGGTGAACTCAGGCTCATCTGGTCTGCAAGGATGATGATATCTGTACCTTATAATTTTTTTTATTATTGAATTTTAAACATTTTAATTCCAGTATAATTAACATATAGTGTTACATTAGTTCAGGTGTAGAATATAGTCATTCAGTAATTCTGTACATCACCTCTTTTACCCTCCCCCCCACCACCTCTCCTGTGATAACCATCAGGTTATTCTCAATAGTCAAGAATTTGTGTTTTGGCTTGTCTCTCTCTTTTTTCCTTTGGTCATGTATTTTGTTTCTTAAATTCCACGTATGAGTGAAATTATACTATATTTGTCTTTCTCTGATTTATTTAGCTTAGCATTATGCTCTCTTTGTGATGGGTGAATAATATTCCACTGTGTGTGTGTGTGTGTGTGTGTGTGTGTGTGTATGCGCGCGCGCGCATGTGTGTGTGTGTTTTCTATTCATCTATCAGTGGATATTTGGGCTCCTCCCACAATATGGCTATTGTAGCTAATGCTACAATAAACTTAGCAGTACGTGTATCTTTTGGAATTAGTGTTTTTCTGTTCTTTGGGTAAATACCCTGTGGTGTGATTCTGGATCATAGGGTAGTTCTATTTTTAAATTTTAGAGGAAAATTGACACCATTTTCCAGGTGGCTGCATCAGTTTGCATTCCTACTAACAGTACACAAGGGTTCTCCTTTCTCCACATCCTCACCAACACTTCTTGCTCATTGTTTTGTTTTTTTTTTTATTTATTTTAGCTATTCTGACAGGTGTGAGGTGATATCTCATTGTAGTTTTGATTTGCATTTCTCCAAGGATGAGTGATGATGAGCATCTTTTCTGTGTCTGTTGTCCATCTATATGTCTTCTTTGGAGAAATGTCTGTTCATTTCTTCTGTCCATTTTATAATTGGGTTACTTGATTTCTGGGTGTTGATTTCTTTCACTAAATCTTTGTAAATATTTTGGATACTAGCCCTTTATCAGATATGTCTGTACCTTATAATTTGAAGAACTGTGTTTCTCCAAGCCAAAGTACAACAGTTAAGCCTCATTAAAAAACAAAAACTTTAAATCCAAATAGTTACTTATTATCTTATCTGCAAAGTAAAGTCAGGTAAACACTGCATGGATATGAATTCTGCATTTTGACATCACAACTTTACTGTTAGCACTGAAAGCACAAACATTTTCTAATTAAATTTCTTATTCTCCATTAAAACCTAGTGTTATGTTAGTCACACTTTAGACACTCAAAAAATTTTAAAGGAACACACTTTCTGATTTCCATAATTATAGTGCTATTCTCTTGTTTAATGAAGCAATTGATGTTATGGGATATTAATGCAAAAAATACAACCCTTATTATAAGTTACTTGTTTTTTTTTTCCATTTTATAGGATCAGTGGTGAAACAACACATGTTGACTTGTTGTAGGTTCTGTTACTGCAATGAAATTTTGTGAAATTTCTATGTTGCCAATATTTATATTCTCCACTGTGTTCATCTGCTGAATTGATTCTTTACATTTTTACCTTATTTTGGCATCTTTTTAGGAAGAATACAAATTGTATATGTAAAGTGGCATATCTTGAGATAGATATAGATATGATAGACAGATATAGATATAGATATGGATTAGATAGATAGATATAGACTTGATGTTTATTTTTGAGAGAGAGAGAGTGGAGGAGGGCAGAGAGAGAGGAAGACAGAGAATCCAAAGCAGCTCCAGGCTCCGAGCTATCAGCACAGAGCCTGGGGCAGGGCTTGAACTCATGAACCATGAGATCATGCATGACCTGAGCAGAAGTTAGAGGCTTAACCGACTGAGCCACCCAGGTGTCCGGAGAGATTTTTAATGCATATTATTTAGTGGATTCTGATTCTCTTTTGAATGTTGATGACTGTTTTATTCAAATGCTTAGGAACGCTCAACAATGTTAATTCACCATCATTGCTTTTTTGTTCTCTTACTGTTTTTGTTTTGCTGAGACTCTTGCTGGGTGAGGAGGGGTAATGTGTACATGTGTGCCCTTTAGCTGTGACCCTCTAGATTACTTGAGTAGGTTGAAAATAACTATCCATGGATGGATATATTTTAACATGTCTCTGAAGCTTCGACCCATTAAATAATTCAATATGAATTTGAGCTTTAAATAAACTCTACTAAAAAAGATATGCCTACATTGGACAGACGGTTATGCACAAGTATGTGCAAGGCAGTTTTGTTTAGGCTGGTTGTACTGGGCTACTTCACATACGAGAATGCATGCAATAAAAACTTAATTTCTCCCTGCCAGGGTCAGGCTCACATCTGTTTCATTTAAACCTTTTTCTGAGGCCATCCTGGGGTAGTTTGTCATGACAACATTCTTCCCCTGTGACACATATTCTGAGGATCTTACTACCTTCCCCTTGGATAATATCATAGAGCAGAAAGGGGACAATGTATAATAACTTGTAATTTCCCCTAAATGAAAACATGACTTATTTGTGTTCTTGACAGTCATGAACCCTAGGCAAAAGGAGAGGCAAAAAGAAAGAAGTAAATCGTGATGACTTTAACTGTATAAATTTTATATAGATTGTAAGCATTTTGCATTTTATCATTACTTGTAGACAAATACTAGTCACAATAAAAACAGCCTTATCTAGAAGCTTGGAAAACAGAAAGTTATGAGTAATCTGATGCTTACGTGTATCCCCTGCTTTGCGAAAGTTCACGTTATGCCACATTGCTTTTACCTAGACCTACATTAGTACATGTTGCTAACCAAATGAAATCCCAAGAGGATTTTCACTTTTACAAAGACGGGGAGAAACCAGGCTTTAGGGGTGGTTTTGCACTGAGGTGAGACTTTATGGAGACATTGGGCTGGAGCAGACAGAGCGGCCCGCCCAGCTCCTTCCCTGCAACCGCACTCAGCCCTGCCAGCAGCCAGCAGCCAGCAGCCAGACCCTTCAGCTGTGTCTGTGAGCATCTGGGCTTTATATTGATGTATTTGGTACACCCGTTAGTGAAATGTGTCCTAAAGTCTCAGAAAAGCCTAAAAGAGGTGATTTGGGGCATCTGGGTATGCTCAAAAAAAAATTTCTTTTTCCATATCAACTAACGGCAATTGCTTCTTTGCTTTATGCCATTTCAACTTACAAAAAATTTCGTCTAAATGCTCTACTTGTGGGGAGTCAGGGAAGCCTGTATTAAGTTACATCTGTTAGGTTGAATCTTAAAACATAAGCCGTGTCTCTCTGTTGATGATTCAGAAAAATGTTTAAAACATGATTAAAAAAATGAGTTGTTCCCCTTTCAAATAAAATTATGGTTTGCCTTTGAGTTCTTCTCTAACATTACCTCACTCATTTTTCAGCGGCATGCCCTCAGATATTATGTATCATTCAGCAGGAGAATGGAGTTTCCCTGACGTGGATAAGTAAAATAAACTTTGGGGTAGAGCCTGAAAATCAACACATACGTCCTCCTACAATTAGGGATACCCTTTGGAGACATTTTAACCTTGCAAGGGATTGACAGTCTTCTGGGATAGTTTTTCTAGGTAGCATGTACAAAGAGCTAGCAAAAGAAGAAAATATATTAGTAATTCATCCCCATGCAGAGGAAGTTGAGCGGCAGGGAATTATATCTAATTATATCCCTGCTCTCTGTGGATGCGAATTCAGTCTGAAGTAATAACCTTTCAAAGAGGTGGATCCCCTGTAGCATCTGGAGGACCTCGTTTTCCCTTGAGCAGAGGGCTTGGTGGCTTGAATTCAGCAGGCAGTCAGTGGACACACAGAGCTACAAGATCCTGCCAGGTCCATAGGATTAGGGAACAACCCTTGAGGGATTTACTTATTTATTTTTAATATTAAATCCCAACAGGTGCCCTCCTCAATGCCCATCATCCACTTTCCCCTCCCTCCCACCCCCCATCAACCCTCAGTTTGTTCTCAGTTTTTAAAAGTCTCTTATGGTTTGCCTCCCTCCCTCTCTAACTTTTCCCCCCTTTCTCTCCCCCATGGTCTTCTGTTAAGTTTCTGAGGATCCACATAAGAGTGAAAACATATGATATCTGTCTTTCTCTGTATGACTTATTTCACTTAGCATAACACTCTCCAGTTCCATCCACATTGCCACAAGAGGCCATATTATATTCTTTCCCATTGCCAAGTAGTATTCCATTGTATATATAATTTCTTTATCCATTCATCAGTTGATGGACATTTAGGCTCTTTCCATAGTTTGGCTATTGCTGAAAGTGCTGCTATAAACGTTGGGGTACAAGTGCCCCTATGCATCAGCACTCCTGTATCCCTTGGGTCAATTCCTAGCAGTGCTATTCCTGGCTCATAGGGTAGATCTATTTTTAATTTTTTGAGGAACTCCACACTGTTTTCCAGGGTGGCTGCACCAGTGTGCATTCCCACCAACAGTGCGAGAGGGTTCGTACTTGGTATTTAAATACAAATTTCTGAAGTCGAACTGGCATCAAAACATGTGCCACAGTCCAATGATGCACATGCGCTTAGTGTCACTGAAATGCACATTTACTAATGGGTAAAAGCGGTAAGTTTTGTCATTTGTGTTTTACCATAATAGTAACATCAGACACGCACAGGACGGTCTACCTCTTCTCATTATGTGTTCGCTTTTTGTGCAAAGAACATCCTCGGGCTTATAATTTGGGTTTAAAGAATTTTACAGAAAGGTTCCCAGACGTGGCTAGACAGGTGTGTGGTCTCATACTGGGGCACTAGGTGCTAGTAAGTGTGTTGAGGGAAATAAAAAGAGTTCTGTGGAAATAACAAGTGAGGCCCATTTGTGAGATAGTGATAACAACTTTATCCTTCATGCGGGACTTTTGGGGACCTTTAAGTGGACATTATGGAGCTCACCAAGGAGAGAAAGTACAGTTTCACCGGCTCTGTTGGCCAAGGAGAACTTTCATTTGCATCAGACCTAGTAACCTTTGCCAGAAGTGTTCTGTGGACCAAATCCAAATTTCTCATTTTCCAGATAAAGAAAAATGAGGGCAGTAGAAGTTAAGTGACTTGTCATAGAGCACACACAGAATGGGGCTGGAACCCGTGTGCCCTGGCTTCCTATCAAACGTCCTTCCCCATAATCAGTCAATAATATGTCATGGCGTTCACGAATGTTCAGATGGCACAGGTCCTGCCTAGTGGGTCAAATTTCCTTGAAGGTTATTAATTAGCAGTTCTGTTGTAGGATGTGTTCTGGGCAATCATTTTTCCCAATCACCCTTTGCAGCGACACTGTGGTCTAGGTTATCAGTCCGCCTAGTCGTCTCGGTCCCTTGGCACTGATCCCTTTTCCCATTCACCTTCACAGCCCCTAAATTCCCTCTATTGACAGACCACAGATAGGAGTTTAAGTTGTTCTAGAGCAATAGAATTTCTTCCAGGTTCCCACCAGTTTGTGGGTGGATTCTGAGTTGAAGAGCGTGGTTGCCCAGAATGTCAGTCAATACAAAGATAAATGGCCCAGACACAAAAATTTCATTTATGTGTCCCCCCCACCTCCCCACGGGTGGAACAGTGACTTTTATTGACTCACAGAAGCTCCCCTGGGTGGGGTAGTGGCCTCCTCACTTAGTGCCTTCACAGACCTCACAGGACTTCAAATGCTCACGCAGCAGTGGGGCGGGAGGGGACCAGCTGTGTGACCAGCTGCGTGATGTTCAATGTCCGTTCTTTTTTGTCTCTTTATTTGCCTTCATTTAACTTCAACTTCTGAAAGCCCAAAGTATTTTTGAAAGAAAGAAAGAAAGAAAGAAAGAAAGAAAGAAAGAAAGAGAAAAAGAAAAGAAAGACCCTATTAGCACTTGAATCATAAACTGTTTGAACGAGTGTGGCTTGTCTACACTTTGATGATTATGTAAGTCTATTAAGCAGAAGGAAAGCAAGCCGACTCATGGTATTTTCAGGGACTGTCAGCCTGGCAAAATCATTATGCCAGTTCAGTTAGCCCGTAACTCACACAGTGCACTGAATTACACCCTTCCTCAGAGCAGAAAAAAGAGTGCCTTCATCAACTCACCTACAGAATCTCACACAACGACTGAATAGTCAGTCACGTTGCTGAATTTGGCATCTGCTGTCACAATTAAGAATTTAAAATGATAGGTTTTTTTGATTTACTTCAGCAGTAATCACCAGGCACTGGGCAAACACATTTTAAGTAACAGTCCTTAACTTCTTTCTATATTTCTGTGATTTTTTTTTTATATTTTCTTAGGCATTAGTAATAGCAACATTGGTTATTTTACTGAGAACTTATTCCCGGCCAGGCACTGAAGTTATCGTGCAGAATAAGACTGTGGCTTCGTTAACAGTGAAAGTGATACTCAGCCATTGTTGTCTCACTTTGTCCATTTGGGCAGCTGTGACAAAACACCACAGGCAGGGGGGCTCATGAACAACAGAAATTTATTTCTCACGGTTCTGGATGCTGGAAGACACTGCTGGGTGCCCTGTCTGGTGAGGGCCTCCCCATGGTTCACAAACAGCATTTTCCCCACTGTGTCCTCACATGGTGGAGGGGACCGAGTTCTCTGGGGAGTCTTCTGTGCGGGTCCCAGTCCCATTCACAAGGGCTCCCCCTGTGACCTAACCACACCTCCAAAGACCATGACTACAGCGGTTAGGATTTCAACATATGAATTTTGAGGGGGACACATTCAGACCTAGCAACTGTCTCTCCCACGCTTTTATACATTATTTGGAAGTTAAAAGCAATACGGGTGAAACTCGTGACCTGGCAAAAGACTACGGGGTGGGGGAGGGGGGAGATGCCTACTTTCTGCAGTATTACAGGGATTTTGATCGAATTGGCTGACAGTTTGTGGGTACAGACAAGGAGGTTGTTTCTGACCATGGATGATGTCTGTGCACATTTTCTTCTGCTTGCTTCTGTGTGGGTTGATTGGTTCGGTCTTTTTCAGACTGACAGCTTTTGTAATTGATTGATGATGCTTGGATGCCAGCTCATACTTATGGCCTTCGTGTGTTTATTTGGTGTGGGGACAGCTTGTTGAGTGGAAAGCTCGGCCACAGGAAGATGTGTCAGGCACTTTGGTTAGGGGCTCCCTGAACATAAGCAGATATCTTTGGCTTGCTGACTGTCCTCAGCCAACAATTCTCTGACGGCCTTCCTGGGTGGAAGGCTTCCGTTGAGAATTCTCATAGCCAAGTAAAGGAAGGAGGCTCGGAATCTCACTTTTCAGCATATAGATTTTCTCTCTCTCTCTCTCCTTAAAGTTTATTTATTTTGAGAGAGAGAGAGAGAGTTTTGTGAGTGGCTGAGGGGCTTGGAGAGAGAGGGAGAGAGAGAATCCCAAGCAGGCTCCAGGCATGGAGACCAATGTGGCGCTCAAACTCACGAACCATGAGATCATGACCTGAGCCAAAGATGGACGCTTAGTCAACTGAGCCACCCAGGTGCCCCTAGATTTTCTCGTAATCCCTACTCCCCAAATTATCTTTGTCCAGAGTCCCCAGGTTAATTCAGCATCTCTGGGGAGAAAGCCTGCAGCCTTCTCACAAAGTCTGGGTGTGGCGGTAGCCTCTCCAGGCAGGTAAGGGACAGTGTCTGGGGTTGCCCATTTATCTTAGCCAGTATTCTCATGCATTCTTCTATGTAGGGACCCTCGTTTCACACATTTCCAGAGACGTCTGAGGGTTCCCACTCCTGCGCCCTTCTGGGACTCTGTGCTGCGAACTGGCTGGCTTCTGGAAATCATCCCTTTAGATTTCAGCTTTATCAATTCTGCTAAGTCATTTCCACTTGTTTGTTAACCTTGCGACTTCTAAGATTTTCTGGCTGTCAGTGTCTCCTTCTCCCTCTGTCCTTGGGGAGATGACCTTTGTTGTGCTTTCCAAGTGTTTTGTGAGTAAGAAGAGGCAAGTACAGGAGCATATTTCATATGCCATGCTTGCCAGAAAATTCTCAGGTTTTGATAAATTCCAGTTGACACGTTATATTTGAAATATTTGTAGGACATAATATACTAAAGCCTGATTAGAATTTGGACACAGGGACTGAACTGTAATGCCATTCCTCTGCTCTTGAAGTTTCTCTACATTCTAAGTTATATTCCTCGTTTCTTTAGTTCAATTTGGCAACGTTCCCCAGATTCAAGTTTTAGCAAAGCCAGACAAAACTCTCTTCCTCCATGACAGCCTCCATGGACTAAGGGAGAACCAACAAGATGGTCCTGATGTTGGAGTCGTGAAGTCATGGGCTGCTCTAAATTCTCTGAATGTTGTCTATTTGCACCTTCAGGACTGGCTCTTCTTCCTTCCCGTGTGAAACTACATTATCTCTCTCGTTCTCATCATCCACTTGTCTCTTTGTGGCTCTGCTGGTGGGTGCCGAATGGACTTCCGGGTGGCCCCGTACCCCTTTATTCTTCAACTGTTCCTCTGTCATCCTAGCAAATGAGCTGTGCAAGCCAGACACCTGAGAACCCTTCACGATTTCTTTCCTTTCTTCTCCTCCAAATGAATCTCCAAGTTCTATTGATGCCACCTCCAAAATATACGGCCAACTATGCTTTTCCGTGTCTTTTCTCCTTATGCTAGGAAAAGCCACCAGTGTTTCTCACAGATACTAGAATTGCTTACTAACTTGTCTCTGTTCCATTTTTCTACTAGTTGCAGACATTCCTCACAAAAGTAACATTTAAAAATATGCATTAGTGGGGTGCCTGGGTGGCTCAGTCAGCTAAACATCCGATCTTGGTTTCCGCTCAGTTCATGATCTCATGGTTCATGGGTTTGGACCTTGCCTGGGACTCTGCATTGACAGTGAGGGGCCTACTTGGGATTCTCTCTTTCCCTCTGCCTGTGCCCCTCCTGCACGCACACACACTCTCTCTCTCTCTCAAAATAAATAAACAAACTTATAATAAATAAATAAGTAAATAACCCTATTGGTGATATTATCCATCATGTGGCAATTGTATCATTTGTACATAACATTTATTTTATGTCTTTTTAATGTCCTTCCCCTAATCAGAATAAAGGTAACTGATTCATGGCTGTCAATAAATATTTGGTAATAAATAAATGGATGGATAAACTATTTGGGGACGTTGAAAACATTAGATTAACCTACAGAAAAGTCACCCAAAACAATCAAGAGAAATTGTAAAGGCCGCATTAAGAAGTAACTGTTAAACTCTTTTGGTGATATTCTCTAAGTGACCTTCTTCTTTACAAATGGACAAGGAATTGCTTAAAACTATGCACTATTTTGTGGCTTATAGCCAACCATTGAATGTAAGACCAATATTTTTAACTTATGTTTTTAATTGGCACAAATATTTAAGTGCTTGTGAAAAATCCCAGGAGAAAGGTCCCAAAGGCTGGTGAGAACGTACACCCGGAGCCAGGAGAGAGGATTGGATGTGAAAACAGGGTATCAGGGGACTATTACTGTAGAGGTTCTTTTTTGATTTGTTAATAATGTTGTAACTCTGTATTGAGAACTTAGGCTCTTGGGGGACAGTGCACATTCTAGATGACGTCGATGAGGCGAAGGAGATTACCAAGAGATGTGCATCACACAAGAACGTAGAAGAAGACCTGTGTTGGAACTGAGGGATGGAAGTACATTTTGCAAAAGTGTAATGAAGCAGAAGAGTGTAAGTGCTAGAAGGGGGTGAAGGAGGAGTTTCACAGCAGAGGGGACGGATGTGATATGTTGCAGGAGGCACGCAGAGCAAGGATGTCCCTGGATCTGATCATTTGCCCTGGATTTTAAAGAAGCAGGTAAAGTTATGGATTGGGGACTGCACCTATGAATTATTGCCTTTTAATAGGAAACCACAGAACACAGTATTATTTGAGACCAATTTGTTTAATAGCTGTGCCTACGAATTACTTGAGTGGGTAATCATGTCACAGTGAAAGCGGGATCAGCTAAAAGGATTATCAAGGCTCAGACCGGAGGTGGAAAGAGTAGAGATTCGATTTTTGCTATGGCAACACCAAGGAAGTGGTGCCTCCAGAAAATTCTTGGGGGTAGCAATTGTCACAGTACAAGGCTGACACTGAGGAAAAATGGACTGAGTATCTATATTGTTCTTATGATCTGAACAGAACAATAGATGGAAAATCCAACCAGTGGTGGAAAATTGTTACCATCACTGTAACGGATGCTGTTATATGAAAGGATATTTAGCCAATAACTGAGGCTAAACTCTTAAGTGTTCTATCCCATATGACTTAGCTTATTAATTAGAATTAGTTACCACTTCTATATTTCTACTAGTTAATATTTCTAATTAACTAATATTAATTAAAATGTTGATTCTAATTAATTATTATCTTGAAGATCATAGACAGCTTTCCTTGACTATAAAGAAAAAAAAAACACATTCAAATGTCAGTTCAGGGAAATAAAACAAAAACTATTCAGAAATGGTGTTATAAAAAGAAAAGACTTTTGTGCAAAATAGAAAACATGACAGCATACAGATCTATGTATGATATAAAGGTCATTTTAGAATTGAGACAGAGAAAACTCAAAGGAAATTATTAGAAACAAGTAAGCAAAATACAGATTTAGACATTCAGACTTAATTAATAGGCTAAGAGTGCACAGAGTAAGAAAACCAAAGTTGGTAGTGTTTCTGTGGTCATGTATCATTCATAGAAATTGCTGTATCATTAAAATAGCCATTAAAAAATTAAGATGTATCAGCAAATGACCACAAGGATGAATAAATCAGTTAGTGCCAGAAAGCCGTAAATAAAGCACATTTTATGATCATTCTTTTCTCCACTGATTCCCTTCAACCACCATTGGCATTCGCCATGTCTCCCCTTGCTCCTTACTCCTTTTCTTTATCTTTGCATAGTTTCCCTGGATCCTTCTCATCTGATTTTCCCTTCTTGGCTTCCCTCTCCACATTGTCTTGTTTTGCTTTCCTTGTAAGGGTGATGCCATCCCATAAGTTGCAAGCTGCCATCCCTTCCCACCTGAATCTTGCTCATTGTTTCCTGATGCCCCATGAGACTCTGCATTGTTGAACTCGTGAGCCTGCATTTTCTGAAATTTTATGTCCAGACCAGAAAATTAGCTCCTGCATTTTTTTTTCTGATTAGGTAAACTGAGTCAACTATTTCATCACTGACACTTGCATGGTGCCTTCTGAGGAGACAACTCCTTATCCTCACCAGATCATTTCCCTCCAGGGTGGGGCTCCCTACTTGTGCAGGGAAGCCTTTTTTAGCCTCGGTCACCCTCCTAGACACCACTTCTGGTCCTACTCATGATGACCAAGCAAAGATATTTCCCTTACCTATGTTTAACTGGTTGGGTATAGCTATAGAATAAAGTCTTTTATACCTTCACTATAAAATCTGTCACACGGTATTAAAGTCACAAATTTATGTAACTTCTTTCCTTTGTCAGACACAGTGTTCCTTAAAATCAGGTGAAATATTATTGATTTCCAGAGTCCACGGCAGGACCTGGCATGTAATAGGTGCTCAGTGCTTGAATGGGTACACAGTGTATACTAAAGTCTTTTGAAAATTCTAAACCTCATATTCAAATAGATGATTTTTTTTTTAATCAAGACGGCTAGTTGTTCCCTATACATTTTTATTTACAAACATGAACTTAGAAAGTATCCAATATTTATTTCTTCTGTTTTTTACAGAAAATTTTGTAGGCTGGTATTACAGTGTTCTAGAATATTAAGATCTGTATTCCATATCATACAACAGGTACATGATGTGGCCTGATTTAATGAGTTGCAGAATGTAATCCTTTGAGAGAAATAAATTCCAATTAAAGCAGTCTTCACTATGGAGACTTTTCCTATATTAGTGGCTTTGGAAAAGGGTTCCTGGACGCCATGGGCCTTTGAGAGGGTCCTCAGCAGTCATGACTGGGTGGGGAAGGAATGGATGTGAGGAAATTGCCAAACCAACATGGTTCTAGAACCCCATGCTTGTTTTTCCTGTTTGATTCAATGGTAACTCTACACACAGTTTCATTTTAAGGCTTTTCTCTTCTGTAAAGAGAATAATAATTTTTAAAGTTTTAAAAGCTTTTCAATCAGTGGCCACCCTCACAGGATGAGTAGGTCTTGGCTGTACGAAGTAAAAATTAAGTGGCTTTTTTCTCACTCCATTGACTATGGTACAAAATGGAACTCTTAGAGCACCATCCACTCATTCATCGATACGTAGTCCCTGCGAGCTCTGTGGGAGATTTCCATCACTTGCGGGGGGATCCAAGACATGGTTCTTTGACTGTGAAAGGCTCTTGGTCCAGTGGGGTTATAAATAAGTAAACAAATCCATGCTATCCTAAAGGTGTGTGTGTGTGGTATTGGAAGTAGTGAGATCAGATAAGGTGTCAACGGACATGCAACGTTTGAAGTGAGTCTTGGCAGCTGGAGGGACCTGACAGAGTGAGGTAGTCAGGACAGGATACCAGCATCCTGGGCAGAAGAAGGAGCTCATCTGCTCATGCACAAACAGAGAAGTGGGAAGGTGGTAGACACAGATAAGAAGCGACAAAGACTGTGGGCTCATTATGTGGCCCCAAAACTATGGGAGTATGCAAGAAAATACAGGTGGTAGCCAGGCTGAGGAGAAGTTTGCGTGGTAAAGAAAAGCCCGTTGGAATTCCTTCTTTTCTGTAGGATACCATGAGTATACAGCTGTGTGAATTTAGGGGGAAAAAAGGGCTATATATGAACGAAATGGCCAACATTGTTTAAGCTCAAGTTTGGGATAAAAACCCAAGCCAAGAAGCTTGCATGAATCAGTCTTGCATGAGCCTATGTCCCCTTTTCCTTCTTTCAAATTATTTTCTCTAGCTTTTCTCATTTTAATGTTATGGTATTAACTACATCCATTCTAGCCTGTCTCCAGACTATACTTCTTGAACCCTTAGTCCTAAGAAAGAATACTAGGTAAGGAAAGGGGGAAAAAAAGTTTTGAAGGAAAAGCAACAGGAACTGTCACACTTGAAGGTTCACACTGTGCGCTAGCATATTTATGACTGAAAAGTCTGCATTAGAGAAGTCTATTTAACATATATAATTTTTTTCAATCACAGTAGGATCCTAACTTCCTTGAGTACCAACTACTTTTTTGCATATTCTATGTACAAGTTTGGAGAAAAAAATGAAAAAGTCATCTCTACTTACCAGAACATTATAGAGGATCTTGAGTTCCTTGAAGGACAAGTTCTCTATGTATCCATGGACACTCAGGAACCCTCAAATCCTTTTCTCAGTATAGAATATTCAAGAAGCGTTGACTGTTTTGTGGCGGTATGGAATCAGACATGTGCTTTTTGCCCGCATAAATTGTTCATCTATTAACTACAAAGTTTCAAGAAAAGCACCAGCTGTGGACATTTAAAAGCCAGATGTGAATTTTTGGTGATAGAGCAGGGTGGGGGAGGGTGTTCTTGAAAGTTCGGCTTTGGCCTTTAAATGGAGGAAAGCAAATTCCTGAGAACGGGCGCCACCTAGAGGTGGCGGCGGGTGCAGCCCCTGAGCTCTGACACAGGGTCCCTGTTGGCACCTGTTTGGGATTCTCTGCGTATCCTGAGGTTGGCACCCCGAGAACTGAGGCCTATTCACGTGTGAGAAATAGAAGTACTGTTATTTTGCTGGCTCCCTGGCTTTCTCTGAGCCAGCTCGGAAGACCTCGTTAAAACTGAAACAGAATCGGGCTTGACTTTCTCACTAATCCTGACAGATTAGGTCCTGTACCCGTGTCTCATGTGAAGTGTGTTCGTTTGTGTTCATGACAAGTAGTCCAAAAAGAAAATAAGTTGTAAAACCTAAAAAAAAGACGTTTTGAAAAAATGCAGTTTAAGCCTGATGGTTATAGTTTTTCTTGAAAATATGCTTGTATTTTATATGCTCTGATAAAGATTTTGCTACATTAGAAATATATATATACATACATATACACATATATATGTATGTGTATATATGTGTATATGTATATATATACACATATATATATGTTCACATACACGCACACACATGTACATACATTGAATGCATTCAAATACACATACACATGTACATACAGACACACACATGCACAATGTCCATGTTCAAAATTCTGATGCAGACTTTTGCTGATAGAGCAAGACTTTCTTCTAAACTTCTAAAAAAGCAAGGCTTATCTCCATTTCAGTCCATGCATTTAATCACCATCTATTCACCTCTGTCATTCGTAAGGGTATTTAAAGCTTACAACAAATTAAAATGCAGAGATCTAAGAAATAAGAAAAAAACACTGGGGTGAAGTTTGGGGACTAGAGGCTGGAGAGTGTAGTAGTTCAGAGATCCGTTTACCATTTTCTTTGTTCTTTTCTGTCCATCATTACATCACCAAGCCTTTGCCCTTCTCTCCATGTGTCTTGAATGGTTGTGTATTAAATACACCGTAGTCCTATAGTCACCTGTGATTGTCTAAATAATAATCCACCCATCCATTCATTCATTTGGCAAATATTAAGGAAACGCCTTTGGAATCTTCTGAAACATGCATTACCTGGTTTTAAGAGTTCTTTCTGAGAAGATGTCACACTGATTTGTGGATATATTAACAATAAATAAACAATAAGAAAAATGAAAGTGAAAAAATACCTTGGCTCACTCCAGGAATAAGCAGTTAATTGATTTCCTAAGCTTATGGTCTGCTGCTTTCCCCTATCCAACCTTCCCTCAATTTACCCATATTTCGGGACCTAGGCAAGATAGCCAGCCAAATAGTCTATATCCCAAAACTTCCTTTACCCTGTGGCCTGCTTTTGGGGACCAGCAACATGCTTCCCAAGATGCCTGTACTTCTCACATAGAACGAAAGCCTATGTAACAACTGTCCACTTAACATGAATGTCTACATGAACCCCAGGACAACAGAGACCAGTCTTGTATTATTCACACGTTTAGTAGAACACCTGCTATAGAAATTGTCACACAGTAAATGCTAAATATTCAGTCTATAGATTGCATTAAATTCAGGTTTAAAATGTTTATGTAGAGGAGTGCCTAGGTGGCTCAGTTGGTTAAGTGTCTGACTCTTGATTTCGGCTCAGGTTATGATCTCATGGTTCGTGAGATGGAACCCTGCATTGGGCTCTGTGCTGATGGTGCAGAACTTTTTTGGGATTCTCTCTTTCTGCCCCTACCTTCCCTCAAAATAAATAAGCATTAAAAAATAAAAAAAATAAAATAAAATTCTTATGTAGAAATAATTACCTTTTAACTTTTGAGTAAAGATATTTGTTGTCTGTGGGTTGTTAGGCAAATTCCTGAAAGTTCCAGAAAGGAAAGTCTGATAAAGTTCTATGCCATTAATTTTAAGGAAAAGTAATGATAGAAGCTGTGATGTGTGATACTTAAATGGCTTTTGCTCATGGCTTTCAGTTTGCCTCTGAATCATATACAATCATTTTGTTCCATGGATGGATAGAATGTCTACATTAGATTATTTACATGGCATGCCATATTCTTTTAGCAAAATATTTTGGGGGTAGGAAATATTTTGCAAAAATGATCAAATTCAATAGGAATTTGAATGGCAACAGAACAAACAGATGTGAAGAGAGGAAAGAAATTTCCAGGAAAGCTGAATTAATCTACTAAGGGAATAAAGGGTAAAACAAAAGTGGTCATTGCACCTTATGATATCAATGAGCGATTTAATAGTACATTGTTTCCCAAGTAATCTTTTACGTACCACATCTGAATGAGACAGTAGCATGCTTAAAAACATGTCCGCAAATCCCCACTAGCTCCAGAGGGAGGGAGAAACCAATTCTCCACAAGATGATTCCACACCTATTTATTCTTTTTTTTTTAATTTTTTTAACCTTTATTTATTTTTGAGACAGAGGGAGACAGAGCATGAATTGGGGAGGGTCAGAGAGAGAGGGAGACACAGAATCCGAAACAGACTCCAGGCTCTGAGCTGTCAGCACAGAGCCCGACGCGGGGCTCGAGCTCACGGACTGCGAGATCGTGACCTGAGCCGAAGTTGGCCGCTCAACCGACTGAGCCACCCAGGCGCCCCCACACTTATTTATTCTTAATGATACCTGGTGTGTCATGGCGAGTCTAAATTTGGAGTTTGCTCTTCCTGGAGTGGGATTTTCCCATCTTCCCTGTCCTTTCGTCTTTGATGAACAATATGCCGCACCGATGTTACTTCCTTAAGGAAGTGTGCACACTCTGACACTAGAAAGATGAAAATGACCTCTTCTGAGCTCGTATGCCATTTTGTACCTCATCTGATCTTCAGCCCCAAACACTCGTGTGTAAGAACTATCACATCCCCTTACTTTTCTCAATCAGATTGTGTCTGCTACCCTCCCTCCTCCATTGGCTGGAAGGACAACCACATCACCAGCCATGATGCCCCGCAGAAACCCATGCCACCACCTACCAGCCAGAGCCCATTTCTGGGTTCATCTCTGCTGCTGAGCGCAAGTTACTACTTAAAAGTTTAAAAAACTTTTTTAAAAACAGAGAAAGCTGTCATTGGATTTTTCTTTGGATTTGCAATTGGGGAGGCAAGTATTTTATTTCTCAACCCCATATATATTCTTTCTGTGTTAATACCACACCAAATGTTATTCAACAAGTTTTTTCATTCTGGTAATTAGTCAGTATCCATATGCATGCAGGAGTTATCACCATGGCCTGGCCAGTGGTGTTTAAGATGGATGTGAGCATCTCAGTGCCAAATGGAGAACTTCTTTGCACATGGCTGCTGAGAAACCTCCCATTATGGCCCATCTGGAGCAGTGAGGCATAGTGTGAGCAGTACTGATGGGGAGCCTGACAGGGCCTGTGTCATTGGCAGTTGAAACAGAGTGACCCATCTGGTTCATAGACAGCATGTACCCATTAGTGAAATATGATTTACATCCAAACTCAGTTTATCCCCATTTGGTTTATACACTAGTGAGAGATTTTCCAGATGTTATTTTTGACTATATAAATACGGTCGACTGGGTGAAGAGTCTATATTCTTCCATTTTGGACATTAGCAAGCTGAAAGCAACTTCAGATTCATTCTTAAATCAACGATCCACTTTCTACAAGTAAGAAAACCATGTGACTCAGAAGTCAACACCAGGTCTTGAGCTGGATGTAAAGGAAAGAACCTGGTTGGGAATCAGAAGACAGGGGTCATATTTCTGACTCAGCCAATAAATTATTACTTTCAGCTTCCTAGAATGGGAAAGAGTTCTACTGGAAATGTCTATTCCCCAATTGCTGGTCTATGAAGTGAACTGGGGTGATGACATTTGTCATCAACGGATGAAAAATGTAAGGTGAATTGGGTAAATTTTCATAACTTTTAATATTATTGCATAAAACTAAATAATTATTTTTGTTCTGATAGTTTTTGTTCTTATTTCATAAAATACTAGCAATAGTAGGGGTATTATTGTTGAGAAACCATTGTCTGCTAATGATGTCAGGCACTTATTTTCTTTTCAATATATTTTAGAAAAAAAAATGACATCTATGAAATCCAAAATTTCTAGAATCTTGAACCTAAAAAAGCCCTAAGATCCTGTCCATCTGTCACTCTGAAAGGGTAACAGATAATATCAAGTAAATTTTATCATTTTCTAGGATACCAAGAACATTAATCACATGAGATGAAGTATAGTTTCCATATCTTAATGGGATTCTCCACATTAAAGTCTTTTAATACTGGGTTTGGGAATTTTCTAGAAGCTTTTTGTAGATATGTCTTTGGATGCTAAGTCTCTAGTCTTGACTGAGGTTCTAGAATAGTCTTCATCTAAATAAATTAGATAGGAATTAATGTAGGTATGGGAAGGGAAGGGAAGAAAAGGGTAGGGAAGAGAAGGGAGGAAGGAGGGAAGGAAGGAAGGAAGGAAGGAAGGAAGGAAGGAGTAAATTTTGAGGTACCTGAAGGTGTTTTGAGCTTAATAAAGAACACTTATTCACCCATATATACTTTAAAAGCATGGCTTGAAAACTCATTAGAGAACACCCATGCTTTCTTATAATTGAATAGGAATTTATCAATCCTATTATTACATTACCACACTAAATGCTATTTTCAACTGCAATTTTAAAACCAAAGATATACTAGTCGGTATCACTCAAAAAATAGGGATATAGTTTACTTTATTTCTTTTTGTTCCTAAATAGCATATTGATGACATTAAGAGAATGTTTTCTGTAGATAAGATTTTTGATTATGAAAGCCAGCTAGGTTATTACACCCTTAAAGAGTCCCACTGAAAAATTCTCATCTAATGTCCAGAAGTACATAAGGAGAGCTTGGAGGGAATAGTTTGTGAAGAAGGTATACGTTTTTAAGTCTCTTTGCCAATTCCCCACTTGCAAAGACAGTTTGCTTTAATGTTCAATTTGCCTAAAACCTCCCTTTCAATCTAAAGATACTGCCATTTTAGAGAATTTAATGTAATAGGAGTGATGTTACTTTTGTGAAGCAATTTATGGGTTATTTTTTGCCAATTTAGCAAAGCTTCTTTCTGCCCAATTTGGCTAACCATCCCTTTGGATGCTCAAAAGTGTGCAAAAGATAAAAATAAAAATAAATACATCCAAACATAGAGTAACATTTTCAAAGATGCTCAAAATGCCTCATTGTACATGAACCACTGCGTTTGGTGATTTGATGACAATAATTCAGTGACTTTGATTTAGGTAGAATGATTCTAGATGAATGGTATTATTTCAAAGGAACACAGAATAAAGAAAGTCAAATGAATTTTAAAGTTTGATGTAAGGATAGTGGGTTAGGGAAAGGAGCAAGAGAAAAGGTATGAATCTTTTGGATTTTCTTTCAATTAGTTTTAATCTAATATGCTTCATTTATGTCAAGCAACAAATGACATCTTTCTATAACCTAATCAGTCATTAGAACAAGTGCATTTTCAAGATGTAAATAACATGTGGATACGAATTTCTTCGGGAAGGAGCTGTGTTTATATTTTACGTTATTTTTAAGCTGTTATGTTGGGAGCTTTGTTTGTAGTAGAAATTTCCTGTAGCGATGCTTCTTGCTTAGGGGGAAAAAGAAGGGCTAAAGCAATCTAGTTTATTCTTAAGTTACCGTCCAAACACTGTCTGGGCGACAAAGAATGAACTACTGGTGGGAATCATTTCCCTTATTGGATACATAGACCTTTGCAAAGTTGAGAGTGGCAGTGGTCTTGAGGCCTTGTAGATAAGCTCCTGGCTGTTTACTAATTGAATTGGAAATACCTCTACTAATTCAATATGTTAACGATTTACTGTTTTTTACTGCTTGAAGTTACCCAGATAAATTAAGGATATACTCAAACAAGCAAACTGAAAGTAGAAAATTGGCTATCTCAGATAAACTTTTTTTTTCTGGGCTCCTCAGGAAAAAAATGGGATATTATTTAATTAGCTGTGGATCTGTTTTACTCTAAAATACTTTATTTCCGGATTGTGCATTTATGAAATTCCAACATAAGATAGTATTGCCACTAGGTCCTAAGAACAAAAGAAAAATCTTGCTACTTAATTACTATTTGCAGTTTAAAGTCAACAACTTGGGTCTTTTCTGTTTCAAACAACTGAGTTTTGTAAGAGCCCTCAGTGCCCACAATAAAATCATCAGAAGAAAAAATTGGATGTGCATGGGTCAGAGTCGACACCATACGTACTCACTTTGCACAGCAGAACATGTCACGTGAAAATAGAAGTTGGCAAGAAAGACATGGAGCAATATGGCACACTTCAGTCCACCCCTTGGTGATGCCATGCCGGAGGTGGGTGTGGGTGTGCTAGTTAGGATGGGGGTCATGGGGAGAGGAGTGGGGTGGGGCTGAATGTGGCAAGGAGTGACCGAGAAGATGCTTCTCTGTGGGAGAATGGGCAGGAGTCTGGTGGAGATGCAGGCTGAACATGTGGCAGGGATGGGGAGAGGTGCATGCAAGTGCTTGCAGAGGAGAAGAGGGGGTGGGGGAGGTGCTGACAGAGAGGAGGTTCAACCCGTTCATGATGACTAGAGAAAATAAGGCAACGAAGTGGTAGAATAGACTTGGAAAGTGGATCTAGGACAGACTACGAACATCCTCACATGTCTTAATGACAAGTTCTCATTTTATCCTGTAACCACAGGAACATCAGAGTCTCCTAGTATTAACGGAATGGGACCATTTTGACCATTTAAAAATCTTTCTGCCGTGAAGAATGAGGGGAGATACCTGATAAATGGGAAGAACTTTGGAGCAGAACTTGGTAGGAGGGGAGGAGAACAATTAGAAGCCCTTTGTATTTTAGCAAATTACGTGATGACATTTCAAAAGCCTTCCACGTGTTGGGAAGGTAAAGCTGTGTGTGGAACAAACCTTGGGCTCCAGGAAAGAATTTTTTTTTTAATAGAAAATTTGAACATGTGTTTTTACTATAAGTCATAGTATATATAGTATATATATAACAAGGCAAGACTCAAGAAAGGAATGATTCAAGAAGCAAGGAGTCAAAGAGATGGGAAAGAGTAGGATAGGATTTGTTAGGGTTTATAGTTGAGAATAAGGAAGCTTTCACAAGTGGGCTTCTCTGCCCTCACATGTATTCCCCATAAGGTGGAATTTTCATCCGTCACATCGAGAAGGCATATCGCTAAAGATGTTTAAGAAAGTCTCACAGTCCCTTGTATTTTGAAGGGATTCTTAATGGTACTGTAATTTTCCAACCTGGATATTAAAGCAAGCCATTATAAAACAGGACAATTTTCTAGATGTTCTTTTTCTGATTTCCACGATGCAAAATTCCCAAAAGTATATTTTCTCCATCTTTCATGCTTTTCCTTTCTGGTGTATTTTTAGTCATTTCTTGACTCATCATGATCTTTTATAGAATTGGTTTTATGTCATTCTGCTGCATATTGCAGCCTAGGTTTTATTACTCTATATTCATTTTCTTAAAATTATTTTCAGGAAGAAAAAGAAAATAGAACAAGTCAAATCAGTCTGATATGGAAGTTAAAAATATCATTTGCTCTTATAGTTCATCTTAGATTAATAAAGTGCAGAAGGCAAATGAACAGAAACATCAATTATCAGCTTTCTATAGGCATGGAAATTCTGAAAGCAAGCATAATAGAGTTTTAATAACAAGGTAATTATAACAGGCCAGCAACTCCATTCCTTGGAGAACTTCTTTTCTTTTACTCCTGAAAAGGATTCCAGGAAGACCTAATTTGTTTTTCTTTCTTTTTCTTTTTCCTCCTCACCTTCCCTTCCTCCTCATCCTGTATTTTGACTGCAAAAGCAATGATCACAAGGAAATTTACCTTTAAAAGTAAGAAATACATCTTTGCTCTCTTGCTGTATCTATTTTCACTCCTGTTACCTGAAAGCCTCCGCCCAGATGTTTAGATATTTTGCATTAACAAAATCCTAATGCACACAGACTATCATATTCTAACATTATACTCAGTAGATAATAAATGTTGGCAGGGCTTGTCTCTCAGTGGAACAAAATTCTATGCCCCGGTATACTATAGCATGTTTAACGGTTCCCCTACTGTTTGCATTTTGTTTTATTTTATTTCATTTTATTATTTTTTTTAAAGATTTTATTTTTGAGTACCCTACACCCAGCATGGGGCTTGAACTCATGAACCCTGAGATCATGAGTTACATGCTTTTTCAACTGAGCCAGCCAGGTGCCCCCTATTGTTGGGATTTTAGGTTTCACTTTTCTCTACATAAATATTTCAGGCTATAATCAATGTCATCTAAATATACATTCCTAGGAAGGGAAAAGTTAGACTAACTAATATGAGCATAATTGTGGTTCTTTATCGGTGCTGACCTGTTACTCTCCAAATACAGACCAATTTATAAATAATATCACCAGGTCTTAGACTGTGTCTATTTCAACATAATTATTATAGCCTTTAGCATTATCCATTTTAATGGTTATTCAAAACAGTATGAAATGTTACATTACTTCTACTGATTTTTCAATTTATACATTTATTATAAAAAAAGTTTCATTTGAAACCAATGTGTTAAATGCTTAGCTTACGTAGTGATGCATAACCAACCTCCCATTCATAATGAAAAGTTTCTTTAATCATTTTCCATTTAAGAAATGATAATGGTTAGACAACAGTTTTCAAGGAAAATTGTTTTATTTAAAATTTTTAATTTAAATAACATTTAAATTTTATTTAAATAAATTAGTTAAAGGAATAAATCTAAATTTTATTTATATTAATTTAAATAAACTTTAAATTTTAAAGTTCAATATACAAAATGACCACAAAGGAGTTGATCAAAGAAAAATATTACTCACTTTTTGAAATCTTTCTTGAATGTGTGAAAAATACCTAAATGATTAATCCACTTCACATCTGGTCCCATAATTGCCAGCCCCAGCCAGTATGGTTTAGATCATTGATAATTGTGTAATCTGTTATTTGAAATAATAATAATAAAAACTAATAATAATAGCTTTTTGTTCACTATATAACTTCCTACATTAGTTTATATCTGAGACATTTGTAGTCTTATATTTATCACTACATATATAAATTATTTATTTTTATCAACTGTAGTATTTTTAATACCAATTAGAAAATACTCTTCTGGGGTTAATAAAATACCTCTTTCAAATGTGAAAATAATATTTATACACACTTGTAAGCAGTATATGTGGAAATGTCCACTGACACATTTTTAAAAGGTACTCTATAAATCCATGGGTAGAAGATACTTAAAGGAACTATCACATACCTCCTATCTTTTCAGAGGAGAGGGCATTTGTTTGAATCTAAATTGTAAAAGAGTTTTTGGAATTTAGGAAAATAATTTTGTAATCAAATAATTTGCTTCTAGAATCACATAGGTAATCATTCAAAACTCATAAAAATTGGGACAACTTAAAAATAACAAAGGATCATTTTTTTTTAATGACACTTCCTCTTTGAGTATGCTGTGAAGTCTTAGTCTTCCGGCATATATTTCCATGTCTTATAAATAATAGCAGGGGCCAGATGACTGAATCTCCCTCTCTTTACCTGGGCATTATTTCAATTAGTCACTCACCTTTCTGCCCTTCAACCTGGGGAGAATGGGCACAGCTCCGGAAAGATTTATGGGTGAGGTGGGGAGGAACTACATATTCTTTGAAATACATAGAATAAAAATGCCATAAGTGGATGGCAGGAAATGAGGATAAAGACTTGGGGAAAAGAAAGCACTAACTCATCTAAGAATCAGAAAGAAATCTGCCGGCAAGAAGATTCAGGACTGATTTTTCTGGGGGGTTGGTTATATTGAAGGTCATTCACTTCCTGTCTTTGGATGTTTATTGGCAGAAGTATACCATCAGTAAACAGTTTTCACTTCCTACTTGAGTAATACCTAGCACAGGCATTTATTTCTTCCACGGCCATAGTGTCTGTTCATATCACAGTGACCAGTGGATACGGCTGACCTCAACATTTTCTATTTGGTGGAAGAAACTTGGCGATTTCTCTCATCTGAGTCATGATAGCCATTGCTGTGAGATGTGGCGGTACTGTGCATGGGTTCAGGGTTCATATCATTCCACGGTGACTGTGTCCTCACCATTAACATGCTGTGTCACTTCCAAATGGCTGGAATGACCTGAAACTCTCAAGGTCAGTTTCTTCATCCGTAAACATGGGAAAAACAGCTAGCTCCAATTGGTTGTTTAGAGAAGTAAACTTCTTTATAAACAACTAACCTGGCAAATAATCAACACTTTGTGAATTCTAGTTTGATGATATTACAAAGGGATAAGGCATACACCCAAGCTAAAATACTTTTTTTTACAGCTCTTGCCTTATAAAATTTATCTTAATCATCGAATCTCTACTCTAAAATGTTTGAGTAAATAAATACTTCTTTTAAAGGGGATGGATATTTTAAAGTGTTTATTTTTTTATTTTTGAGAGACAGACTGCAAGGAGGGGAGGAGAAGAGAGAGAGGGAGACACAGAATCCAAAGCAGGCTCCAAGCTCCAAGCTGTCAGCACGGAGCCCGATGCGGGGCTCGAACCCATGAACCGTGAGATCATGACCTGAGCCGACGTCGGATGCTCAACCGACTGAGCCACCCAGGTGCCCCAAGGGGATGGATATTTTAAAATCTAGTAAGCAGGAACAACATGAACTATTATGAGTAATATTTTGCTTAGGGTTTAATAATTAAAGATGTGAAATGAGACTCTTTAAGTCAGGTACTTCTTCACCAAACAGTCTATTCAAGAACAACTTCATTCAAGAGAGCTGAGACGAAAGCATCTATATTAAATCATACTTCATTTTTCAAAGCAGCTATATAAAACTGTCATGAAAAAAATAAATTATAGCTGTTAGCATGAATGAGATAGGATCTTTTATAAAATAATTAGGCTTTTCATTAAATACCTTCTCCACACAAATGCTCTCTTAATGTTTATTATTGTGAGAGATAGAAAGAAAAAAAACATGAGTGGGAAAGGGGCAGAGAGAGAGAGGGAGACACAGAATCCAAGGTAGGTTCCAGGCTCTGAGTTGTCAGCACAGAGCCCGACGTGGGGCTTGAACCCACGAACCATGAGATCATGACCTGAGCCCAAGTCAGACACTCAACTAACTGAGCCACCCAAGTGCCCCTCTACACACGTGCTCATCAAATGTTTTAGAATCTCCCTGTCAGTATGGTATAGAAAAGGTACAGTAATTTCCCATACATTATAGCAAATAAGGTAATGTATTATCAAAAATTGTATCTGGTGTATTCTGCAGTCTAAAAACTGTTGACAAACTCAGGAATTCTTAGAGGAAGAGCAGTTTTATAATTAGATAATGGGGCACATTTCTAGCTTTCCTAATTTTGTAAAGATTATCAAACGATGTTAGTTTGATAACTTAGAACTGGAAGAAAAATTACAATTCTTAGAAAGCGTATGTCAAATGAAAACCTAAAAACTCAGTTTTCTTCTTAACACCCCATGAATTGAGAATCAGGGACAAGGGGATGGTGGTGTTGTCAAATCCTGTTCTGAAATGAGATTTCTTAGGTACACAGCACAGGTAGCACATGGACCTATCGACCTACCTACCTATCTACTTGCCTGCCTCCCGACCTACCTACTACCTACTTATATACCTACATATATAACTACATACCTACTTGCCTATCTACCTACCTACCTGCCCACATAGACATACACATGCATACCTAACCTACTTGGCCTGTGACCAAGGATGAAAGCAAGATAGGAGTGGATGACTGCTATTTGATTGCAAGTCCTCTGCTCCCTGTCACACCGAGTCCACGTTCAGAATCCAGCTGTTGAATACCGGAGGACCCCTCGATTCACAGACGATAGACTGTACTTCGCTTTATTCGCTGTGAATATGCTTTGTTCATTGCAGAGAGGAGACGAGGTGTAAGTTTTCTATTGCCGCTATGTAGAATTGCCACAAATTTGATGCCTTAAAAATCACACCCACCTATCTGACATGGGTCTCACTGAGCTGGAATCAAGGCTCAGCAAATCTGCTTTTCTGAAGGAAAAATAGCCCCTTTCCTTGTCTTTTCTAGCCTCTGGAGGCTGCCCACATCCCACATTCATGGCCGCCTTTCTCCATACTGAAAGCCAGAAAGTTTGCATCTTTTCAACCATTCTTCTCTAAAGATATCTCCCTTAGACTATAGCCTGGAAAAGTTCTCCGATTTGAGAACCCGTTATGATAATACTGGCTCCACTCACATCATCCAGGACAACTTCCCCATCTCAAAATCCTTAACTCTTGCATCTGTAAAGACCCTTTAGCCAAGTCCATGAACACATTCACAGGTTCTGGGCATCAGGATGTACACATCTCTGGTGGAGGGCACTATTTTGCCTGCCAGAAATGCCAGAAAATGGACCATACCTATGCTTTCCTACTTCTGCGTGTTCATGCGGGCTGTTCCCACTCTCCAGAAGACTGTCTTCACTCTGCCTACTTGTGTTTTTGGTGTTTCAAGTGTGAGTGTCCCTTCTTTACGGGTATTTTTGGATATTCAGGTCCTCAGTTTTATTTTCTCTTGTGCAATCATCTTGTTCTCCCCTTTATGACACTTCCCACAGTTACAGATACTTAGTTGAGCATGTATTTCTTTAGTACTCGTTTCCCTCTGGCATTGCAAGCTGTGTGAGGGCAGGTGCTATGTTTTATTCAACAGCAAAATGATAGTATTTGCCATGATACTCACAGAGATCATCCAAAAGACCATTTTGTGAAGGATTACACTAGTGATATGTTGAAGACTCTATGCTAGCAAAAATTAGTTTTAAGTATAATTTAAGTATAATTTAATTATACTTAAATTTCAATTTAAGTATAAAAATACAAATCTGGTTTTGAAGCCCTGGTTAAAACCCACTCTATAGAACATTTTGTACATTTCTATGACCTATACGTTCTTCCATTCTACTGGGAAAAAAAAAAACTTTTGAAATGCAAAAAAAAAGAGAAAATACACAGAAAGATAGAGTCAGGTATTAACATGCCATATTGTCCCTGAGCTCTTGAAAAGCAAACAGGCAGATGCTTCATTTTCTAAAGCACATTCAGTAAAATGAATAAAAACCTCGCTGTATTGTAAAGAAAAGACATAATTCATCGAGCAGCCATGTCTCATTTTGTTGTATCATTATAGGGGTCATAATGCTGTCTAAGACAGCTGGCCAGCCCACCAGTCCTAGAAATGGCTGGATGAAAATGTTTTCTCTGGAAAAGAAAAAAGTACGTTGTACTTAAATTGAGACACAAGCATTAAGGGCTGTCAGTAGTGGGGGGTTGGACACCCATGTGTCTCCATTTATTCTTCCCAAAGTACAATCATCTGCATGTAAATAAAAGATATTTTCTGGTCCAGGACTTTCATGGTTGGCTCAAATAAATGCCGTTGGGCAAGGCAAATAAATGTAACAATCTCCTCCTGATTTCCATATATAATGGTCATCCTTCATAGTTAGGAACAAATGAGAGCCTTTCTGTAGGAAGCAAAGCCTTGAATCCTGGCGCCCCCAGTAGAGGTTAGGTGCATAAACCACCCTGTAGAGATGGTGTAAGTTCCATTTACACATTAATGTTTTTAAAATTACTTTTTCTTGCCCTCTAACTTTTGATAAATATTTTGCTAAAATTTGAGAAAATTATGGAAATGAAATGTATGACCAAGCTCTAATGGAAGCTCATTTATATCTTGCATTTCCATTGACCCTATAGTTGTTACCTATTGTATTCTACATATTTTTGTTGAACTTACAGGAAAAAAGGATATACCCCAATATTTCTTTTGTGTCAGATATTCTGCACATGTCACATTACTTAATCCTTATAGCAATCATTTGGATTGTGACAGATTATCTTTCATGTGTATGTAAAGTCATTTAAACTCAGGGAAGTTAGGTATTTGCCCAAGGTCAACTAGACAGAAGGTGGCAGATGGAATTTGAATTCTCCTATCTCTGATTGCAGCATATTATGATGACTTAGGCACTGAGCATCTGCATCTCAAAAACACTATGGAGAAGAAATAGATTAATACAGCAACTCCCCAAAATTTAATTATGGGAATTAGAAAAACAACATGAATCCCAATGCCTTTAACACTGCTTAGTTTTGTGAACGGGATTTGTCATTATATAATGATAGGACAACATACATATATTTCAACATAAATTTCTGAAGACATTAACATTTTTGTCTACGTAATTTCATCAGTGAGACTCAACTTCCTCATTTAAAAAACAAGGGTATTAAGCAGAGAATTGTGGGGTTTCCTTTTAATTCTGCTTTATATTGATTTTTTGGTGATTTATACAATATGGTATGTTTTTAAGATTCAGTGCTTTTCTTGCATGTTACAATCACCAAAGCAAAACAAAAATTGATGTAGTATGATCAGAAAAGAATTATTATCAATGGATTGAATAGAGGAATTGTTTTTGGAATTCTAGCTAGAGTTTTGTCATAATGAGTACAGCATTAAATTTCATTGTGTTCAGGCAGTTAAAAAGGAGCACTTGAAATTTCAGACTACAGCAATAAAAGAAGCAAATCTCCCTGGGATGTTATGACTAAAAATAAATTATCACCAGAAAAAATTATAATGATGAAGATTTGTGGGTACACATATTTAATTACTGTTCAGGATTTCATGATAACTCAAGAAAATTTCCAAGATGTCCAGGGTCCTTGAAATTTTAATAGTCACCATTTCTCATTCAGCTCATTTGTTGTTCTGTATTGGTTAGGAATCAGAGTAACCATACATTGGTCGCAAAATTGTGACCTAAAATGTTGTCACAGTAAACTGTTGTGAAGGAGGGGGGAGAAAAGTAGTAGTTCTCTGGCATAAACCTGCACAAAAATCATCCAGTTTTCCATCCAGAGTGTTATACTTGAGTCTTGAATTCGTGAAAATACTTTAAGGGGAACAAAGGACCTGATCTCTAAAGAATAGCATTGGATTAGCAGCATTCAGTCTAGACTAAGGTCTCTCCAGCATCGTGCACTGAACTTGGATTGGGTTTGTGATTCATTCCCAGCACAGGGTGGGGTTTTGTGGGAGAAGCAAAGATGGACGGGTGTGTGCATCCTCCCAAGGCTTGCTGTGGGGTAGGGCTCATGCAGGGCTCATGACAGCTGGCCTTTGAGTGACAGCTTACATTTTAGGACACATTTCTATTTGCCTTCTTGATTTGTGATTTGTCAGGAGACCCATGTGCCTTGAGTCCTAAACGCAGGACCACAACCATCTCCAGCTATATGGAGCATCAATGCATTTTGGAAGTACACTTCAGATCCAGATCCCAAACTAATAAAAATCACCCCAGAAATGGTTTACATGTCAATGACTGAAGCAGAAAAAAAAAATGTGTGAATGTAACATTTTCACACCTTAGGTTGAATATAACCTCAAGTGTAATCTTGACAGTGTTGCATTTTCCCCATAATGTGTTTGAATGTAGGATTATGCCTGGTGTTGCACTGGCTCCTTTTCTATACGCAGTCCCGTGCAGGCATGTGTGAACTGAGGCCCACGAGGTGTTTCCCGTGTGCACATCACAAGTTTGTGTTGGGGCTGGTGTTGACTCCTGGCCTGCCTGCTTCTAAATCTATGTGTTTTCCCTGTCTGCAAACCCACCAGCATCCCCATGGTGGAACAGAGCTGTCTAAGACAGACGTAGACACACAGAAATCCACAGAACCTGAATAGAAGTGAGGTAAAGACAGTTCTAATTAAAATAAAAAGAGGGGAACCAAGCGATCGTTGAGGATATCTGTTCAGAAATAGTATTTTAACTGTTCTCTGCCGTGAACTGTAACATTCCAGTAAGGTCTTTGAACTGTTTCTCAGAATGTTTTCAAATGCAGACAAAATTATAGTTGGCGAAGAGAACCAATCATATCGAACTACACTAGAATCCATCCACTCTTTTTTTTTTTAATTTTTTAATGTTTATTCATTTTTGAGACAGAGAGAGAGACAGGAAGAGACAGAGCTCAAGCAGGGGTGGGGCAGAGAAAGAGGGAGACACAGAATCCAAAGAAGGCTCCAGGCTCTGAGCTGTCAGCATAGAGCCTGACGTGGGGCCCAAACTCATGCACCATGAGATCATGACCTGAGCTGACATTGGACACTTAACTGACTGATCCACCTGGGTGCCCCTAGAATCCACCCACTATTTAGGGATCCATGACCCCCATCCAGGGAAGGCAGGCTATGTTGGGGACTCTACCCCCTGCAGCCACATGCTTAAAGACATTATGTTAAAACCAAGGCAACTGACAAATTCCTTGTACATTTTCTCAATCCAGGGGGATGTCTCTTCTTCCAAAATTCATATTTTACTTACCCACAGGCATGGTTTATCCACAATGCTGGTCTGACCCCATGGTTCTTAAGCTCTAGGGGACTTTTATCATCCCGTCTCTCCTGCTGGGGGTAGGGGCAGCAAATGAAGGCCAAAGAAGAAACAAAAAAGAGGCCACACTTTTTATTCAGTGCCATTAAAATTATAAGTTTGTTGTTAGATGCTTCTTAGTGCTATTAGAGGAGCAATAAGGCATTGTTATAATTAAGACCGGTGCCTCCATTTATCATTAGATATTTTACAGAGTACCTGATATGTCCATCGTCTCATGACCAGCGCTGACATAAATAACATCAACATGAGGGAGTAGGTCTGTGGTTCTTCTCGAGCCTCTAAACCCATCCTATATGAGTAACTTTGGGGACATTTTATTTATTCCTTAATTAGAATTTCTATACTCTCTCTTCATTTAGTATGAGAAGCAGCAATACTGATTGTTGGATGGAGTTAATGTTAGATATTAGAAGTACATAAACTCGATACGACAATATTTAGTTGTTTCACTTAATAATTTTTACCAGGGCACCTGAGAGGCTCAGTCAGTTGAGCGTCCAGCTTTGGCTCAGGTCATGATATTCCAGGTTCGTGAGTTCAAGCCCTGCGTAGGGCTTTCTGCTGTCAGCGCAAAGCCCGCTTCAGATGCTCTGTCCCCCCTCTCTCTCCCCCTCCCCTGCTTGTGATCTCTCAAAAGTAAATAAACATTTAATAATAATAATAATGTTTACCATTATACGTAAAGCAGACCAACGTATTGGTCGACCATAACATTGACGGTAGCAGCAAACTGATCATATATAATTTTCTGTGATTGTGTCTCATTTTCATATACTACCTTACATTCCATCACATGAGGAAAAAAAGTAGCTAGTAATTGTAGAATTCACAAAGGAGAAAGTAAAACGTGCATACATTCCCATCTCCTGCAATTAAGCGCTGTACTTTTTCTGGTCCCTTCCCTGTGCGAATGTGAGGGGTCCGACAGAGGCATCCTGGCTTTGCAGTATGAATAGGACAGGACTGTGTCCCTTCCAAATGTGGTTACAGGTCACCCTGCCAGGCTTAGGCATCACCCCTCCAAGTCCACCCTTTGTCTGTCAGTTGCGGTTGGTTGTTAAAGGCTCTCACTGTGGGGGGTCCGGTTCCACCCTCCAGGGATGCTGTGTCTCTCCGTGGCTGGTGCCTCCTGGGGCCACCTCCCCAGCCAGCGGGGCTGCTCCCTGAACCCGGGCTTTCTCCTGCGGTTCCGGCCGCTGCCCTCACTGTCCCACCAACCAGGGTGGGCCAGAGGAGAAGTTGGGGTGGGGGGAGCTACCCCCGCACACCGGCTCATATCTCCCCTGGTTTTGGGGTGCTGGGAGTCCCCTCTCTGCCAGCTATTGCCGGTCCCCTTTCTAACGCAGCAAGACTGCAGTTCTAAGTGGCCACAGTTCAAATGTGACCCCACCGGGGCATCACACTTGGGGTTTCCTCAAAGGGCCTGATGGCACTCCTGCCCCCGCACGGACTGCCCGGCACATCAGCCCTCCACCTCCTTCCCAGAGCCTCTTGGGACGCAGACCCCTCCACCTGTCCCCTTAGAGGATGCCAGCAAGACCTGAGCCTATGCGTGAACAAGCCGGGGAGGGCACACAACCCGAGTGTGAGCATTCACTAAGACACCTTGTGTATTTACGATAACAGCACACACTGAACAGGGGTTCTGAAGTGTGCTCTCTATGCGTTATTTTCACCCCGTGTGTGGTATTGTCATACACAGATGTGACATGGCGCTTTTACCCTGTGCCTGGTCACTGAGGGTTTACACGATTTGTGCGGCTAAGCCAAGCACCCTGTACTCTTACACAGCTCCGGACTTTGCATAGCTGAGGTGAGATGCATGTGAATTGAGGACTTATCTTGTAGAAATAGTTCTCCAGGATAATCTGGGACTTCAAAGAGACATAGGACATGTGTTAGTACTCCAAAGATGTATTTCAAGTAGGAGAAATGCAAAAATGACACAAACTTGAGGTATTCTAAGGTCAGTCTCGAGTTCCAAAGGTGCGATGCATTTGATTTGCAAGGTGCTCAATGTAAATTATAAAAGTAGAGAAGACATGATTATGTATAGAATATAGTCTTAAGAGAGGATGGTCTCAAAGTTTGTGACTTACAGAAGTAAACTTCCTAGAAGGACAATTCATGGAAACATGAGCGTTGTTGGCTTAATCGTGTCTACCACGGGGGAAGAAGAGAGTTGTTTGAGTTTGAGCCTGGAGACAAATGGAGGCCCTTTGAAAACTCCAATGATAGAAGTCATTAAAATGCAATAAATACACGATCCTTTATGCCTGTGTTGGCCAGCTCTGGCAGCTATAACAAAGCACCACAGACTGGCCCATAAACGGAGGAAATTTATTTCTCACACTTGTGGAGGCTGGATTGCTGAGACTGGGTGTCACGTACAGTTGGGTTCTGGTGAGAGCCCGTTTGCAGGTTTAGACGGCAGACTTCTTCTGTGCCCTCCCATGTGAGAAAGAGGGAAGGGGGCTCTGCAGGGGTGTCTTTGATAAGGGCACAGATCTCATTTATGAGGCTCTACCCTCATGGCTCCATCGCCTCCCAAAGGCCTCAGCACCTGATACCATCTCATTGTGGGTTAGGACTTCAACATATGAATTTGGGGTGGCCATAAACATCCAGTCAATTCCACCGACATAGTGGTGACTCATAGACTGACTGGGATGATCTGGCCACATCCAAGCCTACAGATTTAGAGTGTCCCTTCAGTTCTCAAGTAGGATGGCCCACTGGTATTTGTCACAGTGCAGAGCTGGTGCTGAATAAAATACCTACCAGCCGAATGATTCTTATTAAAAGCTCTCTTGCTCAAAGGTTAGGGGGTTTTGTCTCAAACCGCTTTCTGCTTCTCCGGTGCTCCGTCTCACTGTTACTAATATTCACCTAAAGTCACATGGTGGAGGGGAGTTCGATAGGGTGGTAGCCTACCGATAGCCAAGGGACATTTGGGCAGAGAGAGTTGAGAAAGATTCCCTAAAACAGATACCCTAGAATTGCTGATCAGAGCTCCTTCTAAACAGCATGGGATATTTTAGTTGAATATATTGTGAAGCCATGTGTTACAACCGGTAGTCACACATCGTCCTTATAATTTACAATGTGAAGTAACCATATTTGGTAACATTCAGCCATCTTTGCTCTTGCGACTATTATTTTTTAAGACGTCTAGTTGCGCCTTCATAAAGTGCATGTTGGTGCACTGGAATGAAGAAGTACTATATTTAAGATGCACCCACTTTTTGTTTCCGCATTGTTTGGCTTCGTATATGGCTCTTGTGATGACATTACAAATGCTTTTGTTGAGAGAGAATTGGAAACAGCGGGAAGCTTGCATATTCCTACCGGATCCCTCAGAGATACGTGTCCCTGTACGGGTGCTTTGACTGCCGGTGCAGATGGTTTAAGGAAGTTGAATTGTGCTAATGTTCCTTTTCTTTGTTCTTCTTTGAATCGTTGTCCAATTTTGATGTTGCTGAGGTCTTGAAACTCACAGCTGATTTTGCTGATTCACATCCCCCATCATTTGATAGAACTCGTAGTTCAATTCAACCTTAAACACAAAGCAAACTGAACCACCATCAACATAAAATGGCCCTTCCATGTTTATGTAGAAGGAGATTGTATATTTTGCAAAAGCACACAACTGAAATCAACCTGATGAATTTTTCATACAGCTTTTCATTTTCTTTCAATTTACCTTGTAGTTTTCTTTCAACATAGAGGGCTTAAACAGCCAAGGGACGGTGACTCACAGATGAGGTACAGACATTCTCTGGGTGTGGTTTAAGCGAGACACACACTTCAGTGAGTGGTCTCCCCACACACATGTTGTATCGCAAGCAAATTAAGCACGGCGTTTTTATTTTTATCTTGTTTGATTAGTCAGCTGCATTTATTGGTTTGGGGTTCCTTTTCTGTTTATTAGCAAGTTATAACAAACATTCTCTCTGGTTAGGAAGCCCGAGCTGTCATTCTGGTTCAGCCAATAACGAATGTCATGCTTTAACCTCTATGCACTCCTATTCTATGTCAGTGCTGACATGGGAATATATTTTCTCTGCATCCCTTCCAGTTAAAAAGCTTATACCTCCAGGTAAATTGTTAGTTTTTAATTTGCACTTCTGGTTGTATTATTTTGCTTAGTTACACAGTGTGCTTTGTATCAGGCTCTGATGATTCTAAACCAACCCACGTTGTATGTCGTTAACTCATTAAATGTTACAGTCACTCTGTGAAATGGTTGTTGTTTCATAGGTGGGGAAACTGAGGCCCAGACAGGTTAACTTGCCCAAGGCCAAATCCCCACGAAAACTACAGACTAGCTTTGATTAAAGCCCGAGAAGCCCCTGATTCCCTTGGTGTCCCTGTACCACACTTCCTGTCTTTTTCTTAGAGAAAGAAAATGCAAGTGTTTCTTAAAACTGGGATTTTAGTAGCTTAGAATTGATTCAAGCCTATATACCATGGACCAACTAAATTTAATATTTTAAAAAGCTGTGCTCTTTTCATTGATCCTGCCTTAATATCTGGCAACGTGATGAAAGTCTTCCTTATGTGCCAGATTAACTTTCCTGATTTATCAAGACTTTTTTTAAAGTTAAAAGGATTAATTAATATACGAAAAAATACTTTTAAGCACACACATTTTCCACTATAATGCATTGCATTATAAATAAGGGTTAAGGACATCAGTAGAAGGTTTTTGCCTGGGGACAGTAGCAAGTTGAACCAGTAAGTACATTTGTTGAAGCCTATTTATCCATTGGCACATGGCTTTGCCATTTTTTAAAAACTGTCTCACTAAAATGGTGCCAGGTATGATACCAACATACTTGAAGGAAGGTCAAGGGTGATCACAAGATTAATGCATCTTTAATGCAAATTTATACAGTCAGTAATCCTCTTATTAGTAGAAATACTGTGATTTTTTTTCTTTACATTACTGGAATACTCTTCGCTAGACATATAGTTTCTGTTTTTTAATGACTTGCTTAAGCTGAGAAGCCCCATGTGTATTATTATTATTCCTAATAAATGCAGTCAGCACTGGGCTTCATCCTGAGTTACTCAAAGTTCCATCTTGTAATAAAGACGTATGAAGAGGTTCTCTGCAGATGAGCAGGCCTGCACCCGCATCTCTGCGGTACGGGGACATGAGCGCAAATACGCCTCCAAGGTTATGGCACGTGTGATCCCTGATCTCAGAGAGGTCACCTGCGGATGGGTTCAAGGGATTGTTCTAGTAAACTGAAATGTTAATCTCATGAACCATCTTTATTAAGTAATTAACATCAACTGCTATAACAAACAAAACCTGGCATGCCAATAAAAGGTTCACAGCACAGTCCAGCGTGGGTCTGGCAGGCCACCCTCGTCATGTAGGACAAACTAGATAGGCAGAAACACGACACATGAGCATGACACCATCTGGTCAGTCCAATATATCGGTGGGCAGGGACTCTGTCAGATCTAATAACAAATGCATGGACATTTCCTGTGTTCCTAATCTCCTTCCCTTTTCCCTACTTTTCCCAGAGTCCCTTCATCTTCCCTCTTAATATTAAGTATGTCTTTTGTTTTGTTTTGTTTTGTTTTCCTTTCTAGGAATTCTTTAAAGACCATTGACTGATACTTTCTCTTTTATTTTTAGAAAGCCAAAAGGCAAACAAAACCCAACCATTTTAAAAGGGTTTCCTTTTATGATGTTACCCAGAGGATCTTAACATTACAATGAATGAACGCTAGAGAAGATTGATTCCCTTTCTCTCTAATTCTCCCTGAATTTACTAAACACAGTCTCAAATAAACGATTTGCAAATAAACCATCATGACAGTGTTTAGCAATAATTAATGTCAAGGCCCTCCTCCAAAATAAAGCCCCTTGAACGTTATGTAAAAGCTTGTATTGCAAAACTCATCTAAGGTAATAAACTCATGGCTTGCATGCCGTAGCTATTATGCAGACTGAATCAAGGCAGCTCAATCTGTACCCCTTTCTTCTGGATACCAAGAAACACTGGAGCAGAGTGGGGGCCCAGATCAGGTACTGAAGAAAGTCTAGGGCAGCAGTGGCCTCTGAGAGCCTCGGTGCCTTTTTTCCAGGGTTATTACAGTCAAATGTCACATAAATTAAAGTGTCCCTTACTGCCAAAATCTGTACATGAATTATGGGCCACTTGAATATTTTAGGATTAATGTGACAATGTCTTGAAACCCAAACATTTTTAATTAAATGTTGTGCATCCTGCCAGGCATCACATTTCATTTTGCTTTAAATAACCTCTGTGACCAGGGAGAAATTTGTACTTACGTATGTATGTATGTATGTATGTATTATTCCCTCCCTCCTTCCTTCCGCCCTTCTTACCTTCCTTTCTTCCTTCCTCCCTCCCTCCCTGCCCCCTTATTTCCTTGCTCCATCCCTCTGTTCTTACCTTTCTTCCTATCTTCCTTCCTCCCTCCCTCCCTTCCTTCCCTCCTTCCTTGTTTTCATCTTCTGGCTTTAGAAGAGATAAAGTGCCAGGGGATAAAAGCCACAGGTGGTTCCACAGACCACTCCTAATATGAACTCCTTGGTGTCTAATTAGCAAAAACCCAGTCATGCTGTCCCAGTGTGGCCATGCCCTGTGAGAGTGAACATGGAAAATCAGGAGTGAAAATATAAAACCACCTGTGGAGTAGTGTTAACCCAATCTTCAGAGACTGTTATTTGGGGGCAATCCTGCCTTCTTATTTTACTGTTTAGTGATAGTGAATTACGATTGGTGAGTACTGCATTGTGGTCCCTTAATTGACACTGACCAAAATGTACTTCTGGAGAGCTAATGAATGCTCACATTGTCATTTAAAAGGTATCGCATCCTAGTATGTCTCTCAATCTCTGTGATTGGAGGAACATAAATAATCCTTAAAAGTCATTTCTAAATCTCTAACATAACCCCACATTAAAGCATGGCATCCGCTTGTCTCTGGACAGCCTTCAAAAATGTCCCCAAATGTTGCAAAGCAACTTATTGTTCACGATGTGAGTTAGTGTCTGTATGTGTAAGAGGAAGAAGCGACACAGAACTCTTCAGAATTTGAAGAGACCTGAGAATCTTTTCCAGCCATGAGCAAACATTTGCGCCGCTGGTAAAGCATTCTATTGAGACCTGTGGAGGAGAAATACGTATTCGTAATGCAATTATATCATTGAATAGAACCACGGCTGTAAGCCCTTGGGGAGCTTCGCAGCTCTGGAAGGGGAAAAGAGGATGGTATTTGTGATTAGCATCTGTGAGACTCTTTCTTTTTCTTTCAGCTTTATGTTTGGTGCAGTTTTCACCCTGTACAGTTAGTTGCACTTAATTTTGACAATTTTACTGACCACCATGTTCATTTCACACATGGGAAAGCGTCATGGCGAACTGGCCTCTGATCTCCCAGGGCTCTGGTCTGTGCGGGGTCAGGCCCCCTCACTGCATCCCATGCAGAGTTTAGGCTTCGGCCACAGCCAGGCTCTGAGCAGCCCAAGACGAGTTACTGCCCATCCTTAATTCTGACCATGGGCTCCCCTCTCTTGTAATTTTGAGATTTCCTCTCTGTTCCCATGAGCATGGCAAAGTCAGTGCGGTCGTGCTCACCCCCCCCTTGTGTTCTGCCATGTTCTGTGCTCAGGGCACCCGGGGTGTTCCTCAAATGCTCTGGTGGTCCCAGTGGGCCACGGGGCAGTGAGAGCCCCTTCAGGGAGGGTGCTCCCAATTCCACCACATCTTCTCGCTTGCCTGGCAGTATATGCCTGTGGATATTTATCAAATAATAATAAATCTGTAATTATTAAGGATAATTTATGTATTCCGAGCTAGATCTCAAGCTAGAAGTGCTCATCCACTTTGATTATTTAATATTCTTCACACAGTAAAGCCATGATCTTAGAATTCAAGTTACCAAGCAAAAGTTTCTCTGTTAATTAAAGGCATGATTATTTTACGGCATCCTGACCTTCTGACCCCTAACACTGCACCTGCTGCTAATCTTTTTTTTTTAATTTTTTTTAACGTTTATTTATTTTTGAGACAGAGAGAGACAGAGCATGAACGGGGGAGGGGCAGAGAGAGAGGGAGACACAGAATCGGAAGCAGGCTCCAGGCTCTGAGCCATCAACCCAGAGCCCGACGCGGGGCTCGAACTCACGGACCGCAAGATCGTGACCTGAGCTGAAGTCGGACGCTTAACCGACTGAGCCACCCAGGAGCCCCTAATCTTTTTTTTAACATTTATTCATTTTTTGAGAGACAGAGGCAGAGTATAAATGGGGGAGGGGCAGAGAGAGAGGGAGACATAGAATCCTATGCAAGTTCCAGGCTCTGAACTGACAGTACAGAGCCCACGGTGGGGCTCAAACTCATGGACCGTGAGATCATGACCTGAGCCGAAGTCAGATGCTTAACCAACTGAACCACCCAGGCACCCCTACCTGCCACTGATCTTAAGGGATTTCTACTTATTGGGTCCACTGTACCTTAAAATGATAATTATTCCCAAGACGTGAGTCTGTTTTACAAACATATCTGAGTATACTCTCTCAATTCATTGTTCATTAGGTGTTTATATTACTATTTATGGCACTATTCAGTAACTGGCCATTTATTAATTGGCTATTAAATCAAATAATAATTTTTGCGGTTTCATGAATCAGCATCTTGATTTGGAAGATGGAGTGCTATTGATCAATTTGCAAGTAAAGAATTAGTAGATGCATTTCTCTTTATTTCAACTTGAGTTAGTGAGTAAATATATAGAGTTAGCAAGTAAAAATGTAAAGATTATTTTCTGGTCCTCTACATGGATCATGTGTTCTTGACATTCAACAGTGTATGCTATTTATAAAATCGTTTATCAAACATACAATTTTATAATGATTACTACTTATGGGCATCATCCTACGTATTTTTGGAGCGCTGTGGAATTTCATCTTCGTGATAATGTATGACAGAACTATTACTCTCCCATTTTAAGATGGGGATACTAAAGGACAAAGAGGGTAAATAATTTACCCCAAATCACAACACGTTGCAAGTGCAAGGCCAGGGTTCAAAGCTAATAGATCTGGCTCTGTGCCTAAGCATCAAGGGTGGCACTGTGCTATCTTCATAAAGAGCATAGTAGATTGGATCCAAATGGCTGTGACTGAAGATGGAAAGACTAGTTGTTATGAGCAAGTGTTCAAGTGTTCATGACCAACTCCTGGGCTCAGCTTACTATTTAGAAAATAGACACCGTTTCCTAAACATCGCACGAGTAATCTTCAAAGGAGGACGTTGGCCTCGATGAATCATAAATGAATGTATTATCTCTGTTCGTGATTAGTCTCTTATGTTTTCCCGACAAAGGGTTAATATAATAGAGTATTTCTACAGGTTACTATGCTATGTCCTTCACGGTTATACTCTTCCTATATTTTTACTCCATTTTTAGAAATCATAATTAATATTTCCAACATGTAGTTCTTAGGGGCAAGGTCACTGAGAGGCAGTATAGATAATTACAGAATTTGGCATTATTTTCAGCAAAAAACCACTGATGACACCCATGTGTACAACACTCTTTGGACTCTGGGATTCTCCTTGGTCTACCTGATGGCTGCCTCAAGTTTGTGGGCCTGTTGCCCACATGCCCCAAATCTGAAGTAGGTTTTCAACAATAAGTTCCTTTTATTGATTTAATGATTTTTTTCTACAGGATATTCTTAAAAGTTTTTTTTCCCATAAATCAGTTGTTTCAAATTTCTCTCCTCACCACTAAATAATAATAATTATTATATAATTATGTTTATCATATAATTATATATAATAATTATAATTACATATAATTATTATATATAATTATATGTAATTATGATTATTAAATTTTGTCATAACAGCTGTTAGGAAATTTAAATTGTTCTTATCAACTTCACAGACTTGGTAAGGATGTAAATAACTTACATGGAATTTGACTTCACTTGGAAATTGAAACTTAAGGGGCTGTGGGCTATAGCAGATTGTGACAAATACACCAGCAATGCCTGAGCAGGAGAGACCTTATGCCAGAAGAGAGATAGCCAAATGTTCCCCCCCGTAGTTGAAGTTGGGGGGCTAACAGTTTACTCTTGAGCCATAATCCACAACAAGTCACACCTGTGAGTGTTTTCTTTGACGTCTACCAATTTTCTCGAGTTGCTTTCCATTAAATTCCTGGTTGAAATAAGAGCAAAATTGCTATTTAGATTGCATTAGTAGTAATCATTAGTCCTGAAAAAATCATTTTAAGTATCTTGGATTCTTCCTGATTTCCTACCGTGGTAGTATTTTTCTTACAGAATCCAAGTTTCGATTCATTGCAAATATTTTTTTAGAACTTGTTCATTTTCCAAATGTCAGAAGCCCATTTTTACCCCTTAGGTGCATCTCATGTCTTTACTGAATGTATGTATTAGTACAAAGAAAACATTTTTTTAAGTTTATTTATTTGGAGAGACAGTGAGTGAGAAAAAGAGAGAGAAAGAGAGAGCATAAGTGGGAGAGGGACAGAGAGAGAAGGAGAGAGAGAATCCCAAGAAGGCTTTGTGCCGAGCCCAATGCAGGGCTTGATCCCACAACCACGAGATCATGACCTAAGCCAAAATCAAGTTGGATATGCAACCAACTGAGCCACCCAGCTGCCCCACTAAAAATCTATTAAAGTGAAGTAGAATTTTCTCTGTATTTTTAAGGTAATCTCCAAAATGCGGAGTGCATTGTGGGTGTGACGTCTGTCAACGGTGTCAAAATGATCGCAGTACAACTAACTGCATATTTGCTCATCTGAAGTAATCCCTCTTTATTTGCACGACTTTAATTCTCACTCCCCTGACTTTATTTTTTTTTTAATTTTTTTTTCAACGTTTTTTATTTATTTTTGGGACAGAGAGAGACAGAGCATGAACGGGGGAGGGGCAGAGAGAGAGGGAGACACAGAATCTGAAGCAGGCTCCAGGCTCCGAGCCGTCAGCCCAGAGCCTGACGCGGGGCTCGAACTCACGGACCGCGAGATCATGACCTGGCTGAAGTCGGACGCTTAACCGACTGCGCCACCCAGGCGCCCCCTGACTTTATTTTTTTTATCAGCTAATATCTTAATTTGCTTGAGATTCTATTAGTTTTCTTCAAATGCATTTCCCTGTTCAAATGCAGTCTGGGATTCTGGCTTCAGTGATATTAATTTCTATTTCAGTAATTAGGATCCTGTCCAATTTGCATATTTTAACTTGTCTCTGTTTCCTTCATTTAATCTATCTAGGAGTTGTGTTATTAGTGAAAAAAAATCTTGATCTTTTGTTATTTATATAATTGTTTCATTTCTCTCTAATTGAGAGCTTCAAAATCATGGAACATCCACAATCTGAATGTTTCAACCTGAAAGTTTCAGTGTTTAGTCCTGGAGAATGAATACATATCAGACACACTCTTCATCACGAAGTCCCCTTGGAGGAGAACACGCATTTCTTTTCAATGATCGCATATCATTGGATATTAAAGGAACAAGCATTTTATTGATCATATATTATCTGACAGGAATTTGCTAATGTATATTGTCTCAGTTAATTATTAAGGCATTCCTATGGGGCCTTATACACATGGACTCAGCATTTATTGACTCCTTCAAAAAGTATCTAAAGATTGTTCACTTTAGGCCAGGCATGTGTTAGGTGCTTTGGGGAATGCGAGAATGAATTCACTCAATCCTAGTTCAAGCATGCTACCTTAAGCCTCTCCTTCAGACAGTGAAAACAGTAATCCAATAACTCCCACCCCCATATTCCCCTAACGTGTCAACCAGTTTAAAAATAGACTGATTGAAAATGCAGAACTTAATGAATATCAGGTTACTGATAGGTCTAGTGATATGTCTAAGTTTTTGTTTTAGTTCAGTCTTTATTTTTCTTGAGGTATTTGAACTTCAAAATTGAAAAATGATTCAAGTAGGTTAAAATATCTAAGTGTAGCATATATGTGTGTGTGTGTGTGTTTATCTATGTCTATGCACACACACACACACACACACACACACACCCCAGAATCACCTAGTCAAACAGTTGTACTGACTCTGTGGTTATGTCTGTGAAACCATGTTAAAATCAGTTGAGGCAAAGGGAAACTGATCGTTTTATCTGTACCAATGAATATTTTTTTAAGTTGACTTATTTATTTTGAGAGAGGCAGAAACAGCCCAAGTTGGGGAGGGGAAGAGGGAATCCCAAGCAGGTTCCACACTGTCAGCCCAGAGCAAGATGTGGGGCTCAAACTCATGAACTGTGAGACTGACCTGAGCCTAGATCAAGAGTTGGACACTAACCAGACTGAGCCACCCAGGCACCCCCGAACCAAGGAATGTTAAAGAAAAAAACTGCATTTGCTAAATAGTCAACTAATCAACAAAATAGTTAATGTTTATTTCAATAAAATAGATGTCTTTTACTTTATTTCGTTTTAGATTTAGTATTGTTTGGGGGATACTCCTATTAAAAAGGAGTATGAATGAACAGAACCAACTTAACTCCTGTCATATATAACATGCATTCAACAGGATGGATATAGGAATTAAAAATCACATTTTAAGCACTTAAAATAATAACAAACCATATCACTGTGTTTCTATTCAGGTGCTTTATATGTGTAGCATAAGATTATTATTCTTAGTGATTTATAACAAATATGAAATTTGAATCAGCGGTGGTTCACGGTCATCTATTTTAGGTTTCATACAGTCTCATTTATTTTTCAAGCAGATAGACCCAAATGAATGGCTCTACCTCCCAACACTTAGTCAGTCATACACTGGGATATTTAATGTATCTAATACCCCATTTTCATATTTGGATACTCTCTGGTTGATTCCTGTGCACTATTTTCAGCCTGGCTTTTTCATTTTTGTCACTTCCCCACACTGTCCATGGCAATCCACTATCCCCGCATCATTCCATGATTAAAAATAGGTTAGGACAATTCTGACAGCTTGCAAACTTAGAAAAAAAAATGTACGAATGCACAGTGATCACAGGTTAATAAGTATTCTGAGCTTTGGATGTCCTAGTGTTGTTTGGGTTGGTTAAGGTTTTGAAGTCCATCAATAAAGACTTACAACTGTCAGATAATACAATTTTAGATGTAGAGGAAATCTGAAATAGTGACGAGTGCCATGTTTCCATTTAATAAGACAGATTTCTTGACAACCACTGAGATCTTGATCCATATACAAGGTCATGGCTGGCAGATTCAGGAGCAGAACTCCTTAATTCCATGCTCGTACTATGGGCTCGTACTATGCCCACTCTTGCTGGAAACAGTGGAGAGATTAGCAGGAATTGTGACAGCGATTGGGATGTCACAGCAAAGGAACAGAACCATGGGGAGTGAGGGACAGGCACCGTGACACATACAAGAATGAGAAAATAATCAGAAGGAAAGGAAAGCTTGTAAGGAACAGTAATGGTAAATAAGAGAGAAATGTGAAAAGCTGGGCTATCTAGAAGTGTGGATTATTGTTATTTGTTTCCCAGTGAAAAGAATGAATTCGGTAAATAATATGAATAACTTTTTTTGACATTTAATAATAATCTCATCTAAATAAACTGTACATATTTGGTGTAGGAAATGGCAACAAACAAACAAACATAACACCCCTCTCTCCATAGTGTTTGCATACCCTGCTATACCCGGAGAGTTTGTGTTTCCCCAAACTTGTACGTGGAAACCTAACCCCCAGGTGATGGTGTTGGGAGGTGGGACACTGGTAGGTGATTAGGTCATGGGAGCAGAACCTCATGAATGGGATCCTTGCCCTTATGAAAGAGACCCCACCAACCTGTGAAGACTGGGCAAATCTATGAACCAGGCAGAGAGGCCTCACCGGTCACCAAATCTGACAACCCCTTGATCTCGGACGTCCAGCCCCCAGAGCTGCCAGAGATAAATGCGTGTTGTCTACAAGCACCCCCATCTGTGGTAACTTGGTCACCGCCGTCCAGATGGACAAAGACAGACCCTTTTGGATGAGCCTTTCTACCTCTACCCATCAGGAGATAGAGTCTCTTTCCTGTCCCCTTGAACTTGTGACTTGCTGTCCAAAGGAAGGCAGTGAAAGTGATTCTGTGTGACTTCCAAGTCTCCGTGGCACTGTCTGCTCCTGCCTGTGGGGATCCCTGACCTGCTGTGGTGAGAAACCCAGAACCAGCTTCTCAAGGACAAGGAAACTCATGGGGAGCGAAGGCCAGCGGACACCGGGAGCCCCGTCTGTACTTGTGGACGCGGCTCCCTGATACCCGCGGCTCGCAGATGATGTGTGCGTCAGAACCCATGGGTGGAGGGGGCTCCCAACAGCACCACGTGCCACATTCAGCCAGTCTGCTGTAGGGAATGAAGGCGGCCTTTCTGGGAAGTTCCCAGATGATGCTGGCAGTGCTCATGCAGGGTCACTGTCTGCAAACCGCAGCCTCAGATCACCTGTCGCTTCGTGGTGCCAGGTAGTTACCACTGCACACTGACCACATAGGAAAGTGGAAGTAATTAAAAATAAAAGTCATCGTTAGCCCCATTACTGTCTAGTTAACATTTTGGTCTACAATTTTTCAGTTTTTTCTCTCTAGGCACACATTTCCCCCCCTACTGCATGATCATTAGGATATGGATGATTTTACCTTCCCCCTCCTTTAACATAATGCTATTTAATATTTCTTTTTCCGGGGCACCTGAGTGCCTCAGTCGGTTAAGCAGCTGAGTTCGGCCCAGGTCATGATCTCACCTTTCGTGAGTTTGGGCCCTGCGTTGGGCCCTGTGCTGAAAGCTCAGAGCCTGGAGCCTGCTTCAGATTCTGTGTCTCCCTCTCTCTCCACCCTTCCCCTACTCTCTCTGTCTCCCCCTCAAAAATAAATAAATACTTTAAAAATTTTAGAAAAAGTATTTCTTTTTCCATTTAGTCATCTTTGACAATAAAGTTCTGCCATGAGTAAATGTACTAAGTTAATGTGAATTGCTTTATTATTAGACTTGCCTGATTTCAAAGTTTTGCTACCATATATATATATAATACTGCAATGATTATTTAAACATTTGATGATATTTACCCTCCCAATACAACTTCTAAGCCAATAAGAGTGTTATTTTTACAGTGCTCACATTTATTCATTTGGTTTCTATCTGCGGTCTCCTCATAGTGTTGTACAGCCAACATATATAGTGAAACCTTGGTTTGCAAGCATATATTGTTCCAGAAACACACTTGTAATCCAAAGCACTTGGGTTTTTTTTGTTTTTATTTTATTTTATTTTTTTCAATATATGAAGTTTATTGTCAAATTGGTTTCCATACAATACCCAGTGCTCATCCCAAAAGGTGCCCTCCTCAATACCCATCACCCACCCACCCCTCCCTCCCACCCCCCCATCAACCCTCAGTTTGTTCTCAGTTTTTAACAGTCTCTTATGCTTTGGCTCTCTCCCATTCTAACCTCTTTTTTTTTTTTTTTCCTTCCCCTCCCCCATGGGTTTCTGTTAAGTTTCTCAGGATCCACATAAGAGTGAAACCATATGGTATCTGTCTTTCTCTGTATGGCTTATTTCACTTAGCATCACAGTCTCCAGTTCCATCCATGTTGCTACAAAGGGCCATATTTCATTCTTTCTCATTGCCACATAGTACTCCATTGTGTATATAAACCATAATTTTTTTATCCATTCATCAGTTGATGGACATTTAGGCTTTTTCCATAATTTGGCTATTGTTGAGAGTGCTGCTAGAAACATTGGGGTACAAGTGCCCCTATGCATCAGTACTCCTGTATCCCTTGGGTAAATTCCTGGCAGTGCTATTGCTGGGTCATAGGGTAGGTCTATTTTTAATTTTTTGAGGAAACTCCACACTGTTTTCCAGAGTGGCTGCACCAATTTGCATTCCCACCAACAGTGCAAGAGGGTTCCCGTTTCTCCACATCCTCTCCAGCATCTATAGTCTCCTGATTTGTTCATTTTGGCCACTCTGACTGGCGTGAGGTGATATCTGAGTGTGGTTTTGATTTGTATTTCCCTGATGAGGAGCGACATTGAGCATCTTTTCATGTGCCTATTGGCCATCCAGATGTCTTCTTTGGAGAAGTGTCTATTCATGTTTTCTGCCCATTTCTTCACTGGGTTATTTGTTTTTCGGGTGTGGAGTTTGGTGAGCTCTTTATAGATTTTGGATACTAGCCCTTTGTCCGATATGTCATTTGCAAATATATTTTCCCATTCCATTGGTTGCCTTTTAGTTTTGTTGGTTGTTTCCTTTGCTGTGCAGAAGCTTTTTATCTTCATAAGGTCCCAGTAGTTCATTTTTGCTTTTAGTTCCCTTGCCTTTGGGGATGTGTCAAGTAAGAAATTGCTACAGCTGAGGTCAGAGAGGTCTTTTCCTGCTTTCTCCTCTAGGGTTTTGATGGTTTCCTGTCTCACATTCAGGTCCTTTATCCATTTTGAGTTTATTTTTGTGAATGGTGTGAGAAAGTGGTCTAGTTTCAATCTTCTGCATGTTGCTGTCCAGTTCTCCCAGCACCATTTGTTAAAGAGATTGTATTTTTTCCATTGGATATCCTTTCCTGCTTTGTCAAAGATGAGTTGGCCATACGTTTGTGGGTCTAGTTCTGGGGTTTCTATTCTATTCCATTGGTCTATGTGTCTGTTTTTGTGCCAATACCATGCTGTCTTGATGATGACAGCTTTGTAGTAGAGGCTAAAGTCTGGGATTGTGATGCCTCCTGCTTTGGTCTTCTTCTTCAAAATTACTTTGGCTATTCGGGGCCTTTTGTGGTTCCATGTGAATTTTAGGATTGCTTGTTCTAGTTTCGAGAAGAATGCTGGTGCAATTTTGATTGAGATTGCATTGAATGTGTAGATAGCTTTGGGTAGTATTGACATTTTGACAATATTTATTCTTCCAATCCATGAGCACGGAATGTTTTTCCATTTCTTTATATCTTCTTCAATTTCCTTCATAAGCTTTCTATAGTTTTCAGCATACAGATCTTGTACATCTTTGGTTAGATTTATTCCTAGGTATTTTATGCTTCTTGGTGCAGTTGTGAATGGGATCAGTTTCTTTATTTGTCTTTCTGTCAAAGCACTTGTATATCAAAGCGAACTCCCCCATAATAATGGAAACTCAGATAATTTGTTCACAACCCAAAAATATTCATATAAAAATGATTACAATACTGTAATATAATACAAAATAATAAAGAAAATGCAAATATTTAAAAAGTAAACAAATTAACCTACACTTCCCTTTGAAAACCTTCATGGCTGGTGTGAGGGAGATAAGAGACCGGAAGGTCATTGTGTAGGATGACTTTCACTATCACTGACAGATGGTGACTACAGAACAGTATTAATAAACTTTTGTCATATACTGTATTTAATGTAACTGGCAATAGGGTAGCAGAGGAAAGGGTCTCTGTCTGCAGGCATCCTGACCTAGAATGAATCAGAGCATTCCTAAGCTCGCTCATGGATGGAAAAGCCAAGGCCTGTGCATAGGTGCTTGGAAGTGACAGAAAATACATGAGTGCCAGTTGTGGGCACCTTCCAATGTTTTGAAAAATCACTGATTTCTGCCAAGTACCATGCCCTGAGACTGAGCATCCAAGCATGGGAGATGATTACCCACAATCCCGCATCGAGAGAGAGAGAGAGAGAGAGAGAGAGGAACCATTGGCTCAGTTGTGATCATGTGACATTCAGTGCCATGTACTACTCGTACTGTAAGACATCACTCGTTTATCAAGATAAAATTTATTAGAAATATTGGCTCACCTTGTGGAACACTCACAGAACAAGTTACTTGCAATCCAAGGTTTTACTCTATTTTCGATTTTGGGTGTCTTTTGTTACTTTAAGGTGTCAATTGGATATATTCCAGGGAACAATAAAAATATATTACCAGTAAGAAAGTAACACTGTCACAAAGTAATCAGAAAAAAGTGAGAAAGATACCTTTAATCCAAACAATGGAAGATTCATTCTTCTAAGGATGTGACCCTGCAGTGGAGGCAATTAAATATAAATGGTTTTATTTAATTGCCTGACATTGTGATATCACCTTTGTGGCTTGAGCTAAATTTTCCTCAGTAAGAAGTAATTAAAAATCACTTTTCAACAATGATCTTTCTTGATGGTCAAGGTCTTACACTATTCCTCAGATAATATTATTCTTGGCAGAATTTATCTATGAAAGTGCAAAGTAAAAGTCAGTGAAAGGCACCCAGGGTTCACTTAAAAAGGAATATAATGTACTTAGAGTGGAGGACAGTGAGATAAAGGACTGCAATTCAGTAAGTTTCCCAAGGAGCCACCAATAATAATTTAAAGGACTTCACTATTAAATTCAGGAATTGACATCACATCTGTAAAAATGTCAGTGTGACTAAGTTGTCTAGTGTTCATTAACGTCAATTTTCTATCTGAATATTTTTTGAGGGTGTGACTTGTCTGGCACCCGAACCATTCTGAAAGTCTCTCTCCTTCTCAGTCGCCTATTTTTCTCTCCCCGCCTCTTCCCCCAGCCCCACACCTCTCTCTCCTTTAGTCTGCTCATTGCTCCCTAGTCTTTCTTTGAGAAAGTTAGTACTGGCCAGTTTTCTATCATTTCTAGTGTTGACTATTATAAAAGAAGCTTCAAGTATCATAGAACCCATCCAAGTTTCACGTGATATTATTATAAGTACCTCTTATTTGGGTGGGGAGGGGGAGGGGGTTGTGTTATTTATGATATGTACCCATAGTTTCTCAAAGATTTAATAACCTTCCAAATCTGTTACATATAAAATAAGAAGCATGGTCAGGAGGAGTGGACCCTCTAGAATGAAATTTCTTTTCTCCTAATTTAAAGGTGTGAGACCTTGGGCGGGTGACTTACTCTCTCAGAGAAACTCATTTTAATGGGGAAAACAGGAAGAGTCCTATCTTTCTTTATCCCAGGGTTGAGGCAGTGTGACAATGACGAAGCATTCAGCCACTGTGTGGCACTCAAGTGCCTTCCCTGGGCTGACCTCCACCCATGCCCACATTTAGCTCCACCCTCAGGGCTGCCCACCTGACATTGCTTCAGAAGTGGCCGAGTAGCCAGGCGAAAGCCAATGGGCTCCGGGCATTCCATTGACCACAGTCATTGGTCTGCGAGGGAACACATACGCTCCAGTGCTTCTCCCCAGGATAATACCACCTGCAATTCTTATGTTAGGGATTGAGGGGAAGGATTCTCTGGTATGCTCTGAACCACACGCCTTGAAACCTAGAACTGTAGGTACTATTTTAAAACCAGGAGAGAACTGAGTTCCTACACAGAAGAAAAGGACTCCAAACTGTGATCAGATTGTGTCTGAAGCCAGTCTTACCACTGACTTTTCAGTTATATGGGTGAATGAATTTCATTGTTTTAATTTAAGCCCAGTAGTGGTATTGTGTGTGTGTGTGTGTGTGTGTGTGTGCGCGCGCGCGCACGTGCGTGCACATGTGTGTGTTATGATGAAAAATAATTCTGATAGAGTCCTGAATTTTGAGAAATTCAAAAATTGAATACTACAATTAAAATTGTTTTGATTCTAAGAAATGGCATTCAGCTTTTCTAAACTTCAAGAAAGGTATGTATTCAATAAGGTTCTGACAGTCTCATATTGTGAAAAAGTGTGATAATTTTGCCTTCCTTGTGTTTTGTAAATCCCAAGAGGATGATGTTTTTTACCTTACTGTGTGTGCCTCGAGATTCAACTTTGTATCTCATCTGTGCCCCAGAAACATCCCATACTCGTCTCTACTAAATTAAATCTGTTTTTTATGCATCTGTCCCTCCCTCTGTTAAGCCATCCCTGAACCAAAAAGGCCCTTCTCCAAGCACCGAATATTGATTGAGCCTTGCTAAATACAGTACAGCATTCCCACATAATTTGGACTTCAGACAAGGAACATTTTTTTAAGTATGTCCCAAATATTGCATGGGACTTACTTATACTAAAAAGCTATTGGCTGTTTATGTAAAATTCAAACTTAACTGGCTATCCTGTATTTTTTTTTTGCTAAATCTAGAAACTGTATACATATTTCACCCAATAGTTACTACCTTCATTGGGATTCTTACAACTGTACCCAGAAATGTTAATGAAAGCTATTTTTTGTAGTAACAATTACCCTAAAACTAAGCACCTGGCTGAGAAACCGTAAATGCATAGTATCTCATTGTTTCTCTGTGTCAGGCATCTAAGCATGGCTTAGCTGGGTGCTGGCAGAGATTATTCGCTTGACTAAGCTTTAGTCAGGCTCCTGAACCTTCTCTCAGGCCCATCTGTATACTTCCTTATAAAATCCAGGTTCAGCAAGCCATTTTTTCAAGGCCCTCACCCTTGACATCTCATCATCCTTAATGTCTAACTGAGTTCCTTATCCCCCACCATCAACTTGATGATGTGTGATAGCCTGACATGTCTCAGCAAGAATCCTGTTTTGTCAGTTAAGATAGAACCCAACCCCCCCCCACCCCCGCCACCACCACCTCTGATCTTAGTAATTTTCTATCTACTCATTGCCTACCCTACTCTTGGGCGGTAAGTTCTTCCTTCCCATGCTGCATTTGGAGTTGAGCCCTGTCTCTCAACAACTTCGTAAAGTCCCATATAGTTGTCCCTGTGCCTATCCTGACAACGCTCCTCCCCTGTCCTCCCCTGAATGAAATTTTCCTTAGCATATTTTAACAAATATTATTGGATAGCTTTTTTTTTCTCTAACACAATCTCCAGCTCAAGGTCCCTTAGGAGTTTTCAGTTAACTTGTCACTAAGACTACAATCTAAACTTGTGGAGTGGGTAGGGATCTTCTTCCAAGCGTATACACATGGCTGTTGGCAGACCTTGGTCTTCTATGACTTAGGAATCTCCAAAGGGCTGCATCATATCATGGCAGTTGGCTTCTCCCAGGGCAAATCATCCAAGAGAGAAATGGAAACCACAGTCCTTTTGTAACCTAGTATTGAAAGTGATTCCAATTATTTGGAAGAACTAATCAGTAGAATTAGGTATAGAATTGGCAGAATAACTACATTCTAGTTGGTAGAATTGAGGCCCTGGGTCCAGTCTGCAGTCAAGGGGGTGGAATAGAGAATGTCGTAAATACCAGGGCATGAGAATCCACAGAGCCATGTTAGATGCTCCTCACCACAGGGGTTCCGGTGTTGAGGAAGGTCATGAATACCAGGGGATGGGGATCCATAGAGTTATCTTAGATGCTCCTTACCATGGAGGACTCTGATGTTATAGATCTTCACTTTCCACTGTAGCCAAATCACAAGTAAACCAGAGATTATTGCTGAACCCTAAGCCTCTTTTTGCCAAATGAATGAGAAGTGTGTATATTGTATGTAGTATCTGAGTTAGCTCCACTGTGACGTCCAATAGGGAAGCCAATCAACACATTTGACTATTAGATTTACATTTAAATGTAATTTAACCTAAAATTTATCTTCTCAATCACATTAGCCATCTCTCAAATGCTCAATAGCCGCATGTGCCCTGTGCTACTATATTGCAGAGTGCAGATAAAGAACATTCCCAACAACATGTAATTTTAGACAGTGCTGATATAGCCCCACTTAACTTGGTCCAGTGATATATTTTAAGTAGAGCAGTATTTTTCTCTTTAATAGTCACATGCACCTTTTTTATGCTCATCTTTTCAAATCTTAGGTAGTTGCTCACCTACCAAAATGATTTGCATAAAAACTGTCCTTGATAAACCTACTCCTGAGCAGAGATATTTTCAACAACACACTGATTTTCCTTTTATTTGAAAATATTATCTCCTTCTTTGGTGGTATTAAACTATGATATTCAAATGAACGATGCTGATTATTACATTATTCAGAAAAGAACACAAAATCTAGTATACTCTATGAAACATAATTTATGTAAAAACATGCACACAATGGCATTCAAGTATTTGATGTAAGTAATGAGAGAATCACACATAATGGGCATTTTTTATTAAACTGAGATTTAGTTGATTTGTCTCATGAATGAAGTTACTCAAGCAAATTGGATTGTGAACCAAAAACAAAAAGGATAGAAGAGATGGAAATTCCAGAAGCTCAGCTCATAAATATCAGGCCAAAGCAAATAAAGTTGGCTAGAATTTATCTGCAGAGGAGAAAATAGGCAAGTTTGGGCCTTGGTTTAGTGAAATCTAGTGGGAATTTTCTTTAAGTATTTATATAATTATTACAATGTACTTCCCATTTCCAATATTTATTGAATATTTTGTATGTGCCCACTAAAGTAACATTAGGGCATAAAGATTGATCAAACATAGATTTATTCTTATTGATCTCGTAATTCAGAGGTGGGGATAAATCATGCATAAAATGATTATAATACAAAGCAAGAAGTGATTAATATGGAAAGATTTGCATATTATATACTATAAGACTTTGGAGAGAACATAAGTTCAAGGAAGGCAAGGAACTTGTCTTTCTCACTGCCAGAACCCTACACATGGAAAGGAGTCTGGCCTGAAGTTCATGTTAGGTAAACTCTCAGTGAAGGAGCGAGTTAGAAGCCCTTCATGGACAACGGCATCGGTGGGCTGGGAGGAAAAGGATAGTTTGGGCAGGCATCTGAAAACAGTGGAGATGCTGTCCGGCTAGAGCCAACAACATGAGCACAAAGGAACAAGAAAACCTTGGTTCTTTGTGAAGAAAATTGAAGGGTACAAGTGCTGGGGATTCCCGTGTTAAGGAGTCCTAGGCGGTGAGGATAGAAAGGTAGGTGGTGGCCAACATGTGATGGGCTGTTGTGCAATGCTAGGGGTGTAGACCTGAAGTCTGAGATCCTCACCTACAACACTGGGATAATAACACCTCCCTAAAATAGCTTCTAAAGATATTGAAATATATGGTTGAGAAAAGTGATATTGAAGGCATTTCAGAGACAAAGTAAACATGCTGGAGGAGTTCGAGCTGATGTAAATGAGAAAAATCATGACAAATGTGAGCATCATGCCAAAACGCAATCACTTGAAACTCTACGTTCCTTGCTATCTCTACCTAAAAAACATTAATTTGAAAAGTATGTCAACTATCTATCTCTCTCTCTATCTTAGGCATATGATTTATTTTTGCCTGCACCTGGAGTCTCCCTACTCCTTATTTTCTTCTCTTAAGTGGATATTTTAAACGTTCTCCACCAAGAATTTGTGCTTATAGAAACACAATCTTGAAATGGGCCATCGAGGATGCTATGGGTTGTCTGTGTTCCCGGTCTTCCTGCTCTGAGACTGTAGAGCTCACACCTACTTAATGGTATTTCTTACACCAGCCATAAGGATGTATGTGAGGAGTCTGTAGAGGTAGGAGAGAAGAAGCATATTCTAACATGTTCTATTGAAAGTGTAGAGAAACATTATTTTCTCAAGTGGCACTGGAATTCTGTGTATCATAAATTATCTAAATAGGCTGAACTTCGTGCACTAAGGTGGACTGTGTTTCTTTTTAAATAATTAAAGTGCAAGTTGCATAGACTTAAGCCAAGGCAAGACAGAGTTTCAAGAAAGAGGCAGAGCTAACCTGTAATGCAAGGCTAATAAAGACTGAAAGCCCCCTTGCTTCTGCCAACGAGGGGATTTTGGTAACTTTGGCAAGAGAAGCTCCTTGAGGGGAAAAAAACAAAACAAAACAAAATATGTGGCTGATATCTGTTCTTAATCTTTGATTCATCCATGATGCTTTGCATTTGAATATCCAAATCATTGTTTATTCTTTAATTCATTCCACACTCTTTTAGGCTATAACACCCTTCTATTCCCAGAGGACAATGGAGAAAACACACACACACACACACTCCCCAGCAAAACTCTCTAACTGATTATATTCTAATAAGAAGACAGTGGTACTTAAAACAAACAAACAGAAATGGCAGTGATCGGGGTGGTCCTGATTGGGATATATTTTGAAGGAAGCCAATGGGGTTTGCTGAAAGGTTGACAGTAAATTGTGAGGAATTGGAGAATATCATTAATGGCCCAAGGTTTTTGGCCAAGGCAACCGGAAAGATGTAGATACCATTTGTCTAGATGGGAGAAGGATGAAGAGGAGGAGGGTAGGCATTGCATTTTGAACCTAGTGAATCTTAGATGCCCACCAGACATCTCAGTGCAGGTGGGTATCCAGCTGGACTTTTCTCAGAGAAGGCCTTGGTTGCCCAGAATTAGGATTCTGTAACTGTCTAGATGGCATTTACACCACCAACCCAGACAAGGTCCCCAAGTGAATTTAGGAGAAGAGAGAAGAGCTTCGAGCATGGAGCCCAGAGCACTACAACAAGAGGCTGGAGAGAAAAGAACCAACAAAGAAGCATAAGACTTAGTGGCCCACGGGATAGGAGGAAAGTATGGCGACCACAGAGATGATGTTATGTTACAGACAGATGGACTTAGGGACTGACATTGATCCTCGCATACACAGTACTGACATCATCAGTCACCTTGAGCACAGCTGTGGGCTGCAGAGGTGACAGAGAGCCTGCGTGAGGGGACCATGAGGGAATGTGGAAGGGGGGTAGGGTCTCCTCGTAAAGGAAGAAGAGGGGCAGAACTGAGCTTGAGGACAAGGTGACATCAGAGGAGTATTTTTGTTTAATTTTTATTTGGAGATAGGATATATAAGAGTGTGTGTGTGTGTGTGTGTGTGTATTTTATTATAGGAGTCATAACCTAGAGAGGGTGTCCAGTCTGCACACAGTGGTTGACTTTTATGTGTCTATGAAGCTTCTCTTTTCTCCTTGCTGTTCAGCTTTGCCCCTGGTTTGCTCAGTCCATACTTTATTTTCAGTGAGCCTTACATTAGAGCCTTTTTTGTATGTCCCTTTTACCATATAACTACTTGTAAAAGACATATCGCAATATGTTATGGAAGTAATTTTTAATGCTGTAAATTATGATTAGTCCTTAGAATCAGGATTATTTATCATTTTAATCCGGTCATATACCTACTATCTTTATAGTGAGCCAATCTGTATCTTCCAAACAGGCGACGATGTCTCTACCCTTGTATGATTTTTTATTTCCATTCACTTCTCTTTCCATACTGGGATATTTGGTGTTAATTTCTGTATAAAACAGGCTTTTCTTTAAGTCAGAGGTATCTAAGTAAGTCTTGGAAAATGTATATCCTCGCTTTTCTTTTTTTTTTTTTTATTTTTTTGAAAGTTTATTTTTGAAAGAGAGACAGAGCATGAGCCGGGGGGGGGGGGGGGAGAGGGAGAGGGAGACACAGAATCTGAAGCAGGCTCCAGGCTCCGAGCTGTCAGCACAGAGCCCGACATGGGGCTCGAAATCATGAGCCGTGAGATCATGACCTGAGCCGAAGTTGGATGCTCAACCGACTGAGCCACCCAGGCGCCCCTCACTTTTCTTAACATAGTCTCTGCATCACCAAATTTTTTTTTGTCATTCCAACATTTCCTTAACATTAATTCTTTGACCTGAGATGCTTTAAGATAATTTAAAGTAGTTTCTTTTAAATTGGACAGTTACCTGGCAACCATTACTAAGACTTATTTACATACCTCTGACTTCTATAAAAGGTTGTTTTCTACAGCAGCGAACAAGGTATTAAGTAGAGATATAAAGTGATTTACAGACACACGTTTTCCAAGCCGCAAGGAAACATCAACTTCCTCACATTCAAAGAAAATCTTTTCCAAAAATCATAGATTTAGCAAAACACAGTTCCTCTGGAAAAATTTCCCTTCTCATCTACTTCAGTTTTAGGTAGAAAACGAAATATAAAATGAGTAATATCTTGGGCTTATGTACGAACTTAAGTGTTTTACATGTATAGATGGCTATTTCAGGAGTGATTTCTTATTTCTTCTTTATTGTGGCTTTCTAATACTCACCTGCCTTTAATGTGGTGAACACACACACACAAATTGCATAAACACCTACCCATAAGTGAACAGAAAGGGTACTTCTTCCAGAACGGTGCTGTTCAGTAGGGTAGCCACTACTGACATATCCAATTGAAGACATTGAATCTAGTGTAACTGAGTAATTAAATTTTAAACTTTACTTAATTTTCATTAAGATGAATTTAAGTTAACAAAGAAAAGCGGTGCAAAATATTTTGTCACTAAAGTTTATCATTTTGTTTGGATGACGTGTTACTTTAATTATTGAAAATTGAGAATCCAAGCATGAAAGATATGCTGTAAGTATATGATGCATAGAGTATTTATATACCTATCATGAAAAAGAGGATGTCAAATGTCTCAGTAAGATTTTATATTGATTACATATTAAAATGATAATTTTTGGATGTATTAGGTTAAGTAAAATGTGTTAAATTTAGTTTTATTTTTTGCATTTGTTTTTCAATGAGGTGACTACAAATTTAAAATGATGCATGAGGCTCACATTATATTTCCAATTGATAGCACTATTCTGTGACAACATCCTTATGATTGTAATCAATAAGAGATTTAGAATCTAGTTAGGTAAAATATATGCAAATGATGAGGTGGATAGAGTAAGTGGGTAAAACAACATATGTGGTCAATGAATTGCAAACTGTTTTCGTGATCAATATTAACATTAATAACCTGACCAGGTAACAGTTGTAGTTTACACATTCAGTAAGTATCTGTCATGTGTATCTGTATGTATCAGCTTATATCTAGTTTTTAGCCAGGGGACATTACAAGGATTAGTAGGGTTTGCACATGATCGGATTATAGATTTATTTCTTGAACAAACTCAGGGGGCCGTCACTTTAAAGGTCACACTCTGCCCTCAAGTATCTTAGAATCAACCACGTAACTGTGTACATGTCTTGCACGCACTGTGTGAGGTTTAAGATTTCTACGGCCTTTTGAATACATCTTTAGATGTTCTAAGCCCTATCATTTTCATGCATTAACAAAAATCCATTTTGTTCAAATCTGTTTTGTTTTTTTAACTTCTCTAAAACATATAAAATAGTTTGCTTATTTCCTAAACTTTTTCTCCTAAAAAGCCATATTAACTACTTAAAGTCCTATAGTAATTTTAATATTTAAATTGTAAAATGTAATTTATGATATAGTAACATTTATATTCTTTGACAACTCTAAGTGTCGGGCTGTTCCTGATGTAACATTTATAAAGGAAGGAGAAGGGAATTACGCACTAACTGCTTATTATGTTTATTTGGTTTTCCCATGCTCAGAATCATTCTTCAATACCACACTTATACCCCCTGCCTGCCCCATCTTAAAAAAAAAAAAAAAAAAAAAAAAAGCCTAGGAAATTTACCTAAGACATTGAAAGTCACATAACAAGTAAGAAACTGAACTTTGATTCAAAGCCAATGTTTCTCTTTTCACTGAATTATATTCACATTAGTGTTTTTGAATCAATGTAGGTATAAATGTAGAAAACTAAGGTAGAATTACACCATCGAGTGAATTGTCATATTCCCAAGCCTGGTGAGTTTAGCAATATTGGTTCTACAAATTCATCCTGATGATTCATCCCAACTTATTTTATTTTTATGCTAAATTTTGTTTTAAAATTATTTCCTTGACTTTTACCCCACTTAAAATATGGAGATAATCAAGAGAAGTTGGAAACAAGCACTTTAAAAGAGTTTAGGTTCATCTGGAATTTAACTGACACCAAATTTACGGTATAGGTTTAAATAGTATTTCACAACAACATTACGCTGTGATTTGGAAAGATAAAAATCAAAGTAACAGATAAAATGAACTTAAGATATCCAAATTCAACGTTATGGCAATTTGGTTAAATTTTGAGAATCAAAACTCTTTCTCAAACTGGGTAAAAAGGAAAAAACATTTTTAAGTCTTGAATTCGCCTTTAATTTCATTTATCAGAGTCTTATCACATATACAACATTCTCGAAGACTGACCTCTAAAATAGCACTGAAAATATTTGCAGATCAAAATTTATTTAAGAAAAATAAGAAATAAAATGTCTGTTTTAGTAACGTGAATCCATTAAACTCTACTGAGTTTTATTTAGCAAACTTTATTATTGGAAAATCCACTCTGGTTAATTGTAGGATGTTTCTTAGATGAATACTAGTAAAGTAACAATTAAAAAACACATATGGAATTTTGGAAAGAAAATTTACTCAAAGCAGGCACTGAAACTAATTATGATGTCTTCCCTGGCTTAGTTTATTTAGATTCATTTAACCATGTATTACTTTGGTGTTGCCTTAATGCTTACTTGTTCATCAAGGTTGACATTAAAGAAAATTGCTTAGTTGAGCAAAGTCGTGTGCAGATATATAATGGATAGTCAAAATGTACAATGGTGCTGTAAAGAAATTACTTTTAAGGCACATTGCATACCATAGTTACTGAATATTTAAATGCGAGGGATATAAACTGAGGAAGTCTTCACTTAGTAAACCATCATAAAATTTTCTAAAATAAAGGTCAGAGGCTTAAATTCTACAGAAAAGGAAATAATGCAATGACAACATCTCACAAGAAAAAGGTAAAAACAGACAAAATTCTCCTCTTCACGTAGCTCAAAACTGTCCATCATCAGGGCTCCTGGGTGGCTCAGTTGGTTAGACATCTGACTTCAGCTCAAGTCATGATCTCACTGCTTGTGAGTTCTAGCCCCACCTCAGGCTCTGTGTGACAGCTCAGAGCCTGGAGCCTGCTTCAGATTCTGTGTCTCCCTCTCTCTGCCCCTTCCCTGCTCGTGTTCTGTCTCTTTGTCTCTCTCTCTCTCTCTCTCTCTCTCTCAAATATAAAAAATAAAACTTAAAAAAAAACCCTGTCCATTGTCATTGCTTGGTACTAATTTCAGAATCAGTAAAAATAACATCAGCCATTGTTTCCTTATAGTACACTACAGATTTTACATGCTAAATTGTAATAATGTTTAGTGCTGTTGTTTTCCATTGGAGGAACCATACTGAACTTGGTTACATCATAAATTTAGGTACATATCACAAAGCACTTTTGGTGATCCCTATATGGGACCCTGTGGAGTGGCAGGAAGCACATTGGATGTGATTATTCAGCTTGAGATTAGTCCTTTCTCTTTGAGCCCTGCAACTGCATGACCTTGAATGAGCCATGTAACTCTTTTTCCATTTCAATTTTCTTTTCTGAAAACTTGAGGAGGAACGACAAGGTTACCTCTAAGATTTCTTCCAATTCTGTGCCTAGAAGCCTACATGGTTATAGTCAAAGAGACCTGGATTTAATTACTAATTCTGTCACTTATCAGTTATGAATACAGGCAAATTTATGTAATGTCTCTAAGGCTCATTACTAACTGCAGGTACTTATAATGTGTACCTGATAGGCTTGCTGATGGAATTAAATGAGATATGTAAAGTCTTATATTGCAAACGCTTGTCAGTCTTACCTCTTTTTTTAATGTTTATTTATTTTGAGAGAGAAGGACAGAGAAAGAGAGCATGAGCAAGAGGGTGGGCGCAGAAAGAGAAGGAGAGAGAATCCCAAGCAGGCTCTGTGCCAGCTCGGGGCTCAGTCTCACCAACCGGGAGATCATGACCTGAGCCAAAACCAAGAGTCAGATGTGACCTACTGAGCCACCCAGGCACCCCTTCGGTCTTACCTTTTATCATAGATTTTAAAAATCTATTTACTTACAAAATTATTGACATTCTGTAGGAACCTGGAAGTACTCAGTTTTCAGTCAGGGCTGCGACTGAGCGTAAATGGGAGGAAGAAAGTAAAAGAACAATGCATTCTCAGGAATGGCAAATACCGTAAAACCTTGGATTGCGAGTGACTTAAATTTATGAGTGTTCAACAAGACGAGCATACATTTCTAATTTTAACTTGATAAACGAGTGATGTCTTGAAATATGAGTAATACATTACACCAAATATCTCACGATCACAACGGAGCCAATGGTTCTTGAAATTCGCTTCGATATACGAGTGCTTTGAGTTCACAGCATGTTTCTGGAACAAATGATGCTCGCAAACCAAGATTTTATTGTACTTTCATTTCCTTGATTTTCGCACAGAATGCTGTATAATATCTTGTAAATACGTCAGATGATGTATGCAGTGACATTAAGTCATCATTTCTTCAGCAGAAAAGAATTGAAATAATATCTTTTTAGAGCTGCTTTTCACAATGGTTTTTGAAACAAGAGGCACCTATCATTCTTCTTTTCCAATGTGTAGATTATACCGATAGCAATCTTATTTTTATCAAAGCAAGACTGATTTAATTTAGTATGATGTTGCTGAAAATACTTGCAACTTTTCACAAGGGGGCGGTCCGAGATGGAGCGAGTGGGGTCGTGTGTACAGGCATCTGTGCTTAAGTAAGCACAGGTGGGTTTATGGTGCCTAAAACTCAGCTGCAGTATCTGTAATACGGAAGTGGTGGGTTTGCCCTCATACAAAATGAAAAACGTGTATATTTAAATCTGTCAAAACTGTCATTTAACCTTGCATAGACAAAATGTTTTTCTTATTTCCACCTAATGGATCGAGCCTATTGAAGACACAGGACTATCTTATTTTCTTGTATAAATGTAGCATTTTAAAATTTGTGTTATTTTAAATGTATTATTATTTATTTTTGAGAGTGAGAGAGAGCACAAGGAGAGGAGGGGCAGAGAGAGAGGGAGACACAGAATGTGAAGCAGGCTTCAGGCTCTGAGCTGTCAGCACAGAGCCCAACAAGACTCTCAGACTCATGAACTGGGAGATCATGACCTGAGCTGATGTTGGCCACTCAACCGACTGAGCCACCCAGGTGCCCCTAAAATTCATTTTATTTTTTTTTAATTCATGTATAATTAACATACAGTTTTCTTAGTTTCAGGTACAATATAATGATTCAATAATTTTCAATGCTGAACACAATAAGTGGACTCATCATAATTTCCTTCACCTTTGTCACCCACCCACCTTCCCTCTGATAACCACCAGTTTGTTTTCTATATTTAAGAGTCTGGGTTGTTTTTGTTTGTTTGTTTTTCTCTTTTATTGTTTATTTTTTCTTTGTTCATTTGTTTTGTTAAATTCCACATATGAGTGAAGCTGTAAGGTATTTGTCTTTCTCTGACTGACCTTTTTTATTTAGCATAATATTCTCTAAATCCATTCGTGGTGTTGCAAATGGCAAGATATCATTCATTTTTTTATGGCTGAGTTATATTCCACCGTATACATCTACCACATCTTTATCCATTCATCCATCAGTGGACACTTGGGTTGCTTCCATATCATGACTATTGTAAATAATGCTGCAATAAACATAAGGGTGCATATATCTTTTCAAATTAGTGTTTTCATTTTCTTTAGGTAAATTCCCAAGAGTAGAATTACTAGATCATATGGTGTTTCTATTTTTAATTTTTTGACAAACCTCCATACTGTTTTCCACAGCAACTACACCAGCTTGCATTTGTATCACTGGTGCACCAGGGTTTAATTTTCCACATCCTTGCAAATACTTGTTATTTCTTATGTAGTTGGTTTTACCCATTCTGACAGGTGTGAAGCAATATCTCATTGTGATTTCGATTTGTATTTCCCTGATGATTAGTGATGCAGAGTATCCTTTCATGTGTCTGTTGGCCATCTGGATGTCTTCTTTAAAAAAAAGAAGTCTATTTATGTCTTCTGCCCATTTTAATTGGATTTTTATTTGCTATTGGTTTGTATAAATTCTTTATATATTTTATATATAACCCTTTATTGGATACATCATTTGCAAAGCTTTTTATTCTTGTGTTGTCCCAATACTTTAATTTTGCTTTTGTTTTCCTTGTCTTAGGAGACATATCTAGAAAAATGTTTCTATGTCTGATGTCAAAAAGCTTATTGCCCATCTTTTCTTCTGGGGATTTTATGATTTCAGGTCTCTTTTAAAGTTAGGTCTTTAATTCATTTTGAGTTTATTTTGTGTATGGTGTAAGAGAGGGGTCTAATTTCATTCTTTTGCATATAGCTGTCCAGTTTTCCCAGTACTATATGTTGAAGGTATTTTCTTTTCCCCATTGTATATTTTTGTCTCTTTGTCATAGATAAATTTACCATGGACTAGTGGGTCAATTTCTGGGCTCTGTATTCTCTTCCATTGATCTATGTATCTATTTTGGGGTTGGTATCACACTGTTTAGATTACTACAGCTTTCGACTATGGGATTGTGATAACTTCAGACTTGTTTTTCTTTTTCAAATTTTTTTGGCTATTCAGGGTCTTTTGTAGTTCTATACAAATTTTAGGATTGTTTGTTCCAGCTCTGTGAAAAATGCTGTTGGTATTTTGATAGGGATTGCATTAATTCTGTAGATTGCTTTGGGTAATATAGACATATTAGCAATATTTGTTCTCCCAATCCATGAACATGGTATATCTTTCCATTTGTTTGTGTCCTCTTCAACATCTTCATTCTAAATTCTTACCTTGAGTTTCAACAGTTTTTTATGTTTAGGTCAACTTATCCCCAAATTTTCAAAGGTGGATTTATTTTTCTATTAAGTCTGGTATTTAATTACTTTTTTGTGTATTTTTTTATTTTTTTTTAATTTATTTATTATTGAGAGACAGAGAGACACAGGTCATGAACAGGTGAGGGGCCGAGAAATGGAGAGACACAGAATCTGTAGCAGGCTCCAGGCTCTGAGCTGTCAGCACAGAGCCCGATGCGTGGCTCAAACTCACAAACCGTGAGATCATGACCTGAGCCAAAGTTGGACACTTAACCGACTGAGCCACCCAGGCGTCCCTATTTGTGTATTTTTTGACGAGTTCTTTCTAAATTTAATACTTTCTAAAAATCAAAATATTTCCTGTTAATTGTGGTGAAATTTGATTTTAGAACACCAATTATACAAATTTGTGCATATTCTTAAATCTTAGTTTAAGTAAGTAATAAGCTTCAATGTTTAAAATTAGAATTGCTAAATTTATTTATTTTTTATTAAATATAACTTATTCTCATATTAGTTTCCATACAACACCCAGTGCTCATCCCAACAAGTGCCCTCCTCAATGCCCATCACCCACTTTCCCCTCTCCCCCACCCCCATCAACCCTCAGTTTGTTCTCAGTATTCAAGAATCTCTTATGGTTTGCCTCCCTCCCTCTATTTTATTTTTTTTCTCTACCCCTCCCCCATGGTCTTCTCTTAAGTTTTTCAGGATCCACATCTGAGTGAAACATATGGTATCTGCCTTTCTCTGCCTGGCGTATTTCACTTAGCATAATACCCTCCAGTTCCATCCAAATTGCTGCAAATGACCAGATTTCATTCTTTCTCATTGCCACGTAGTATTCCAATGTATATATAAACCACATCTTCTTTATCCATTCCTCAGTTGATGGACATTTAGGCTCTTTCCATAATTTGGCTATTGTTGAGAGTGCTGCTATGAACATTGGGGTGCAACTGTCCCTATGCATCAGTACTCCTGTGTCCCTTGGGTAAATTCCTAGCAGTGCTATATTGCTGGGTCATAGGGTAGATCTATTTTTAATTTTTTGAGGAACCTCCACACTGCTTTCCAGAGTGACTGCACTGTTTGCGTTCCCATCAAGAGTGCAAGAGGGTTCCTGTTTCTCCACAACCTCGCCAGCATGTATAGTCTCCTGATTTGTTCATTTTAGCTACTCTGACTGGCGTGAGGTGATATCTGAGTGTGGTTTTGATTTGTATTTCCCTTTGAGGAGCAATGTTGAGCATCTTTTCATGTGCCTGTTGGCCATCTGGATGTCTTCTTTAGAGAAGTGTCTATTCATGTTTTCTGCCCATTATTTGTTTTTCGGGTGTGGAGTTTGGTGAGTTCTTTATAGATTTTGGATACTAGCCTTTTATCTGACATGTCATTTGCAAATATCTTTTCCCATTCCGTTGGTTGACTTTTATTTTTGTTGATTGTTTCCTTTGCAGTACAGAAGCTTTTTTATCTTCATGAGGTCCCAATAGTTCATTTTGCTTTTAATTCCCTTGCCTTTGGAGATATGTCAAGTAAGAAATTGCTGTGGCTGAGGTCAGAGAGGTTTTTTCTTGCTTTCTCTTCTAGGGTTTTAATGGTTTCCTGTCTCACATTCAGGTCCTTCATTTTGAGTTTATCTTTGTGTATGGTGTAAGAAAGTGGTCGAGTTTCATTCTTCTGCATGTTGCTGTCCAGTTCTCCCAAGCACCATTTGTTACAGAGACTGTCTTTTTTCCATTGGATACTCTTTCCTGCTTCATCAAAGATTAGTTGGCCATACTTTTGTGGGTCTAATTCTGGGGTTTCTGTTCTATTCCATTGGTCTATGTGTCTGTTTTTGTGTCAGTATCATACTGTTTTGATGATTACAACTTTGTAGTAGAGGCTAAAATCTGGCATTGTGTTGCCCCCCATTTTGGTTTTCTTCTTTAATATTACTTTGGCTATTCAGGGTCTTTTGTGGTTCCATACAAATTTTTGGATTGCTTGTTCTAAATCAAGTGGGATTCATTCCTGGGCTGTAGAATTGGTAAATTTAATTAAAATAGCTACTGATAGGGGTGCCTGGGTGGTTCAGTCGGTGAAGCCTCCAACTTCAACTTTGGCTCAGGTCATGATCTCATGGTTTGTGAGTTCGAGCCCCCCATCAGGCTCTGTGCTGTCAATTCAGAGCCTGGAGTCTGCTTCGGATCCTGTGTCTCCTCTCTCTCTCTGCCCCTCCCTCACTCAATGCTCTGTTTCCCTCTATCTCTCAAAAATGAATAAACATTAAAAAAATTAAAATAGCTACTATTATAGAGTTAGTGGACATTAATTTAGCTTTTAAAATCTTTCAAGCACAAATTAAATATATACTAAATGCTATTCCAATGATTAAAGCACTTTGGTGCTACACATCAATAAATAGGTGTATGACATCCTAATTTCTATGATTGTGTTCTCTTTGGCTCTGAGGTTAGAACAGTGAGGGCTGGAGAAGTCAGGCTCTGAAAGTAGACAGCCCCTCGCTGGATTTCTGAGCCCACTGTTTATGGTATCTTGGGTAAGTTCCAAGGCTCCCTGAACATCAGTTTTTCCTTCTGTAAAATAAAGATGATGGTTTACTCACATGGTTTTGATGAGGGCTGAATGGGATCATCTACTTAAAGCTTGAAGAACAGTGGCTGTTGGGTGATAAAGACTCATTACTGCTACTAGTGTTCATCTATGTCTATGACCCCTAACAACACCACCATAATCATCCTCTCTAAGCCAGAAAAAACAAGAAGAGAGAGGTAAAGAGACTTCAGTTACACCTAGGATAGGACTACTATTAGAGAACTGTTGTCGCCCTTTGAATTAGAATCAGCTGCATCTTTTACCCTGGAGCTTGACAAAAGTGTGCCTCAGTGGTTGAGTGTTTCCTATCTTACTGCACAGCTGGTGTCAGGGGATGAGCCCCTCTATCCTCATACCAGCTCTCTGATAGAGCCTGAATACAAACTCACATATACAACTGAAGGCATAAAGGGCTGGCCTCGGTGTGGGGTGAACTGAACTCAGCAAATCAAAAATTCCAGACTTGGGAAATATTTAACGAGAAAAGATGGTGGCCATAGGGAGAATGCTAGGACCACAGAGTCTGAAAATGGCTCTGAATCCAACATAAAAGGAGTTTGGGGGTTTTTGTTTGGTTTGGTCTTCCATGGTGTGGGGGCATAAGCAGGGCTAGCTGGAACTTTGAGGGGAGATTAAGTAAGCCATCAAGGCAAGTAGACATCTTGACAGCAGTGGCTTTCCAGAGCATGGTTCTCAGTGGATGTGGTCAGTTGGTCTCACAAAGAATTGTTAGGTGGGTGTGTACTCCACTCCCTCATGCTTGCTTAATCTTAAGGGCCAGCCAAGGTCAGGAGTGAAGGGAAACCTGACTGAGATTTGGTAAGACAAGTTGGGGGGTTCAGTCTGTGCAGCTGTAAATACTTGGTTGAGAGGGTCAGCCCCAATCCTGACTCTGGGGTGCAGGAGGGAAGGAGAGGGACTGTAGGTAGCTAGGCTTCTTTGAGAAGTCCTGAGCCTTCTCTTTCCCCCACCTCCACTTCTACAATAACACAAAAAGCAAGACAATATCTACCTCTGGGTAGAAACTATCCCTGGGGCTATGGTTGCCTCCAGGAAATATTTTCCTTCAACCTTTGAGCAGGGCTCGGCAGTCTCTGTGAAAGTCTCCGTCCACATTCTCTGACTCTGCCCACCGTTATGATCCCAGCTGTTGTAGTAGGAGAGAGGCACAGGGCGTCAACGTGCCACGTTTCTATGTTCCACTTAAACGTTATACATGGACTCTGACATTTTAATTTCATATATTCACTTGTCACAAAATATTATTCAACTTTTGATATAAAAATGGGAAAACCGGTCTTATACAAAACCAGGCAGTGGGACTGGACCACTGGCATAGTTTGTTGACCTCCATTCCCCATCTAGAGGTTCCTTGCATGCAGAAAGTGCCCCTTGATGTCTGGACCACTTCCTCCTAGTTAATATTGTCTCCAATACACCCATAAGAGGCCAAGCGGTTGCAAGTTTCTCTTTTAGGTAAAATACCATAATCCTCAAAAAGTCTTGTGAGTAAGAACTATCAACTCCATTTTATAAATGAGGGGATTGAAGCTCAGATAAAAACTGATGTTCGTATAAATACAGATGCAAAAGAAGTCTATATACACCTGCACATAACAGATATTTACTAAGTGTATACAATTGTTTTATCTTCAAGTTACTAATTTTAATGTTTCCCATTAAAGCCAAGTTTTCAAGTCCATCACTTCACATAGCTTTATATTCACTGTCTTTATTTATGTGCATATACTTTGCTAACTGGATTCCAAATCTTCTGTTAATTATACTCTCATCATCAGGGATGATGTCACAGAGCAGCGCTGTCTTTGGAAATATAATGTGAGCCCCATACAGTATTTCAAATTTGTAGTCACCTCATTGAAAAGCAAATGCAAAAGAAAAAGTTAATTTTAAGGCTATATTTTAATTAACCCAATGTATCCCAGATATTACCATGGCTACACTCAGAGTCTGGCTCCTCGGAACCATAGCTTGGCCTCCTCCCAATGTTGCACAATGTCTCCACTTCCTGTTCAAACCCTGAAGCGGTCATCTGGTCCCACAGTGAAATACACAAAGATGTATGGCAGTTGCCCTTACGTGCACAGTACACAATGAATCTGAGATCACATACAGGTATTTATTTAGTACCAGACTCCATTATATTCCCCATCGCTTCTAACACATGTCACTAAGAGAATGTTTTAGGATGCACTGAGGAAAGTAATTCCTTAACTTTGAAATCAATGTCAAATGGCAGGGACTTCATTTCATTTACATATGGAGAAGATAGAGAATTTGACCGAGATTAAAAAGAAGAAGAAAAGAAAAACCAATTTTGAACACCCCAAGTAAAATGGAGATTCGTTTGCTAGATCGCACACCCGTTAAGGACGATTTATCAGTCACTCGCTTTGTTGCTCCTCAGGACTTTTTGATGGTGCTTAAATGTAGGAAAAAAAAGCTCTATAAAAGAGTGAGTGTAAGTATTATTGGGTCTTCTCTTTCCCAAAGTCAGTGCAGAGAATTGTTGAGTGATTTTATGTACTTAATCATTTTTCCTTTGCTTTCATTCAACTTTTATGGTAACTCAAGAGAGCAGCCTTTGCAAAGCCATTTGGGGACCTCACTGGAAAGCAGAGTGCATTTTCAACACCCCCCAACTTTTTAGTCATAACCAAAATGCTAGTAAAAACAAAGATTTTGTTGCCATTTCAATCACAGTGCTCCCAGGACAGATATAAAACATGACCTCCTTTTCCCCTCCTCAGTGACGTGCCTCTGGGTGTTCAAGCTACAGAGTCTCAATATCAGGGTCAGGTGATCATCACGCTCTGATAAATTTGAGCCAGGCCGATTCCAATTCCATTGTTGCAGGAATCTCTGGAGCTCGTCCGAGTAACTGGGCCACTGGGTTCCTGACTTCATTAGGCCTCTGTGATAAATATCAGTGCACTGTGGCGGCTCAGTGAAAAGAATGTGCCATTTCACAGCATCTTGAGTGTGCATTCCTCAGCACCCCATTTCCAGGGTTACTGGGGACCCAGAGTGTGACAGAATGGCCCTTTTCTTTCTTTTTTGCCCCGTTTGAGAAGATTCCATTTTATTTGTGGCCTTGTATTTTACCATATCGTAGCTCTTAATACACAACTTAGTATAAAGATCTGGGAGATTGTTGGCAGAACTGAAGCAAAAAATGTTTCTGTTGTGACTTGATAAAGTAGCAATCTCTTGATTAAGAGATTAGCTTAAAACTCCTCGTGCCATTGAGAACACATATTATTAAATTATCTGGCCAAGAGTGCCCAAAAGTCAAATCTTGTCTTTATCTGCAAGATGCCTGATATTAAAAAGATAGAAACATTCATTGTAAGAAAATAGCTTAAGATTTAATTTTTTTAACCGTTTAACTTTTGCATTCAAGACCAGTATTTTCAGGGGCGCCTGGGTGGCGCAGTCGGTTAAGCGTCCGACTTCAGCCAGGTCACGATCTCGCGGTCCGTGAGTTCGAGCCCCGCGTCAGGCTCTGGGCTGATGGCTCGGAGCCTGGAGCCTGTTTCCGATTCTGTGTCTCCCTCTCTCTCTGCCCCTCCCCCGTTCATGCTCTGTCTCTCTCTGTCCCAAAAATAAATTAAAAAAAACGTTAAAAAAAAAAATTAAAAAAAAAAAAAAAAGACCAGTATTTTCATCCTATTAACTAGAAGAAAATAGTTATGAATCATATTTTCATTTCCTAAGTTTCCGGCCAGAGAGGCAAGTTCTAATTAAAAATGAAACAATCCTCCAGAGCAGAGGAGTAGAGGCCGTGTGGCCGTTTAACCCTGTAGGCTCAGGAGTCCTACAGGCTGGGTGCCCATGCACAACCCAGTTATGGGTCTGGTGCTCATATCAGTGACTCAGGCTCTCCCCGACTCTGCCCTGTGGCCCCTTCTCATCCTTTGCTTGGCCCAGGCATCTGGCTCCATTACAAACTTCAAAAAAGGTAACATTGGGCAAATTGTTTAAATAGCGTGTGCCTCTGTGACTTCCTCACGTAACGTGTCACATGGGGACAGGAGTACCTTAACTCACACAGCTGTCACAAGGATTGAATAAGCCAGTGCATGGAAACATGTAAGAGTGAGTGGGGTAAGCAAACACCACACGAGCCTTGGGCTTCTTACCACAGTTCTGTTTCTAGAATAGCATTGGGACAGTTCACTTAATTCCCAAAAGCTGATATTATCTTAAATAAATGTAGATGTTAGAAAAATACATCACTTCAACAAATGTTTACTGAATATGCTCTCTGTGACCAGTTAGCATCAGAAACTTTTCAGTGATCTAGACTCGCATCTCTCTGCCTCCCTTGCAATCTTCCTTTTTATTTTCTCTTTGAAAACTGTGTCGATGTCTTACACGTCTATTATTCTTAGGGTTATATAAGGTAGCTCTCCACGCATTCTCTCTTTTTTCCTTGACAAAAGGGGAACCTGCAGGTTATCAATTATTAAGTGACAGACACAATTATAAGTTTTTTTGACTTAGACCCTGTGTAGCCTCACACCGTCACATGAGACAAAGACATTTCCTTCCCGGCACAGCAGACAGCTTTAGATGTTTTTGTATTTTCTCTTCCTCTCCTTCACTACAGGTGTCCTTGTCTGCACAGGTTTTTTGAACTTCTGGTAAGCCATTTTCCCTCCGTAGATCCCCTTTACTTTAAGCTCTTTGAGGCAATAAACTGGTATCTGCTAAATACATCTGTCTAAATTTATACAATGGCTTTTTTTTTTAAATGTCACGAAGTGTAGACCACACTGTAATCTGTCCTTTCCAGTTAAATATGAAGCTGCAAGTAGGAGCGGGTTGCTCCTTTGAAGAGCACTATTGTTTTTCAGAGTCCTTTATAATTTAATATCTCATTGTGTGCTCATACTGATCTTGATGTCATTGCCCCTGAAGAGATCTAAGGCCTGAGATGACAGATCCCACATCACTCGCCCTCAGCGGTACCGAACGGGGAAACCAGACTCCTGAGTCTCTGCTTTATTTCAAGTGTTTCTCCCAATTTATTTATTACCTGCTCGGCGATAAAAGAATACTATATAAAGCTGAAAGATGCTGGAGAGTCAGGACGGAAAGCTATCATCGAATTCTGCCTTCTCGGTAATTTGCTGTCAAATGATGCACAGAGCCCTCGGAAAGCACGATCAACGGCGTCCCCTTTGCCAGGGAGCTGATGGCATCCGAGATGTCAGTGTGCTACTGGGAGGCAGGAAATCTACACAGCTGTGCTGCACGACCCGCATGTGACACGCAGTCATCTCTAGCATCAGAGGGAAACACACAAACTCGGGAGGGGTTTCCCCAGACAGAGATTTCAGGAGTAGAGGGTCGGCCCTCTGACACTCCGCTTGGTGCCTCGTTCCTTCTCTCTGTGAGTCTGCCGGGTCGCTGGGAACTGGCATTCCGGACATGGCTCCACGACGCGGTCAAGGATACCGCCTGCCTGGCAAGGTGAAGAGAGGAGACAGAGCACGGGCATCGTGGCAGGTGCTTGGTGCAGGGAGGCGGTGTCGCACTGCCTCCATCCCTCAGGGGCACCTGCTCAGGCACTTGGTACCTCACCGGTTTGAGCCAAACCGAGGGAGGCCAGGAGGCAGAGCGGCAGAAGTAGAACCACTGGGCTGCCTTGCAGGCACCAGTCACAGATGAAAGGCTGGATGCGTTCAGGGGACCTACGGCCATGCAGTAGCACTGGACTTGGACTTCCTGAACCAAGAGAGGGTTTGGAGGAATGAGCCGTGCGGGGGGAGGGCAGCCTGCGGATCCCCTGCAGACCCACTCACAGGCATGAATATGCATGAGGAAGGGGGCCCTGGAAACGCCTAGCTGCCCTCAGCGGATGCGCTGAGTTAGTGGAGAGAACAGGCACCCTTTTGTGTATTCTCCTTACCGTGGTTATCCGTGCCGATATTCAATATAATGTCATCCTTCTTTAGGATTGTTTCCTAATTATAAACCGGGAAGGGAAGCACACCCCCTACAAAAAATTACAGTGGCATGTTGGTAAGTCACCTTACAATCATAACAGGTGTTGTGTATTGGCTGGAATCATGTTCATTTGCTTTATCGTATCATGAAAAAAGAAATATCCTCCGAGATTCTAATAGGATAGAAATGAACTTGGAGAGGATGATCTGAAGTTTAATTTGATGCTAATTTCTCTCTGTACACACACATACATTTACACCTATATACACACATAAGCATACACACACACACACACACACACAGGCACACACATATACATAAACAAATGTGCACACACATATATAAACATACACACATACATACACACCTGCACACCTATACAGGAACACAAACACATATACACATGCACACACACATATGCACACATACACATACAAACATACAGACATTCGTATATACACATAAACATATAAACACACACATATATATACCCCTACACATATACAAGAACGTACATGTACATACACGTTTACACACATAAACATACATACACACACAGACATATACACACATACACATATACACACACATACACATACCCTTTAACTATATGAATTCTATAGTTTAACTATAGTTTATGAATTCTATATATCTATTTATATATATAGATATATAATAGTATATTTATTTTCAATTTTTAATAAATAGTATATGAATTTAAAAGATTAGTAAGTAAGCAGTCTTTTTTAGATGTTTATAAAATTTCCTTCAAATATTCAATTTGTAAAGCTGATTTATAACAAAAGTAGGCTTCCTTCTTGCCTGTTTATTGATTTATATCATATAATGTTCTCCCTTTATTTTTTTAAACTGTTTTAACATTTGTTTATTTTTGAGAGAGAGACAAGTGTGAATGTGGAAGGGGCAGAGAGAGAGGGAGACACAGAATCTGAAACAGGCTCCAGGCTCTGAGCTGTCAGCACAGAGCCTGACGCGGGGCTCAAACTCACAGACCGTGAGATCATGACCTGAGCCGAAGTCCAACCCTTAACCGACTGAGCCAACCAGGCGCCCTATAGTGTTCTCCCTTTAAAGTGAGAATGTTTTTTCCAGCATCACTGAGCTATAACTGACATGCCTCGCTGTATTAGTGGAAGGTATACAGCACAATAGTTTGACTTACAGAGTGGGAATGATCTTAAAAGCATACGGTATATCTCACTCCTTAAAGAGATAAAATCTGCCTTGGCCGCCACTTTGTAAGTTAACCAAATATAAACAATTATGGCTGAAATTTTTCTATTAGGTTTCAATATGTTAACCATATGAATTTGGACACTGAAAACATTCCTATTGAAGACAGAAATTGAAAGCATAGTCGAGTGAAGTGACCGATCTAAACACTGATGTGTGTTGGCTACCTGCCAAACCACAATCAGAAACAATTCTATTTGTACCTCCAATCAATTTCATCTAAGCAGAACCTATCAGTGCCGATAGACACACAGGCTTTCCTGCCTTCTAACCCTTAATATATACGTACGACATAATAGACCTTTTCATTGACCTTATATTTAAAAGATAATTAGCATTTCAAATGACTTTTCTTCATAGAAAATAAGCGTTTTGAGAATCGTGTGGTAGGGGGAAGATCTCCTGACCAGAAAGCAAAAACACATGGATTTTCAATACAGTTTTACCAGTAATTGCACTCTGTGAATTTGCACAACTCAGATTTTGTTCACCTATAAGAGGCAGAGAGTGCTAATGGTCCACAAAGTCATGCTAACAAGTAAGTGAAAGTACGTGGCACAAAGCCTGGGAAGCAGGCAGATGCAAGTATAACTTCCTATGTCTTCATGTTAATACAATGACACAGTAGAAGTACACAGTAAGAATCACTACAAAGGACTTCCTTGCGGCACTCGTCCGAATAGGAAGATGCTTGCTAAATTTGATAGAAAAGATTGGATACCTCCTCACTATTATAAATGTCTCGAATTTTTCCATTTGTATTTTTCATCTTTCAGAATATCTGTCTTGGTCACCAGGATCGGACAACCTAATTGCAGTTCGTTTCTCACTGTAAATAAGTGATTTCTTTCCTCCAGCAGCAAGTATAGGACCTAAACAGGGCAAATTGCCGAAATTCACGCGGTGCAAAGAGGCTTGGCGATTTTAACCTGTAGAGTAAGTTCACAGTATTTATTCTGGGGTGTTACAAGAAGAGGCAAAGCTCACAGAAAGGGAACCTTCCGCTTTCAAGTTTCAGCTTCCTGTACTACCTTTGGGGCTGTGTTTCGCGCTGGCACCCCCAACCTTAGCTGGTAGGTTCCTCCACCATTTTTCTGCTTCCTGTATGGGACACAGTGCTTTTTGTTTTGTTTTGTTTTGTTTTCCACCATTTCTCCCAAACAACCTCTGCCATCGGGCCTTTTACCGATAAGATCATTTGTAAGTTTGCAGAATGTAATTACAGCGCGGGAGAGCGGATGGTGGTGAGCATTGATGGCTCTTGCTATGGCTTATCAGGCATTGCTCACAGTAGGAACATTTTTACCATTTATCAGTCACACTGCTCAAGTTACCCCATGTCTCCCTCTTTTTTTAACCCCCTGCGTGTGCACAACCTGCCAATTTTTTGTTATCTTTCTATGTGGAGGAGGCTGATTTTTCTATCCCCTCCTTAAACCTGGTTCTGGCCTTCCTTTGTGTACGTCCACATCGCTCAGCCAAAGGCTAGCCCTTCATGCCCTTGCCCTGACAATTCAAAGAACCAGAAATAAGATTGGAATCGCAGTTAAGGCTTGTTGCTTTGGTTGTTTTAACTACACTCAGGGCACAAATTCTTCAGCAGGGTGACGTTTTTCCATTATACTTGTAGGAACCGAAAGAGAAATTTCGCCTTCTAGAACATCCCTCTGTTGTGAACAGTTCTGTAACCTGGGGCTCTGAGCCCTGCTAAATTTAGCAACTAAAGTTGTCCAAAGCCTGTCACGCAAAGATAAGAGTGTCCACATTACTCCCCAGAGCAGCCAGGCAGGGGGGGCCAAGGACAGCAGCCCACACAGTCAGGAAGTTACCCAGGAGGAAGTTTAGGGATGCACTTCCTTTCAGGAAAGGAAGGAAGGCGATGACTTCCAGTAAACACAAGGGGGGCTGGGCTGGGATGGTGTCACAGGGCCGAGACTGAAGGTCCTACTTCTAAAGGATGGATTGTGTTACAAAAGCACCAATGCCTAGGACAGGTCTGGCCTACTCTCCATCCAAGGTACCATAATTCCCTCCTGGGGATACACACCCTTAAAAAGACACTCCTTAAAAAAAAGTTAATTTTACTTAACTTCTTGACTCTCATCAACAAGTCTTTTAAATACAACAGACACAGGACTTTACGGTGATCCATTAGTCCTTCTGACTTCTCTCCGGTGGGGCTGAAGTTTGTTTACCGGATAGCAGAGTTTCCTGTCGTTTGCAACTGAGGGTCTTAACAAAACACCCAGAGGTAGATTACCCGTCACAGGAGTGGACCTAGGCCAGCTTAAAAAGCGATCATTACGCTTTTAATTTATAGAAAGAGTTAATCAATTAAATGGGCCTTTTAATGGCAAATTCTCAGCTGACCTTCCCTAGGTAGTTGCCAAGCATTCAGCCTGTCCTGGCTGGCTCCCTGGGGTTCTCTTGCCTCAGTCAGTTTGGAAAATCCTTTCCGTTGAAAGCTCCACAACGTTCAGTGTTATTTGTACCTTTAGTGCTGAGCTCTCTTTCCACTCCTTGTCCTCCAGATGCACAGCTCAGCTGACTGTAGCCACAAAGACCAGTTGTTCGCTGCCCTCTCGGAGAATATATCATTGGCATTTTGATTTGGACCTAGAGACAGTGAACAAAATCATTTTTAGTACTATTAAAACTGTAGCTTCCTCATTTTTCACTCAAAATTCCACTTAGAGTGACCATTTTAAATATATTTGAAGATGTTTTTTTCTTTGCACTTATATGGAAATAACATTTTCACCTTTTCTGAAAGTGACTACAGTTATTGCCCAAGGTATATGATTTTTATTGGGTCACATTGTATTTTTATATGAATGTAAAGTGATTGTTTTTTAATTCTCAATGACTTATGAACACTTCTCCTTACGTTTTCTTTTTAAGAATATGGAGTACAAGTATTAAATAAGCCTTTATCTACAGGACAGTATAGGTAGTATGACAGGGTCAGACAACAGTGAACTACATTTAGAAGTAGGATGTGTGCAATATCTCCATATCGTGTGACATTGTCCCATGATACAGGACAAAGGTGCTGTCATTCATTTTAACTTGGGACTCACCCAGTGAATGTCATGCCACGTCAGAGATGCCACTCCAGTCATTTTCTCTAGTGGGTTCCCCCTGCTCGTATGATTCTGTCCACCATGAAGTTCACGGAAGGGAGAAATAAGAAATAACAGAATCTCTGTTTTAAGATCGGTTTTGCATTCGTGATTCTACCACCCCATCTGTGTTAGGGAGCTCCAGAGAAACAGGACCAACAAGGCATGTGTGTGTGTGCGCGTGTATGCATGCGTGCACATGCAGTGAGGGGTTAACTCATATTTTTGGAGGCCAACTGACCCCACCATCTGCTGTCTGCAAGAGGCAGGCCCAGCCTATACCTGGTGGTATAGTTCAGTCCAAGTGCAGAGGCTGAAGCCCCAGCGAGTGGGTGGTAGAACTCCAGTCAGAGGGCTGGAAAAGATGAGATGTCCCCGTTCTCACAGTGAGACAAAGCAAAAGGGATGGATTCCTTCATCCTCCGTCTTTCCTTCTGTTCCGGCCCTCAGAGGATTGGATGATGGGAGGGCAATCTACTGTGCTGAGCCCACTGATTCAAATGCTAATCTCATCCAGAAACCCCCTCAGACACACTCAGAAATGATGTTTCATCTGGGCACCCCATGGCCCAGTCAAGTTGTCACAACGTTAACCATCATGCCTTCCATGGGGTCTTTCTTCCCTTGTGTGTCACAGGACACACTGTCGTGGAGTTGCTGAGGCACAATCCCCAATTCCAGGCAGCTGCAGCACGATCTTGGGAACCAAAGATGGCGTCCTGTTTTCGCATGTGGCTTTGGAGTTATATATCAGAAAAAGAATGGAGTTTCAAATGAGCCAGCAAAATAAACTTTAGCTACTACCTTTCATAACACAGGCTAGTTTGATGAATAATTAGTAATTACTATCATTACAGTTATTCAGAAATAGGTATCTATAAATTACTAATGAAACCTGAGGAAGAGGGCTGTAGTCGAGAGAGGCATGGGTTTTTATAGAGGAACAGAGGTGATCACATAGGATACCAAAAGGAGAAGTGGAATTTTCCAGAAGGAGAGTGGGAAAGACATTCTAGGTAGAGAGAACAATATATGGGGAAGGCAGTGGTGAGGAGATGGGCACATCACTAAGGGATGCGTCATATGGTGAGAGGCCACAGGGAAGCTTACCAAAGGTTTTGCTGGTCTCACCGAGAACTTTGTATTGAATCATGCAGGTGATGGGGACCATCGAAGGATTTTAAGTAGGAAAGTGGCAATGACCTAAAGATTTTGTTTTCTTTTAGGTAATCCCCAGGGGGGAGTACTAAGGGGTAAGATTGGAAGTTGAAATATGTTAGAAGGAACACAGGAAGATTAGGAAAGGGAGGTTTCAAACAGTAGAAGCAATGGGAATCAGATTGGATGGTTTAGGGTGTGAAGAAGGGAAGAAGGAAACAGGCAGAGAGATCCCTGACTCTGACTCCTGGGTGACATCTGGCTGGATGGGCAGTATTCAGCAGGGCTCTTACTAACCTGACATGTGTGAGATGCTGGGCAAGTGATTTGACTTCTCTGAGCTCCATGTAAAAATCTTTGACCCTATTAAAGAAATAGGGTCACCTGGGTGGCTCAGTTGGTTGGTTGAGTGTCCCACTCTCACTTCCGGCTCAGATCATGATCGCATGGTTTCCTGGGTTCAAGCCCCACATCAGGCTCTGCACTGATAGTTCATAGTCTGTTAGGGATTCTCTCTCTCTCTACCCCTTCCCCTCATTCTCTCTCTATTTCTCTCTCTCTCTCTCAAAATGAATAAACATGTTTTTAAAAGTTTGGAAAAATAGGGGCACCTGGGTGGCTCAGTCGGGTAAGCATCCAACTCTGTTTCAGCTCAGGTCATGATCTCAAGGTTTCGTGGGTTTGAGCCCCACATTGGGCTCTACACTGACAGTGCGGAGCCTGCTTGGGATTCTCTTTCTCCCTGTCTCTCTACCCCTCTCCTACTCATGCTGTCTCTGTCTCTCTAAAAATAAATAGATAAACTTAAAAAAATTAAAAAGTTTATAAAAATAATCATGACACTTCACTGGAGTTCTGGAGTCTAAACTCGATAGTATAGTAATGCACATCCCTTGATTTCTAAGTTCCACATCATCAGCCCCAAATTGCTGCACTGCAAGATGAGTCTACGCTGAAGCTTATTGGAACAGGCATGCTTTGAATTGATCAGACAGACACCAAAACGTAGAGGGACCAGGTCTGAGTGATGGCACCATGAATCCTGTTGCTCTGCCATTTGGCACTTCCTGTGTGGATCTGGCTCCAAAGATAGGTTTTCTAAAGTTCCATATTTGCAAATGGTGTCAACCTTCTTTTCAGAATCAGTGTTGCCAGGGGAGTTGTAAGCTAACTTCTATGGCATCTATTGTAAAAAGTCTCTGAATTCACCAACTGCTCTCATTGCATTGGTGCTGGCGGGGTTGGGGGGCAGGTACAGGACAACACAATAAAGTAGCTCCCTCACGTGCCTGCCATCTTGCTGAGAGCTCTGTTATCCAATAAAGTTTTACTGAGTATCTACTTAGTGATGAGACAGCATTGATCAAGTCAAACATGACTGTGCTTCAAGAACAAAGCTAGAGGGGCCCCTGGGTGGCTCAGTCAGTTGAACATCAGACTTTTGATTTCGGCTCAGGTCATGATTCCAGGGTTGTGGGATTGATCCCCACATCAGGCTTCACGCTCAGCATGGATTCTCTCTCTTGGGAATCCTCTCTCATGGGATTCTGTCTCTCCCTATGCCCCTCTACAGCCCCCTCAAATAAAAATTAAAAAAAAAAGAATCAAGTTAGAGCACCAAGAAAATGTCTAAAGTTTGGGACAATGGTGTGCCACAAGACTGATAGGGTGAATGAGATTCTTTTAAGGAGTCAAGTAATAAATTCAAAGCTAGTTTTAACTGCTCTGCTTCCTTAAAGTTTTATAACTTCTTCTGCCATTTATACAGAGAAACACTGCATGGTGAGAGCTGAGGCAGGAAGCTACAGAAAAGTAGCATTGAACTTGCTTCCAGGAGACAGACAAAATGCATGTTCTTCATTGTAAACTACTGAAGTGGCAGTCAAGATAAAGATGTTGGAGGATGCCCAGGACAAGGTATCATCTCCTTTACTACATGTATTTGATTCTGCAAAACTATTTAGTCTTTTTTGGTTGATGCATCTTAATATTTTCCAAAGACTTGAGTATATATTCTTTGGAAAGTTCTTCCTAATCTCTTCTTACAACCTGCAGCACTTTCCTCCAAAAACAGTGAGAATCAGGAAGTCCTTAACAAGATAGTATTCAGGGTATAACTATATAGATTCTGGCTAAACCCACTTAAGCCATGGATGTCCAATTTAGCATAAAACTCTCTGTCCTCAATGTCAACACTTCACAGTACATTAGTAAGTTATCAGAAGACTTCATGCATTTTATTACACATGTGTAAACTAGTGTAGATACAAAATGTTATTGTGCTCCCATGTGAGTTATTCATATTCTTAAAGTTTTTTATTGCTAAAAGATTACAATATTTTTTTCCTGGAAGAGGAAAAGAAGAAAGAGAAGGGTATTCTTGTCTAGAGAAAGTGGAGAATCTATTACCAAAGAACAAATGCTATCATCTCTCTTGGTTTGATTTTAGGAATGATTTCAGAGGCTCTCTGATTCGCTCCCCTCATTGACCAAGTCTGAAAGCCTGTTCTCTCTTTCCTGTGTGACCTCTATCTCATGCCACAGTTACCCCCAATCCAAACAGATTTTGTCTGAGTGCAAGAAAAAGCTTGTTTTCACCTCTTTGATCTCTTAACATTGTATGATTGGAAATAATTGCAGGTAACAATTTGGACACTCTAACCTGACTCTTAAGGATCAAAATATGGTAGAGTTCTGGGGTGAATATACATTTAAAGACTACACATTTCTGTACCAGTTGAAGTTAGAGGAATCTCACTCATAGCTTGAAATTTTTATTGGCAAAACAGAAAAGAGGTATTAAGTTTTAAGAACCATGAAATGAAACTGTAACGTCACATTATTATCAAAAAGTGACAGGGGCACCCGGTGGCTTAGTCGATTGACTGTCCAACTCTTGATTTCAGCTCAGGTCATGATCCCAACATGAACCCCATGTTGGGCTCCACGCTGCTGCTGAAGATTCTCTCTCTCTTACTCTGCCCCTCCCCCACTGGCTCTCTTGCTCTAAAAATTTAAACAAATAAATAAACAAATAAATAAATAAATAAATAGGTAACAGAATGAGAAGAACACAGAACAACAACAACAAAAATACATATGCACCTTTCAGAATCCAGTTGGTTTCAACAACTAGCTAAAGATATTGAAAGCAGTATTTTATACCCAAATCTTATGGCCATAAAATTTGAACTTAATATAAAAATAACGTCACTACTTTTTCAGTTTCACCAGTTTCAACTATGAGCCTTTTAATCTGTTCATTTAGTCTCTTATGATAAAACACATTTACCAGATATGCTCTAGATTTCAGGCTGGCCTACACCCAAATAACCTAGTCTATAGTGAAAAAGAGAACATATCCTTTTAGCAGCTCAGGAAGCACATTTAAAGAACTAGAAATAATATCCAAGACTATGAAAGGAAGCTATTGCTGTAACTCAAAGGAAACATTTCATGAGGTCAAGTGGGAAGAGAGAGGCTGACCACAAAACAGGGGTATCAACCTCATCACTATACAGGGAGAGATATTCTCAGCATCAGGATTACAAATACTCATAACAGGGGCGCCTGGGTGGCTCAGTGTGTTGAGCGTCTGACTCTTGGTTTCAACTCAGGTCATGTTCTCAAGGTTTGTGAGATTGAACCCCTTGTTGGGATCTCTGCTGGGATTATCTCTCCCTATCTCTGACCTTCCCCAACGCACTTGCACTCTCTTTCTCTCTTCCCCCTCCCAAAATAAATACATAAACATTTAAAAAAATATGTCTTCCAAGCTCAGAGCCTGGAGCCTGCCTCAAATTCTGTGTCTTCCTCTCTCTCTGCCCCTCTCCTGTTCATGCTCTGTCTTTCAGACTCTCAAAAATAAATAAACGTTAAAAAATTAAAAAATATGGGGGCACCTGGGTGGCTCAGTCAGTTGAGCATCCAACTTCGGCTCAGGTCATGATCTCCCAATTTGTGGGTTCGAGCCCTGTGTCGAGCTCCCCATTTCCTGGAGCCTGCTTTGATTTCTGTGTCTCTCCCTCTCTCTGCCCCTCCCCCACTTGTGCTCTGTCTCTCAAAAATAAAGAAATGTAAAAAAATTTTTTAACTAAAAAAAATATATGTAGGTCTTCCTAATCCATATTTCTATATAAACATTACTCTTTTCCCCATGGTCTCTCCAGTTGATAGATGAAGAAATTGTAGAGCTAAACTTGTTTCAATGTACACATCTTATTTTTAATTGAGGTGGAATTTAATAGGAGCTCCTGATTTGAGAACTCTTTTTCAATCACTTTAAAAAATTCATGCATTTAATTTTTTTGTCTATGTTGAATATACTTCAATGTGTGACCCTCAAATCATGTCTCCCGTTAGTTTTTATGCTTCATCAGCTACTAATCATATTAGCAAATGATCATATTAGAAACAGCATAGCAATTTTTAAAAATAACTCATTCTCCTTTGTTAGACCTTTTGGAATAAATATAAGGCTTTGCTTAAACTTGTTTCTCATTAATCAAGTGATTGGCATGTCCAGGGTCGTCTTGTGCCATGCAGGTCTGACCATCCAGAATACTTGTAACTGAGGCTGTCCAGTCATATGCAAAAGAGCCATGGGCAGAATCAGCTCCTGTTTTCTCCCCTTATTTAGAATTAACCACAAAGTCAGTGCCACTAAGAGAGCTATTTGGAAAACATCCTTTCCTACCTTACAGTGGTAATTTCACTGTTGAAAAATGTGAATAAACTTGGAATCCCTCTACAACAGCTCTTTTGCGCTGGCTTGTGAGTTTAGCAAACAACAAGGTAGATTAATCTCCGAGGAATAAAGAGAAGCTAGTAGTGTGGTTATAGTAGAACAGAAATATTGACCCAAAGGTAATTGTTGTCTTGTCGAGGTCCCTGATATTTGTCTGTGGGTGAATATTATAACCTCACTGAAGGACAATCATGGCGGATCTGTGGGTGAATATTATAACCTCACTGAAGGACAATCATGGCGGAT
>NC_064811.1:196708866-196796683 GCF_023721935.1 Panthera uncia
TCTGTGGGTGAATATTATAACCTCACTGAAGGACAATCATGGCGGATATGACAGCAAATTCTTTGGAGTTTAAGACATTGGCTTTGCAAGAATAAAAACCACATTTTCATTAGCAAATCAAGCATCATTGTAACATGTGGAATTATGGAAGATAATTATCTTTCGTTGGTGATTATCTTGAAGCATTAGCATGGCATTTATCACTCTTCTTTTATACGTATATTTACCTATGTGGATATCTGCCAAGAAAGGTTGCTTCAGTCCCTAAGGAATGTTCCAGATAGGAGCTATTTCTTCTTCTTGTTTCCTGTACTGTAAATCTTTGATACATCAGTTGAGAAGAGTTTAATGTCCTAATTTATAAACAAATTAACACCATGCTGTTATTTTGGGTAGTGTACCAGATATCACACTCTAAAAAGTTCTCATTACCTTTTATTTCCTCTCCGTCAGATGAGTACTGTCTGTATCTAAACAGTGTTCTTACTTATGACAAATGCTGAATTATATTCTCCGTTAGGCATTGTGAAATAGAGTTTATAATAAGTTTCGCTCATATGTATTGTCAGTAGTGTGGGTTGAATCGCTGTATGGGTTTTTGCTTGGAGGGTCATAAAATCAGAATGGCCTGCTAAAACTTACTTTTAAGCAATTTCTGTGGAAGGTTGGAGATTTGGGGGCTGAAAAGAATTTGCGAAATAAGGTGAGAACCTGGTGGAGGAAGCATGGCAGTTCTCTCCTTGAGTAGAATTGCTCCTGCTCTAAAGTCTGTACAAGCCTCTTAACTGCCTCATTTGCACGTCTGTACAAGTGTCAACAAGAGCGCCCAGGATTATTGTGAAGCACAAATGGTACATTGTATACAAATACGCTTTTTAAATCGCAAAACTCTACGCACACAGTGGGTACCCTTGTGATTCCTGAGTTGAGCCACATCTCTCAGGGGCTTGCTAATATTCCCGGAGGCTCTTAGATTTAAGGTTTCCTACTTTGTGAAGCAGTAATTTCATTTCGCTCTGATTTTCCACTTTCAGTTTGTAGGTAGTTCACTCCCTAGAGACCCCTGCAGTTGGGTGGTGCCCTTTCTCCTTCAGTACCTTGCAAGCGCGAAACATTTCAGTCTTGTTGGATTAGATTGCAGGTCTGGAAATCAATTTTGAGACTGTGAGACGCGTCGCATTTCACCTTGGAACTGTACTGAAGGAAAGATAGCTAAGTGATATTTGTGCGGTTTGAAAATGCCACGTTTCTCAATTGCCAGAGATATTTGTTAAGTTGTTAGACCTAAATAAATAAAGGCGATTGTTGTAAGGGGTATTGCGAACATTTCTTCTTCCTGTCTAAACTTGTTCATCTTTATTTATTTGTTGCAATATCAGATACGTATTTTTTTTTCTTTTAAGCATTTGCTTATAATTAGCACTACTGAGGAGGTATACAGTCCACCCAACAAGTTCCAAAAGCCCCTTGGGCAGTGATCTAAGGAGAAACAGAGATAAGGGAGCTCCGCACCTAAATAGGCTGAAAACAAAACAAAACAAAAATCAAACAAACAAAAAACCAAAACCACCACAAGGACAGAGGAGCAGCAGGAAGAGAAAGAAGGAAAGGAGAGGAGACTGATTCTCCAGAAGCAAGCTCTCCCCCTACAATTTTAGGTGTTTCTCTGTATTTCAGGTGGAACTTTCCTTTCTGCCCCCAGGCGTCTTTCCTCATACCCACTCCCACGCTTTGGCCTCTTCTCCTTGCCTCCTTCCTCACCACCGGGCTTCCCCCTCTCTCTTCCTCTGTCTTTTCCTTCCATCAACAAATGTTAACAGAGCTCCTACCCTATCATATAACAGGTTGGAGGGATACAATGACTGAGCCAAGGCTCTCCCCTTCAGTGACATCACATTTTATTGTGGGGAAAGCTACCTTTCCAAAAAATGCCCGTTTATGGGACACACACAGCTGTATAACTAGGCACCCAAGCCCCGCCCAGGGTGGGAGGGGGTGGAGATGATGAGACAGAACTTCTGGGTTAGGCCACTGCTGTGTGAACGTGCCAGGGGCGGGGGGCATGCACATACGAGGATGCTGATGGCCATAGTGTGAGGCCCAAGGGGGTACTCTGACATTTTTCAATCTTCATGTCCCTTGGCTGACTCACTGGCAACCTGTGAGTTTCCTATCTTTCTCTCTCTTCCAAACCTTTTCTTTCTTCTTCTTTCTTCTTCTTCTTCTTCTTCTTCTTCTTCTTCTTTTGTAATTGGATTCAACATACAAAATAATTCTAAATCCATCTTCTCTCCCTGACAGACACATAGCACAGAGAAAGCTACGTGGTGAGCACTCAAAAGTGTTTATTGAAATCCAGCTTGTTGGACTGGATTAGATTCTTTCTATTGAATATCTATTAATGCACAGTATATTAACTTCCCCCTCTATACAGTTTACCCCAGGGGCAAAAATCCACTAATGTGAAAGCCAATATGGACACAGAATTCTGATCTTTAAACAACACCTGCTCATTTGTTATTTTCCCTCTATTTTATTCCGTCCTTGAAATGAAGAAATCGTTTAATTATCATGTTGGTTTGGAAAAACATGAAGCATCCTTTAAACAGTCAACTTGAAAGATTGTCCCTCTTTTATGTCTTGGAGTTGTAGCAAAATCCTTTCTTAGATGAAATAATCATTGATTTCCTGAAAATACATCTCTTAAAATTTTAGGCATTTTCATACAGTGGAATGGAAGCCTGTGGAGTCACTTGTTCCTTCAATATTATATCATATTATTTTATTTTTTTAAGTTCATTTATTTACCTTTGACAGGGAGCACAAGCGGGGAAGGTGCCGAACGAGAACCGTGCTGACAGAGTAGAGCCCAATGCAGGGCTTGAAGTCACAAACCTTGAGATCATAACCTGAGCCGAAGTCAGATTCTTTTTTTTTTTAATTTTTTTAATGTTTATTTATTTTTAAGAGAGACAGAACCCAAGCTGGGAAGGGGAGAGGGACAGGGAGACACAGAATCTGAAGCAGGCTCCAGGCTCTGAGCTGTCAGCACAGAGCCTGAAGCGGGACTCGAACTCACCAACCATTATTAGATCATGACCTGAGCTGAACTGGCACTCAACCGACTGAGCAAGCCAGGCGTCTCTCCATCATATTGTTTTAATAGAACACATTTGTAGGACTTGGATCTCAGAACTGGCTGAGGGACTATGACAGCACAGAAGGGAAGACCATGCATTAGAGAACAGATTCCCAGGGCTTACCTTGTGACATTCATTCACTTACTGTCAGCTCTGAAATCTGTGCCTCTGAAACCTGCCTGTTGTTCACGTGGCTTAGAGCTTACCCAGAAGCAGAACACATGCCTGTCATCCAGGGTTTGAAAAGTCAATAAATATAGGTGCCTGGGGGGGCTCAGTCAGTTAAGCCTCCGACTTTGGCTCAGGTTTATGGGTTCAAGCCCTGCATCAGGCTCTGTGCTGACAGCTCAGAGCCTGGACTGCTTTGGATTCTGTGTCTCCCTCTCTCTCTGCCTCTCCCCTGCTTGCACTCTGTGTCTCTCTGTCTCTCACTCAAAAATAAATAAACTATATATATATATATATATATATTTATTTTTTTTTTTTAAGTCAATAAATAGGGACGCTTGGCTGGCCTAGTTGGTGGAGGATGTGACTCTTTATCTCAGGGTTGGGAGTTTGAGCCCCACATCAGATGTAGAAATTACTTAAGATCTTTAAAAAAATCAAAAAATAATGTAAGACATCAAAGGTAAAATTGTAAAATTAAAAGAGTTTGTGATACAATGTGAAAAGAAAAAGGAATTTTGATTACAGGGCTTAGATGCTCACTGGGAAATTAAAAAAATAATACTTTATTTTTTATTTTTTTAGCGTTTGTTTTTGAGAGAGATACTTTATCTTTATCATCAGGATGCATTTAAATGGAGGCAACTGATAAAAATGTTAGTTTTAAATATTTGCTTCTTTATTCATTTTTATCCCTTATAATCCAACCTGTTCCACTGTCGTCCAATGCTGCCTCCATCAAGGAGAAATTATTTCAAATGGAATATGAAACACTAACATAACACATTTTAAAGGAAAATAGTGCTAATCTTTCCTGATAATTATCTTTTCTTTTTACAATCCCTGTTTTGACGGTAAACTTAATTTCATTATTAAACAAAAAGCATAACTTTTGATGTCATTTCTATTCTTCATGGGTCCCTTTAGCATTAGAACCCTGCCATCCTTTTCTCACTGTGTCTGAGTTAGCTTGGAAGGCTAGCCTAAATGTCAGTAACTTGCATTATTTTCATTAGAGCTAGACCATCTATCTTTTACAGTTTCTTATAACTAGCCAGAGAAGAGACATCACGGAGAATTCATTAAAGAGGGCTCTATCCAGAAAGGATTAGACTAATGCTATCAGGTAGAAAAAAATGTACAACCTATTATGACATCTCTTATGGACTGGCTATTTTCTGTTTGACTTTTTCAAAATTCTCTCAAAATAAGTGGAAACTATGACATGCAGAGCCCAGAAAGGCAACTAATTATAATCACGGCGTAATGTAAAAATATCACCACAGATTGGCTTATCATTATAGTCTTATTAATTCTTGACTTATGGGAGGAGTCTGAATGTTGGTTTTGATCCATGTTCTGATCCAGGACTTCACGAGACAGTGGGGCTGTGACCACTCTCTTTCTTAGGTCTCTCCTCTGTGAAACAAATGAGAAACCATGAGTCAAGGCCAGCACTCACCGAACTTTGGTGTAAGGGTACCTTTATAATCTTAAACTTTATTGAGTCCTGCCAAGTGACAGTGAGGAAACTCTGGAAACTCTCTCTCTCTCTCTCTCTCTCACACACACAAACACACACACACACACACACACACACACACTCATGACGGTAGCCATGGGAATGATAGTGACCTAAGGGACACATGCTCCCTGGAATCATGCTGTACATCCATGAGAAAACAGGACTGAAGAGAAGCAAATACCAGCTCATGCTTTATAAGGAACTACACCGGACCTGACTAACAGTATTGCAGGTGGTATCTTCTCAAACCCTGGAATTTAAAGGGATTTTAAAGCAGCGCTTGGGTGGCTCAGTTGGTTAAGCATCAGACTCTTGATTTTAGCTCAGGTCATGACCTCACAGTTGTGAGGTCAAGCCCAGTGTTGGGCTCCATGTTGAGTATGGATCATGCTTAAAATTCTCTTTCCCTCTGCCCCACTTGGGCCATCTCTCTCTCTCTCTCTCTCTCTGTCTCTCTCTCTCAAAAAAAAGTTGGGGGGATGATTTCAAGTATACTGCTGAGAGTCACTTAAGATCATGTTTATGGTTGCTCTAAGTTTTAACCAATTATATGTTATTTCAAGCGATTTTATGTTATTTATGTTACCCAACAATGTATAAGTAGGCAGCTTCATTCTGCCTCAGCCATAAACATTTTATGAAAACCAGCAGATCAAGATATCAATAGGATCTGGTGGCCAGAAAGCAAATTTCCATGTGTCTCTGATTTTTTTTTCTAATTGTAATTTGAAAAGTACTATTCAATAGCTCATGTCTATATTTCTGACTATTTTTTGCATTCACGTAGATTGTGTGCCTATTTAACCTATGAGCCGTCCTCATTAGATTAAACAAAAAGTATGCTAATCTCTAATTACAGGTATATTACATAAAATTGGTCCTTGACTCTGTTTTGATTACTGTCATGAACTAGTTCCTCTTTGTACTCTAAGAAAGTCATGGTTAGTGGGATAACCCAATGAGATGAGGATAGTATTATCCTGTGCCATAAGCCAAATATTTGGATTTCTTTGTCATTTATTACCAAGAAGATCTTCAAACTATTGCTGGTACCAACTGAATTGTTCCCTCAGCATTTCAACCATCAAAACTCATTTCTTCATGTTTAATATTTATTTCTAATCTCCAGAATAGTTTTAAGTGTCTCAAGTTTTCATTTTATGTTTGGCCACTTTTGTTAAGGTATGTTTACTTTGTCCCTGATGTTTTCCCTCTTCCTGCCTTTATCTTCTTACCTTATCTATAATCTTTATTATAACAATATCAGTCTTCCTCTATTATTAACGGATCATCTCATATAAACCTGAAAGATACACTTAGGTATTATTTCCATTGCTTTATATAAGGAAACAGAAGCTAGAAAATGCTAGGTTGGTCATGTTTCCATGACCAGAAAATAGAAAAATCAAGATTTTATTCCAGTTCCCTGGACAACTACTTTGACAATTTTTCTTATTAAAAATAGCTATCTTTGGAGCTCCTGAGTGGCTCTGTCGGTGGAGCATCTGACTTTGGCTCAGGTCATGATCTCACAGTTCATGGGTTCGAGCCCCACATCAGGGTCTGTCCTGATGGGTCAGAGCCTGGAGCCTGCTTCAGATTCTCTCTCTCTCTCTCTCTCTCTCTCTCTCTCTCTGTACCTCCTCTGTTTATGCTCTATCTCTGAAAATAAATAAAGCATTAAAAAAGTTTAAAAATAGCTATCATTACATGTAATACTGATCATAAGGGTGATTTATATTTCGATGAAATTATACAAGAAATATTTTCTACCAAATTCTAAGACATAGTCCATGCTATTGAACAGTATGGCCTATTGCACTTAATATACAGTGATGCAGCATCTTTTTATACATTTCTTCCTACTCTGCAATGGCGATTTTAGAGTTTTCTTCTCTGCATTCCTAGCACAGTGCTTGGCACAGAGAATGCACAAATCGCCACTAATTCATGGCTTCCTTATACCTGCATGGGTAGGAGTGACAGGGAAAGATGAACACCGTCCACAGGGCAGGCCATCCCTCTGCGTCAGCTGATGTGGAGAAAGAAAAAAAAAGTCAGTTGGCTCAATGACAACATTTACCTAGATTCACGTTAGAAACATGCCGCCCAAGTGAGGGTTTCTTCAGTGAGTTACAGGAAGTGTCCCATACACCAGTAAGCCTGCATTATCTCATCTCATTGCAGTATGAACTTAGCTTTTGAAGCGAAGCACTTTCTGTCAAAATCTTTTTAATCATACTGTTTGACATTCACCACATTCTGCAGTTTTAGTGACCAGGGGTAATGACTCTACCTTCGTAGAATAGAAAGAATCCGTCCATTTCCCCCTATGTTCCCATTGTACATATATAGATATATAGATTTATATCTATTCAGCTGTCTGTCTCTCTATGTATCTATGTATCTATCCACTTATCTACCTATTTATCTAATTTGTCTATGAATTATTTCTTATACTCATCCACAGTTTGTGCCTTTCTGGACCAAGCCTACAGAGCAGCAACACTTCCTTTGGCTAACATTTTGATTCAAAAGTGGTGATACATGAATACGGAAGTCCAAGTCAAGCTGGATGCTCACCGGTTTGTCGTGAATTATAAGAATAAAATATTTATTTAGCTTAGGGATGAATGCCAACAACTTTTCTAGAATAAACTATAAGCCACTGATAATACATGCTGCAGTGCATAGGGTCTTACTGATTGCTACCTTTGCATTTTAGAATCATATCCTAAAGTGGAGAAATGCATAAAATGTATTAAACTACCCAGGCTTCTGTTGAAAGTGAAAATGAATGGGGCGCCTGCGTGGCTCCATTGGTTAAACGTCTGACTCTTGATTTCTGCTCTTCTTGTTCCTCCAGTTTCTGGGTTCAAGCCCCACATCGGGCTCTGTGCTGATACCACAGAGCCTGCTTGGGATTCTCTCTCTCCTTCTCTCTTTGCCCCTCCCCTGCTCTCTCTCTCTCTCTCTCAAAAGCGAATGAACAAACAAACAAACATACACACATGTAAAAGAAAGTGAAAATGAATGGCATTTTGCTATTGGCATAATAGTTTCTGTAGCTAGACATCAGTTTTAGGCAGTATACTGAAAACTAAGCATGAAGATCAGATCTATTTTATGAGAAATACAAGAAAAAAAAGTCACTTACGGTTTCCTTAGCATCTTACCCAATCTGATTTTACCTTCAAAGAACGGACATTGCCTTGGATGAGATCTTCATAATCCAGTAGTTCTAGATGTCAGAATGTCATACTGCTTCCCTAAAAAAGAAATCCATGACAGATTTCAACTCCATCAACAAGTAGGCAGTGGACGATTTGTAGAAATGCCCTTAACCCTCAAAACAGACTTTGGGAATCTATATGTGATGTATCACCTGCTTCTGATGAATCTATAATGCGGTGCTTCCTGCTTTTTATGCCATCAAGGTGAGATTCTTATTGAAATTATTACAATTATAACAATTGTGTAATAATTTATTCTTTTTTTTTTTTTTTACAACTGCATTGCCAGTTTAGATTCCATGTTTTGGTTTTCTGCTTGTTTGTTTGTTTGTTTTGCAAGAGGTGCAGTAGGTGAAAAGGTCTATCTTACCTCTCATTTTACTTTTCATCTCCCCAAAGAGCTGGGTATAAAATTGTAGTTATTATCATGTGTGAAACTGATCATTAAAGGGTGTATACAATTCTTCCAGCTTATGAGGCATCCACCCCCCACAGTTTAAACAAAGAAGAAACAAATCAACATGAAAAATAATGACGAGTGAATATCCACAATTGGCCATAAACATTTTCTAAAGAAGATCCTTGGCTTAATTGTGCATTCAGCCTCAGAGAGTGAGGAGGCACAGGGAGGCAGCTTGCATAGGGAAGGCTTAATGAATGTGGTCAGAATATTCTCTCAAAGGAAAAGTACGACTTACCAGTGGAAATGAAGTCATGATCAGACATCACAGCAAAAGAAGCTCTTAAATCCAGCCCCTTTATGACCTATAGTTTGATCATTCCACACTCAACTGTACAAAATTCCACCTGCTTGCATTAGTACACTTTTATCTCACTTCTGGCGTTTTTGGTAAGCTATACCCCCCCCCATTTGTCTGGAATGGACATCCCTATTACTACCTTTAAATGGGTAATCACCAGTTCTCTTTTCTAAATGCCATTTAGAAATCATCCTTTAGGGGCATTAAAAAACTCCCAAGGATTAGAACAAGCCAGTAGCTCCATGGCCAAGGGAATCATTGACACTTGATTTTTACAGCAGGTAGACCCTCTTCAGACCAAAGTATGATGTCTTCTTCTCTACAAATTACACCTGAGGTCCGCAAAGACTGGGTGATTAGTTCTTGTATGCATGGTCTGTCACTGTATCTACTACAGAATGTGAACACTTCTTTCTAAGTTAAATTATATAGAATGGTATATGCCATATGCATATATATATATATATTCTATGCTATTAATATTTATAATAGAGATTACAGGTATGTGTGTGTATATGTATGTGTGTCTCTATATAGATATAGGTAGATATCCATACAAGTCCTGGTTTGAGTTGATATTTCTATCTACTGATCTTTGTAAATGAAGGTAGATTTCATTACAAGGAAAAGAATACCCCATAAGCTGTCCTGGTTTGAACTGGTAAATGGAACTCTCATTTATCTTACCCCCTACCTCTCCCTCCCCTAAATCCCACTAAAATTAAAGTAATGGCCATGAAAGATTATCTTTTTAAAAGTCACAAATCTACAGGACCAAAAAAAGAAGGGGGGGGAGGGGAGGGGCACAATACAATTTGACAGGTTAGAAAACAAGGGCAAAGGCAGTTGATCTGGAGGACCCAGGAAAGTTGACTGTTGTTCCAGTGGTTGACAAAGCCATGAAGCACACTGATTTGCTTCAGGGAACTGTCAAATGCTCAGGAATTGGCACAACCAGAACCTTCTGAAGGTGACGATGATGGTGAGGCACAATGAAAGAGATGATTAAAAAAAAAAACAATTCAGAAGGAATTAGAACCTACCCCCATCGCCTACTGTGGGCAGCTGGATGACCAACCATCCTGCATCTTAGAAGGCTGAAGGTTTTATTCTTCAGTGAAGGTAAAACAGAGGGTCTGCAGAATAGAAAAGTCAGGCAAATTTGAGGATTGTACCAGAATAAAAATAGGGAAATGGAAGTATAAATGAATGTAGATATCCCTGGCTCTCCTAGTTTAAGGCTTATACCCTTGAGCAGGAGAGACTGTGGCCAACTCAAAAAAAAAGAACCAAAGAGAAGGTACTGGGGATTCCTCAGTGAATATGAGCAGACTGCCAAGGAAATCCTCAGACAGGAAGACAAGATCTCCACTAGGCAGGGAACAGAGCAACTGTGAAGAACCTGGAGATGTGCGGAAGATGAGCTGAGCCCTTGAGTGTGTGTCTGAATCAGTACGGGAAAACCCTGCTTTCCAGGCCCCACCTCCAGACTTCAATCCAGGAGGTCCTGAGGGTAGCCCGGAAAAGTGCATCTTTACCCACTTCCCCAGGTATGCTCATGCTGTTGGGCCTGGGGTCCCACTTTGACAACAACTAGTGGACCCACCCACCAGGCCATGTTCCGTAATCCAAGTGTTGAAGGATGAGAGGTATTGATTATCTCCAGGAGAAAGAGTTGTATGTTTGTTTGTATGGATGTTGGTTTTTCAGAGCAAAATGAGCCGCCTCCAGGAATCTGAAGTATTTGATGGATGATAAACAAACACTAAAAATCTAATAAGGAGAGGGAAGAAAACAAAATGCACAAGTCTCAGAGGACCCATGCCACATAAATTGATGGATGAGAGCAAAAAGGAACCTTTCTGTCTCCATGCTGCACCTGTGAGGCACACAGCATGCTCCCTCCAGCATGACCATCAAGCCAGGAGCCCTCCCTCATCCAGCAGGCCCCGTGGGGTGTACTGAGAAATCCACACTGTCCTTTGCTCTGTTTCCAGCTCGTTCCGGGTGGTATCAGGCAAGATCTGGCCATATGCGCTAGTGCCCAAGCACCAGAAGCTCCACCAGGGTCTAGACCATGACCTTGCATGTTTGCCCAAAGGGCCCACATGAGAATTCTAATGAAGACACCCCAGGGTGTCTCTTCACCTCTTCATAAATGTTCTCCATATACCTGAACAGACAGTGGCCATCGGAGTTGGGTTTGACTGGCCTGGTCTCTTCTCCATCTTGGGGAAAGAATTAATTTATTCCCCCCTCCCTTTTTGATATGGGGAAAAATCTGTATGTAAATGAGGGAAATTGTTTTGTTTTGACCCCGGCTAAATAAAGGATGCATGTGGAATCATATTTTAAATTGATAACACGCTAATTTGACCCTCTGGGGTCCCGCCAGTCCACCCCACCGGTTCTGCCGCTCCCGTCCAATTTCACTGTGTTTTGCTATTACTTCCCTACAGGCACGATTTACAGCAACATCTATCACATCAAATCTTACAAGAAATGCTTTTCACTTCTTTTTTCCCCTTTATTCACAGTTGTTTTATGTTTGTGAGTATGTGTGTTACGTATCTCGCTCTACGATAGCATGCAGAACAAAAAACATAAGATCATGTAATATTTTTGTTATTGTCACTATAAATTAGAAAGTTTCCTTTGAGATTATGAAAGTCTTTATTTTCAATGTTCACATACAATCCAGTGATGTATATTTTTTGTTGAATGGTAATTGCCATACGATATTCTATTAGTTTAAGGTGTACCACATAGTGATTCTACATTTAGATTCATTACAAAATGATCACCACAGGGTCTAGTCACCATCTGTCACCACACAAAGTTATAACGTTATTCCCTATATTCCCTAGGCTGTGTATTACATGCCCACTACTTACTTGTCTTCCAACTAGAAGTTTGTGCTTCTTAATGCCCTTCACCTATTTCACCTGCCCCAAGCACTCCCCCCGCTTGCTCTGGTAATTAACATTTTGTTTCCTGTATCTATGTGTCTGCTTCTGTTTTGTTTATTTTTTGTTTTGATTTTACTTTCCATATATAAATGAAATCACATGGTATTTGTCTGACTTATTTAGCACAATAACCCTCTAGGTCCATCCATGTTATCACAAATGGCAACATTTCATTCTTTTTTATCACTCAGTAATATTCCATTATACATATATTATATTTTAATGTAATATATATTATAACATATTACAATTATACATTATATATATATATATATATATCTGCCACCTCTTTTTTATCCATTCATCTATTGATAGACACTTGAGTTGCTTTTAAAACTTGGCTATTGTAAATAAAGCTGTAATAAACATAGGGGTGCATATATCTTTCTGAATTAGTGTTTTATTGTCTTTGAATAAATTACCAGAAGCGGAAATTCAGGATTGTTGAGTAGTTCTATTTTTATATATTTGAGGAGCCTCCATATTGTTTTCCACAGTGGCTGCACCAGTTGGCATTCCCACCAACAGTGCGTGAGGGTTTCCTTTTTTCCATATTCTCACCAACATGTTATTTCTTATTTTTTTAATAATAGCCTTTCTGACCAGTGAGAGGTGATAGCTCATTGTGGATTTCTTTTGAATATCCTTGATGATTAGACATGTTGAGTGAGTATTTTTTAATATTAAAAGTGCTCACGGTACTCTATAGTTTCTCATTTGAACTTAATTTTCTGTTGTATTATATGTCTCTGCCTTACATGTTCAGCATTAGTAAATAAATACAGGACATACAAGCATAAACATTAAATCCTAATGATCAATGACATTACTTTTTTTAATGTGGTAAAACCATAGAAATTAAAATCGTGTTTCCCACTTTGACAGTGTTAATGTACATTTCCAATATTAATCGTAAAGGAAACAAATTTCCTGTACCTCCTAAAACAGTTAAACTTCACTGCCTTAACCAAAGTAATATTGAATATTAGAGACAAAGTATATCTGAGGAGATATAAATCTAACCAAATATGTATTACACTTGGAGGAGTATTGGATATTACAAGAGTAATGGACTGATGGTCACCATGTCTTTCCTTTCTTCTTTTCTTCGTTTTCCTTCCCTTCCCTTCCCTTGCCTTGCCTTGCCTTCCCTTCCCTTCCCTTCTTCTCCCCCTCCCTTCCTTTCCTATTCTTGAATCTGAATCTTACTGATGCTGTTCACTGGGATGCATCTGCTTCCGGTATTAACCTGTAACAGTATCTGTGAAACCTTTATTAATTTAACATATTTAAAATCTACAATCTCTCCCAGATTTACAGTGTGTTTCTGTGATTAACTCTGAACTCAGCTCTAAGGAGTGCCTTTCTACACGTTGCAAAGTGAGGAATGAATTTCTGCGTGGATTGTTTGTGTGCCCTTTATCTTTCTACGTGTGCACGGGTGGATCATGTTTCTATTTCTAATCTCAGTAGTATTACCAGTGCAGTAATTACATACAGAAACATTCCTTCTCTGCGATTTCTCAAGACTCATAACTCAGCGACAATTACTACTCCTTGATAATTACATTTCTGTAGTTGTAGCCACAGCCCAGGTGCATGTGGTGCTAGAATTTCCTACAGACCCGTGTCTTTAATAAGGTTTACAGCTCTCCGGTTCCTTAGGAATTGCTTTCTTTCTTTGGACCATGTTTCTATTCTCTTTGAACCCGGTTACAGGGGTGGGAGAAGCTTCACTTGTGTGGGTATTTCATGAGGTAACTCTACCTACACTTAATGTTCGCCAAAGGGCCACCTTTTATGGCAAGTCCTGGATTGTGCCACACAGCCTCGCCCAGCCACAGCCATGAAGGTCTCAGCCTTCGCTGCCTCCCCAAGAAGTGTGGTGATAAGTGGCTCATTAGTCCTATCTAAGCAGTCGGGCCCCAAATTGTGTGAGCCTTGCCGTGTCAGCAGAATTTGGGGATGGAACAGGACAGTTAACCGACCCTGGAAACCTGACTGCTGGTTTCTGGTTCTATCTGAGATGGTCGACTTAGTCTCCCTGCCTCGGTTTCTTCGTTTTTACACTGTAACTATAGCTAGCTACTTTGGGTTTGTTTTGAGTATCCAGTATGATAACTTAGGTGCACATCCTGGTGAGTTGTATGTCTAAATTAGTAGTAATTCGTCCTTTGTCTTCTTGGCTTAAAAATCCCATACTGCTTGGTCATTGGAGCATTCTTGTGACCTGTAAATCTATAAGTATCTGGATGTCAACAAAAGGAGAGATTAAAGCAAGTCCCTATGGAGTTACCACAAATGTAATCAAGCATGACTTTCTGGAAAATGACTGAAGTAGCAGAATTGCTCCACAGGTATTCCTGATGTCCTATATTATAAAATATTCTGTCTATGTCTATCATTTGTTTATACATCTTTATACAATTATTTTAAAGGAACATTAGGACCCACAATGAAGGAGATGCTCCTACATTTTAGATTGTCATTAATGATTTTAAAAATCATTATTTTTAGTAGATCACCATATATCAATATTATTAGACAACATCTTGAAGTCACTAATCCTTTGATATAAACTCAGGCAGTGTGATTCACAATTTTGCAATCGGAGGCTCTCTTCATAGTTTAAATTCTTTGGGCGGCCAGAATATTCCAGAGAGATCAAAGTGGATTTTTCTGCAAGGCTAAAGTTAATTCCTATGTAAAAAATTAAATTAAAAATAAGAGATGACTGGAGTTTTACAGTTTTATAACCACATTTTTATTCAAATAGATGCTGTCTTGTACTTGCTGCCATTTAATTCTAGACTGAAGTGTGTCAGAATGACAAAAACACTCTTCTACTTTGTCAGTGGAAAAATTTGTCGTAGATTCCTCCAACGTTTCCATTTCTACTTGTTTTTCATTAGATATTTATGCATATGATTTGGTTCCATTGTAAAAAAAGATACTAGATTGAATACATTTTAGATGATTGCTTCAGTTCTATTAACACGTCTGTCATGGTTGTAATTACTTATTATATACTGAGTGTAGCTACAACGAAACATAGCACAGAGACCTTTGACCCATGTGGTGGGCCTGTAGGTTTTTGTCATTAAGAAGATGTGAACACACAGACCCCGGTAAGGAATGAAAGTCTACTATGTTCCTGGGCCATTAGACTCGTGTATTTAAAACATAAACAAACAAAAAGTTTACATTTCACCTATGACGTTTTCTACGACAACTCATAGAAGGTGCTATTATACACGTTTGGGGACAAGCAAGGATAGACAGCCTTAATGAAACTACAAGCCATTTGAAAGTGTCGTGTTCACCAGCCCTGGGACCCTCTGTGGCCAGATGTTACTAAATACACTCATTTGGAAATAATTCGTGTCTCTTTTCTTCCTTTTCCATCTCTGTGAGGAGTTAGTGGGCAGTGCTGAGACTAAATGAGGAAGATGAGTAAGAACCAACAGCCTGGATAAACCCCTGCTACATGTGAGGTCAATGTATCAGCAGTGGTTGAGTGGTGAATATGTTGAATTTTTTAATAAGTGTTCTATAATTAAGGAATAATTAAAATTGAAATAACACGGAAGTATCTAGAATCAAAGTGAAAGCTCCCCTTTATCCAAAACCCTCTCTACTTATAATCATTGTCACTGTTTTTGTGGAAACATTTCGTTGTTTACACGCATAAACAAACAGATGGGGAATATTTTTAATCATAAGTTGCATTATAGGATGCTGTATTAATTCGTTCAGGCTGCTATAACAGAATACAGTAAACAGATGGTTTAAACAACAGACGTTTATTTTTTCACGGTTCTGGAGGCTGGAGGTCCAAGACCAGAGTCCTGGCAGCCCTGGTTTTTGGTGAGGCCCTCTTCTGGCGTGTGGACAGGGCTTTCTTGCCATGTTTTCATATGAGAGAGAGAGGGACCTACTTGGTCTCTTTCTCTTCTTCCAAGAGCACTAATCCCACCAGGGAGGCTCTACCCTCATGACCTCATGAAAACGTAATACCTCTCAAAGGCCCTACCTCCAAATACCATCACTTTGAAAGTTAGGTCTTCAGCATATGAATTTGGGGCAGACACAAAACTTCAATCCACAACAGATGTATATTATCCTGTGACCTGATTTGTCTAAAAATGTGGGGTGTTTTTTTATACTTATTTTGAGAGAGAGAGAAACGTGTGTGCATGCAAGCAAGCAGAGCAGGGGCAGAGACAGACAGAAACAGAGAGAGAGAGAGAGAGAGAGAGAGAGATATTGAGAGAGAATCCAGCACAGTGCAGAGCCTGATGCAGGGCCTGAACTCAGGACTGTAAAACCATGACCTGAGCCGAAACTAAGAGTCTCTCAGATGCTTAACTGACTGAGCCACCCAAGCGTCCCTCATGTGACCTGATTTTTAACTGAAACACAATTTTCATGTTTTAATGTATAGTAGACCAACCTCTTCAAAATTTTTGCTTAGTATTCCCTGATGTGAATGTACCTAACTTTAAGTAAAAAATTTCTCTGTGGACACAGAGATGTAGGTTGTATCCAGTTTCCTTTTATTTTTAAGAATGTTACAGTGGCTGTCCATCCACCCATATTCATGAACCATTCTTTGAATATGAGATTTTCTTAAGGGTGTTTTCTGGAAGTTTGATTACTGGAACAAAATATATGTTCCAATTCTAATTTGCCAAGTTACCACCAATTGCTGGTGTAAATCCATCAATACAGCACCATATTGTTGAACCAAGAATATGCAAACGACTGTTTCTCCATAATTCAGCACACAGAACACACCAGATCACATATAATTTGGCCAATCATATGGCCAATGTGCTACCCCTAAGTTACTGTTTTCCTGATTACTAAAGGGGTATAGCAAATCTGTTTGACCCAACATATTTCTCCTATGTCTTGTCCTATTACTATCTTTTGCCTATTTTTTTTATTGGGTTCTGACATCTTGGATCTTTGGGAACATTTTTTTCTCTAGTTATAAATAAATTTCCTCAATTATATTTTGAGATTTTTTTTTTCTTTTGCCACAGCCTAGCCTGTTTCTAAATGAATATTTGGCATTTGTAGATACTCTTTCCAAAATGTTAGTTATCTGATGTTATGTATGGACTGAATGTTCGTGTTCCCCCAAAATTTACATGTTGAGATCCTAACCCTCCACCCAAAATGATGTTAAGAGGTGTTAGGAGCTGGGACCTTTGGGGAGAGGTAATTAGGTCTTGAGAGGAGAGTCTTCACGCATGGGATTAGTGCCTTTGTGAAATTGACCCCAGAGAGATTCTTCACCCCTTCTGCCATGAGAAGACATAGTGAGGTGATGGAGGTCTGTAATCCTCACCTGAACCTGACCATGCTAATTACCTGATCTCAGACTTCTTAACCTCCAGAACTGTGCAAAACAATGTGTCACCCAGTCTGTGGTATTTTGTGATAGGAGCCCCAAAGGACCAAGTCACCTGACTAGAAGAGGTCACCGTCAGACCCTGGGATGGTCTATTTGCAACCTAGAGTGTGAGGCCTTCAGCACATCAGCACACCTGTTCTCTAACTGGAAAGTCCTTTCAAAAAAACGAATCATCAGCATCATTTACTGTGACTGCTCTTAGCCATCAGAATCACTGAGTGTTATAATGGGCTGCTGAGAGAGGTGGTCAGAGGGAGATGATGTATAACCCACAGAGTGCATCATTTATTAAGACTATCATAACTCTAAAATTACAGCACGCTGCCCCTGCTGCTACTTACCCTGTGGCAAACAGGTTCAGCTGGGATTTCCTTGTTTAGGTTTCTGGTGCTCTGAAAGATGCAAAGATAGAGAGCTCTTACAAGAGACAGTGATATCTAAAGGGGGATTCCGCTGGCAGCCAAGCAAGCTGCTTCCCACTGGTGACTTTGGATGATAGAAGTGAAAGGAAACCCCACAGCAACCTCCACGGGCCTGGTGGGATCTTCTGGAACCACCTCTGTGACAATTTAGAAGAAAAAGATTTGGATAACTAGAGGGAGTCTCTGTCCTCATCAGCCTGGATTTGTGGCAAGAGAAACAACAGCATGGTGGTAGGAAGAGGGTGAAAAAAGGCTTCAGATTTTATTCTTGTTGACTGCCAGCGATTTGAAAATTGTAAATAGAAAAACTTTTAAGCTTCAATAGGTGTTCCTAAACACAGTCACTAGATAAATAATACTATCAGCATGATTCTTAGAATTCTTGAGAGAGACTATGAATGTTATATGTCTGAAAGTAATTCACGTTCTGATTTCTGAAGGCTTATGTGCCTCCAGTAAATCATGCTGTAGGTGTGGGTTTTTATATTGTATTCATTTCCCCAAAAGTGTGTGCTCAGATATAGACCCTGTAAGCCAATGTAAATGGTATAATCTAGCAAAAGTGGAATGTTCGCACATTTTCTTCTGACAATTTTTACTTGTAAAAGCTGTTGTGTTTAAAGTATTGACCTATATGAGAATGTGTACCCAATTCTAACTTGTGGAGCCAGAGTTGATTTACAGATGCTTTGCTTGGGAGTTTGGAGTAGTAATTAAGTCTGCATATCACTTCCAGGTCCTCAAATGTGAAGCTCATCTTGTTCGAGATTGTGGGAGTCTGGGCAGAGTCCCCTTGCAGAGGGACCTTGTTCCTGCTGAGACCCACCACATGGTGGGAATGCCGTACAGTCTGTAGGCGGAGATGCTTGTTCCTCCCAACTTTCCACCTTCACGTACCAGTAATCACTCCCTTTAGAGGAGGCTGGAAGACAGGGAAGGGCAGGAAGGGAGCAAATCCTCTTTCCTTATTCATATTTAGCCAGCAAGCTCCATCCTGCCAGCATGTTTGCTTCTGAGATGGATCCTCTGACATGTAGCCCCAGCCCTCATCATGGATGAGCCCCATGGCCATGCATGAGATGCAAAATGCAGAGACATTTGTAGACATTTATAAAACTGTGGAGATTAGGGACTCCTGGATGGCTCAGTCAGTTGAGCATCTTAGTTCTGGCTCAGATCATGATCCCAAAGTCATAGGATTGAGCCACACACCGGGCTCTGTGCTGAGCATGGAGGTTGCTTAGGATTCTCTCTCTCTCTCTCTCTCTCTCTCTCTCTCCCCCTCTCCCTGCTTGTGTTCTCTTTCTCTCTCTGTCTCTCTCTCTCTTCAAAAATAAAAACAAAATGTGGAGATTCGAAGTATCCCACTAAAGGATTCATTACTGGCTCTTGATAATTAGATAATCATCTAGACAATTAGCCATCCAGAGTTTCCATTTCCATGGTACAATATTATGACTTATGTAATTCCTCATTTTCTTTTATTTCAATACTAGATCCCAGGGGCACCTGGGAGTGCTCAGTCTCTTTAGGATGTGGCTCTGGATTCCTGCTCAGGTCTTCATTCTCATGGTTCATGAGATTAAGCCTGTCATTGGGTTCTGCTCTGACAGCGTGGAGCCTGCTTGGGATTCTCTCTTTCTCTCTTGCTCTCTCTTTCTGTCCCACCCCCGCTCATTCTCTCTCTCCCTCTCCCCCCCGCTCTCAAAATGAATAAATGAACTTAGAAAAAGTACTACCTCCCAAGCTAAATTGTGACTCTTTGCCTAGATTAAAGTATATTTTTATGCATTTTAAGTCTAAAGTCTTAATATAGATGAAACAACACGAGAAAAATCATATATAAAATTAAGGCGACTTGTGTTTCATTATACTTATTTCTAGTATTAAGCTTGTTTAAATGTGTCATCTCTCAATAACCTCTGCTCAAGGTCAAGGTTTTTTTTTCCAAAAATTAAATGCTTTTTTCAGTCTTCAGAATCTTCTGATAAAAGAATTTCCCCAATCTATACTACAAATAAATCAAGTAATGCAGAAATGAGACACAGCAAACAATAACACCAGCAACCTTAGAATCTTTCTGTCTGGAATTACTACATGCAAACCAAAGCAAAGCAAACATGTTTGAAAGGATCTTTGGAAGATTTTTTTTGTCGATTGCAGTCATATGTTATAAAACTGGGGTTGGAATGAGTACTTCATTCCTGCCAGATGGCTCCCAGAGATGCAACATTTGTTAGGAGCAAGTTATTCCATTTTGTAATGAGAGTCTGAGACAATTACATCTCTTAGTGCACCTGTGGCGTCTCCAGGAACCTTCTTCACAAGATGACGATACTGAGTCGTTGATGGACTGAATATTTCTACAAGTGCCTCACATTTTATCTTTTTAACATAAGTAAATAAATAAAATGCCAGCACTAAGAAAATAAATGCCTCTGGTGTCTTTAAGTAAAATAACTTAGAAGAAAAAAATTTTTGAAAGAATCTCACAGATCAAAGTGTTTAACCCTGGACCCCTGAAGCCTGGCACGGTCGGAGGCCGAGAGAGAGGAAAATGAACAAGTTGAAACGTTAGATGGCACGCCTGGCTGGCTCAGTTTGTGCAGCAAATGACTTTTGATCTCAGGGTTGTGAGCTCAAGCCCCATGCTGGGTGGAGAGATTACTTAAAAATAAAATCTTAAAAATAAATGAAATTGTTAGGCATTTTTTTTCTGTAACTTTATGTGCAGATTTGACTTTTAAGGAGCAACTACAAAGCTATCATCATTTTCAAAGAGTTTCCCGACTAGCCAAATGTTTAAAAATTAATTTTTTATGTAATGATAATGACATATGGAACGTTATATATGGAATTTATAAAAAAAATGTTTTCAAGATAGACACAAATCCGGAGCATTGTCTTACAAAAGCTGGAAGGCAAGGGCAGAGGTTTGTAAAGTCCAGATGTCTTAGAGTAATCAGCGCGCAGAAAAAGTGATCACGGTGTGAGTCTCCAAAGTTCTCCTGGCTTTTGGTAGGAGAGGTGAGTTCTCCACAGAATGAAATGGAAGAGTTATTACTATAGGCAAATTAGAGGTAGAGTCCACGAGTTTTAGGGAAATGATGGATGAATCAGTTAAAATGTATTCTGCCGTCCAATTTTGTCTTATTCTCTATTATTTTATTCTTATTCACTGGATTCTGAATTTCATTCTTTAGCTAAGAGATCTGGAAGAAGTTGCACATTTGCATATTTAAATCTGATTCTTCTGAAATCCTTTTCCAACCCCACCGTCATTAGTGTCCTGGCGGGGACTTGTTCCTGTGCCCACTGGGTGACTTCGACTTCCAACATAGCCGGGATACGTTTTGTCTTTCTTAATGATTTCACGTAACACAGGCACAATTTCATCTAGTCCTTATTGGTCTCTTCTATAGAGTGTTACTCCTAAAATTGTTTGCTTGATGTATTTTCATTTCTTTGTGATGCACATTGACTGGAAAGGGATTGTAATACCAGAAAAATGAGGATAATTTTCTCTACCCTCTCCCCTTCCTTTTAACCTCCTCTGTTTTAAATAGTTACATTAGAGCCTGTTTGGTGTAGCCCGTCCCTCCGTGAGCACAGGAGCGAACCTGTCTTGTGTTGTACCTCGCTCACAGAGCCATATGCTGGCGAATATCTTGAAAACTATCCGATAAAAATATCTGATGATGGAAAGCAAACATAAGTTTGGTGACGATGTTGTCTAGAGTTTTTACTTTCCACAACTCCAAGGGCAGATGACCCTGATCAATGCTGACCCTGGTGATGTTGGGGGAACTTTGCGGACGACCAAATGGAATGACCACTGCCAACACTTCCACTCAGTCACGTGCACCCCGTACGGGATTGAAAAGTTGAGTCGCGTATTCAGTGGTGCGGTACTGAGCCCCCAAGCCCATGATACTTTGATCGTAACTGGACTGTTCTTTCTGATAGATCACTCCATAATATGCCCCGCAAAACTGTGAAACGGCATTTCATTCATGAAAATTATAGTTTGGTCTGTGGAATTTATATAAAATGGTTTCAAATTATACATAAATGGGCAATTTCTAAAGGTGATGGAATTTCTTTAGTCACAATCTCTTACAGTTTCAGGCTATTTCCATTAAAGTGACACATCCTTACAAATAAGCTAGAGTTAGAGGCCATTCAGACGTGGAGTCCTGCTGGGTTTTCTGTGCCACTTAAGGGCTTTCTGCTTTGGAATCCAGATATCCCCAAACTTAATTAGCTGTCTAGAAACTGAGGGGCAAAAGTTGCATATGCATACACTTCATTTCTTTTATGTATTCACTACTTAACTGTTCTGAAGGAGAAAAACAGCATTTGGCAAAAACACGTCAGGTGACATTTCAAAGATCTCCTATGAGACCCCCGGGCTTGATTCCTGAGCCTGTTGCCCTGGTAGAAATCTAACGAGATGACTCATAAGCTGATGATGAGCTCTGGGAAAACAGTTGAGGTTCAAAATGGATTATCAAATTAAAACTGTGTTCATAACAGCAATTACTCGCCACTAATTCAGATGTTTTTCCGGGGAAACCCTTCATGCTTAAATGAAGCCTGCAACAGTCACTTTGTTAGACACTGTGAAACGGCCAGCCAGTAGTTCTGGATAAGAATATCCTAAGGAAATGTTGGGTAGCCGTAGAATCATCAGCCAACACTGAATTTTCATAAACATGAAGTCACAAATTTCCCAAAGATAATTCTATAGCGTTTGAAACAAATGAATATACAGCAACTGAATCTTTAGTTCGTACTGGGGATTTTAAATGAGCTGGGCTTATCTCCTCTAGAGTCTGATATACCTTAATAGAAGAACTTTGAAACCCCCCCCCCTCCCCTCACCACTTCCTTTCCCCTCTTCCCTTTCTTTCTGCTGTTCTCCTCCCTTCTTCCCTGATTCCCCTGGTCATTGCTGCTTGTATTGCAGTTTGCAGTCTCTACTATGCAGACGTTTGATGAGAACGCTACTCTCTTAAGTCAGGATTTTGGAAGATGAGTGAATACTTTTATTTCCATTTGAGGATCTGGGTGCCTGGTCTCCTCCCTCTCATAAACCGTTATCAGATTGCATGTCAGTTATTAGCAGCAGGTGGCGGAGAGCGATGGGCAGTCACGTGAGGCAGCAGCGGCATCTGACACAGAGTGTGTTTGCTGCATGGCTGGCCTGTCATGTTGGACAGGGATAATGGATTGCTACTGCAAATGAGCTTTCGGTGGGTGCAAATTGTACATGCCGGCTGAGTCTCTGATACTCTCAGCTATTCATAATATGGTTGCTTATAATGAGAAGTCAGCAGGTGCTACTTTGTAGTTTAAGAGCGAGCCCAGATATTGATCAGTTGTGAACACATGGAAATTTTGAGGTGCACGAAATATCCGTGTCACTTGTAATCATTATCCAGCGCTTCAAACAAAATCTAAACCGAGAAGATTTGCATCAGGGCATTTTCTACCGCGTGAGGAGTGATTTTCATACAGAGAGGACTTTATCCTCTACAGGTGGTTTCCGGTAGGGGTTTTCTTCCCGAATGGAGACCCTCTTGATGATAGGAAGGTCTGAGTGGAGCCGTGTGGTGTTGAAAAACGTGGAGTGGTTCCAGGTGGTCCCAGCTGTGTAGGTGCGCACACCTCGCTTACTCTCTTTGTGGTGTTTTGTTTCTGTAAATGGAGGATACGATAGTTGCATCGGGAAGAACTGATTGAGACTTGTGCGTGTTGTGTCAGCCTTGCTTGTTGGCCATTCATTATTGGTATCGTTACTCCCGTGTTCCTGTTTAATCTACACGGATGCCTCCGTCAGAGAGAGGCAGTGCGGTAGGTTGTGTTGGGCTACCGTGGCAAGGTCTCCACCGTTAGTACAGCTCCGTAGTGGGATCTCTGAACTAGAGCTTTCCCTGTAATACCGACGGGTGCAGCCTTTTAAAATTGTACCTATTGGGTTTAACTATTCATGTTTAGTTGAGCTGATGGAGCCGAGGGTGGCTTTTCGGAGCCCTGACTCCAGGAGGTCGCTGCCGGTTTAGACCCGATCTCTCCAAGGTGGTGGCTCCCGGCCAGGAGGCTTTACTCCTATGGTTGCTGGGTTGTCCAGCCTGTGAGGTGTCGTGTATGACAATACACACTAGATTTCCATCTAATCGGTGACTGTTATGTCGAATTCCCATAAAGGTCATACTTCAGATATGTTTCAGGGAACAAAAAGGTACCATCTAAAATCAATTGACCTGTTTATTTTCAGCTGTAAAGTGTGGCTTCTGTAAAATTTCAAATTTCATGACCGACTTGCATCATAGTCCTGTGGACCAGGACTAGTCTCTAGCAGAATAGAGACACTGAAACTGACTACATTTTTCTTTGCTCATAAAATTATACCATATAAGACATCATTGCTATTTCTCGTGTAATATTTACCAAAGCAGTTACGCAGCAATTATCTGATACAGTGTTCTGTTTTTATACTTTTAAATAAAATTTGAGTATCATGGATCCCTCATTGAGAATCCTAAGGAAGCGCCAACATTTTTTCCCCACTGGAGAAACACATACATTAAAATTTTGGCTTATCATGGTCAAGTTCATGGGTCACTCCTCCCACCCAGAAGCCCGCCCCCTCCCCCCCCAGGGACTCCTTAAGTGTCCATGCAGTAGGATGAAGATTGTCTACATGTGCTAAATTGAAACCATCACTTGTCCTCAGTCCCTCAAGCACATGCCTTCCTCAGAGACATTTCACTAGCTCTCCCCTCTGCCTGGCACCCCTCCATGTCTGGCGTGCCCTGATAGGTGTTGGTACACCCCACATGTTACGGGTTGCCAGATGTTTCCTTGCAGTCAAGCAGGAGATCAGAGGATAAGGGCAGAATAATGTTTCTCCTCTGGGCTGAAGCACAGAGTAGCAAACACAGGGCCATGCTGTTCACTCTGGCCTGCCTCGGTGGCCGAGGAGGGTCAGAGGGTCATGCCACAAGGTCCTGGCCTCGGGGGACTGGGTACCTGAGTCACTCAGGATGGAAACATTCTTCAGTGCTTTAGAGACATAGCCTGAGGGACTAGTGTGCTTTTGTTGTAGTAGGACACAGAACTTTGTTGATTTTGCCCTGGGCTAGCCGAGGCTTTGCTAGCCTGAGAGCGGAGCCTACCTGCCAGATGGGAAGCTGCCTACCACCTGTTGTACAAATCCCTCTTCACATCCGCACATCTTCTAGAACACTCGTCACCTTTACACTCTTGCTGGGTTTATTGACCAGGCTGGTTTACTGTCTGTTCCTTCTAGAAAGTCAGCGTCACGAAGTCTACCGCCCTCCCTCGCACAGTCACACTCAAGAAGTATTTAATGAGTGAACGCGTAAATAATGAAGTCAACCAGCGTCCATGCTCTTTCCCCAAAATGTTCTAGAAACCAGGTCCTCCATACAGTTTTAAGATACACATAAGCTTACTATGAGAGAGCTTTCCAAATTATTACAGGATTAACTTAAAGTCATACAAGCAATGAAACGAAGTGAAAATTAAAATTCCAACCTTATAATTAAATGTGGTTCTCAAAGGATGCCGAGGGTTCCCCTGGACATTAATAAGAGTTTTGATTTTGTTTTTGTTTTTTGCCCTTGGCATATATCTTAGGATATGTATCTTAACCACCACGGTGGACATGTGATTTTCATTCTTACGTAATTGGTGATTGTGTATTATATCCAGGGAGCTAAGAGAACATTAAAACACATACTTGCTGTCTTTACTTCAAATTTCATTACCATCTTGAGTTGAAATTGGACCCTTAGCATTTCTATAATGTAGTTTTTAATTGAATTGTCTTTCTTTTTTTTCCATGTGAAAGTGTTCTATTATGATAGAACTGGCAGCATCACAGCAGCTATGAGCAAACATGTTTAAACTACTGTTCTCCAATTCTCACTCACTGTGGGATTGATCTTAATGGAGGCAAAGACAAAAATAACTAAAAATGTAAGGCTGAGCACTCAGAGGCTTTGATCTAAAGGAAACATTTAAAGACATTCTTTGTAAAGGTCACCAAACAGCCAACAGTCTCCGGGAACCCGGAGCCAGACTGTGCTTTTCCTACGGCCTGGTAACTGTTGACCTAGTTACTCTCGGGACAGGGGCTGGCTCTTGCGCACAATTAACCAATAAAGCTGCCTCTTTATTGCTCTTTTGCACAGCTCTTTCCGAGCGTGACAAACCAGTCTAATCCCAGGCACCCAGGTTCAAAATGTCCTCGTGCAATTATCTGATGAATTCATAGATTAATGACTCAACTGAAAATAGCTTCTTTGAAAAGTTGGGAATTCAAATGCATAAGGTGGGATCTTCACCTATGACAGCAAGCGGAAGGAGTAGAATCCAGTACCTTCAGTCATCCTACGTGTGAGCTCAGATCACACGTGTGTGTGGAGGCGGTAGAATCCAGTACCTTCAGTCATCCTACGTGTGAGCTCAGATCACACGTGTGTGTGGAGGCGGGGGCCTATAAGCAGCCCTTGAATGCAGGGGGCTTGGTGCATGGTGCTTGGGCGTGGAGCTGGATGATGCCCCCAGGGGGATAGGAAAAGCATTACTATCCACATAATTGAGGTCTTGGCAGAGAACAATGCAGGCATCACAAACTGGTCCAAAAAATGGCTTAAAGGACCAGGAAGGCGCCCAGGGTCTTTTGTGGCTGGGGGTGGGGTCCTGAGAGGGTTCCCTCTGCAGGCAGGGGCCTGTATGGTCTGAACCTACTGAGGACGCTAAAGGAGGGAGCATTCAGACTTTCTTATCAGTTTGTGGAGCTGTAGGGCAGGAGGTGAAGGCGGAGGGGTGAGGCTTGAAAGGTGTAAGCAGTCAGATGTCAAAAATGGAATCAGGCTCCATTACAGTGTGTGTATGTATGTGTGTGTCTGTGTGCATGTGTGCACACACACTTGTGGGTGTAGTACAACCACGTACGTTCTAGTGTAAAATGTGATTAGTCTAAAGAAACAGACATTGATGAACAGCGTCTCTCAAACTTGGGTGCTCAGAACCCAAAAAGGAAGATGAATATGTTAGATCATAATCATAATCACAATGGGTGATTCAGTCCGTTAAGTGTCCGGCTCTTAATTTCAGCTTCGGTCATGATCTCAAGGTCGTGGGATTGAGCCCTGTGGGGCTCCCACTGAGCATGGAGCCCGCTTAAGATCCTCTCTCTCTCTCTCTCTCCCCCCCTCTCTCTGCCCTTCTCTCTTGCCTGCATGTTCTCTCTTTTAAATTAAATATATATATATATATATATATATATATATATATTCATAGTCATAATAACCTATGACACTAAAGAATGAGCTAAATATCAAATGAAATCATAACTAATAACTTCTATCTGAATGAATGGATTCTGACTGTGTGGGGTCAGGTCAGTCTTTACTAAGGGGATGACTTTTCAGTTGGTGTGTTTTGAATGACAAGTGGGATGCATTCATGGCAGATTGGAGAAAAGGACGGGCTGGGGTCAGGAGCTAGCAGTCCGGATGCATGGAGCACCGGCGTCCCAGGGGCAGAGAGTCCTACGTGGGGCAGCAGCTGCGGGTCTGAGCAGTGGACGTTGGGGCACAGGCAGCAAAGCTGTCTGGCTTGGGGAAATGGAGAGAAGAGGCATCTGATACGACCAATCCTGCCCCAGACGACACTGCAGGGAGTTAAATCGCTTTATGAAGAGGTAGTCATGAGATTGCTCCTTTTGGTCATTCTCTTTTGAAGCAATAATTTGTAACATGGAAGTGTTGGCTTTTTTTACTCTCAATACCCAGAATAAGAGACTCTCGCCATGATAGTTCACTGAACATTCACTTCAGGTTCTGATCACGTTGCAAGAATTTAAAGTATCAGATGCCTAGTGAGATTTAAAGATTAAGACTATATAAAATATCAAATATATGGATCCAAGAATAAATATATGTATCCAATATATCAAGCTCTTATTGATGCAGTAAGTTTTATATTTATAATATTTAACCTTTAAAATGTTTTAAAACATGATATTGGGCATGATTGACATGCAAGAAACTGTATATAGTTTTTAATGTGTACCACTTGATGAGTTTGGGAATGAGTATACACCTGTGAAACCATCCCCATCATTTAAGCTATAAACATGTCCATTGTCTCCAAAAGTTTCCTTTCTCTTGCTCTTTTTTTCTCTCTCTCTTTTGGGTAATCATGCAGAAAGTGTTATGAGGCCATTTTTTTATAGAGGAAGAAGGTGAAATATAGAAGAAGTGAAGAATTTGGCTAATGGTTCCCTAACAGTGATGAGAGGGCTAGATTTGAAACCAAGGTTGTATGGATTTGGAGACTATAGATGCTCAATATATATATATATATACATACATGTATATATACATATATATGTATATATATATATACACACACACATCCATATATATGTATACATATATATTTATGTATTTTATATATTTATATATAAATATGTATTTTTATATATTTATTTATATATTATATATTATATATTTATACATATATTTAATTTGTAAACATTGTTGTTAGTGTTTCTGTGTTGATCTAATCACACAGTTGCCCATTCTACAAAATGTTTGTTATCTGGTGTTCAAAGACAGAATCTATTTTATAGATGTTTATGGAGCTCAAACCCCAAGAGCATGACCTCATGACACAACTTTCTAGCCATCTAGGTCAACTGACAATGCCAAAGAATAAAAAGTTTAGAATGTGAATATTTTATCTGCTGACCATGTATACGCCTGTTAAAATTGTCAGGGAATTTGTCATTTACTTTTAAAGTAAATTAGTAACTCTGTCAGTCAGCATTTTGTTATAACCTTTAAAATACCGAGTTGAGAACACTGGCTCTTGGGCTGAATTCCTTCTTGATATCAGGCAGGGCATGAAAGGAGAAAGTGTATAGATGATGAAATGGAAAATTGCTCTTCATTGCTGTTGTGGACTAGTTAGAATTAAGAAGATCTGTTTCACAATATCTTGTCTGAGACCGTTAGATGCATTTTAACATCCTGAATATTGGATTACTTAAATTGGGGGAGGCCAGGAAGGAGAGGGACTTAAGTGGATGTGAGTTAAGTTGGGTTGAAATATCTCAGGCTTCAGCATGACCCCCTCATGATAAGCTGACATCTCAGTGGTCACAATGCTCCCAGCTGTCACTGCATTTTCAAAGAATTCTGCCCCTCAACTGACAGATTTCATATCTCCCTGAAATTGACCAAGGACTTCCTTAAATGTATTATGACAGAATCAGGAAAGACATTTTCCAGAGGGGTTAACCTCAAGAAATTACCAATGTCAAGTTTCTGTGGTAGGAAAGAAAAAGAAAAAAGAAATATATATATGTATATATTTAAAATGAATAAAAAAACTAAGGCCACCACTTTGCTAATCCTCCTTATAATGTGTAAATTATAACCTACTAAAAATAAAAGATTAAAGTAGGGCAAACAGCATTGTTCCTATATTCAAAAAGAGTGAAACAATCCATTCAATACAGGAAAAGGAAACCAAGAAACCATTTTTTAGTCTGAGTGATTTTCCCCCCAAGAGCATTCATTAGGGAAAACAACAACGATACCAGCAGCAACATGGATGAAATTCTCTAAGATCGGAGGGCTCACTTAGAATTTTTGCATATCTGTAAACAGTAACCATGAAGCCACTGCCGGAGAGATTCCTGGCAAAGGTTGACCACCGTCTGAGGAGGATGAGATTCAAGAGTCCTCCTACCCGTGTTGAAACTGCTAATAGGAGGTTCACTAGTGACTATTGACAAGATGATGGGACATGAAAATTGGAAAGTTCAGATTCAATTTAAAAGATGTTCACAGGAAGTCACTCTTTATCCACTTTGAACTTACAGACTGCTGTGCCAAGCCACAGCCATCCTATGCCCAAACTTGCATGTAACTTCAGCCCAGGTCACTTTTCTCCTGTGGGGTGGGGTTGGATGACTTTGTCACTAGGTTCCTGTCACTATCATATATTCAAAATCAAGGATTTAAATGATCCAAAGCATTGTTAAAGGTCTATCTACTGGTCTAGGATGACTATATATATATACATATATCTATCTATCTATCTATATATGTATACACATAAATATATGTATATATATGTATATACTTATATGTATATATGTATACATATATATGTATATATACATATATGTATATACTTACATGTATATATATATATGTATATACATACACATATGTGTGTATATATATATAATCTCCAATATATATCGATATATATAGGATATATATAAATTTAGGATTTAAGTGTGCACGCGCGTGTGTGTGTGTGTATATATATATATATATATATATTTAAGAGAGAGACCATCAGTGGGGGAGAGGGGCAGAGAGAGAGCTATATATAAATGTAAATATAAATATATAAATAAATGTATGTATATATATATATATATATATATATATGAAATCTGAAAATCTGCAAGAGTATTCTCTTCTCTATATACTCTCTCATTTGATCCGGGCGCTATTCTACGGGGTCACCATTTTTAAGCCATTTTACAGTTGATGAGATAGAGGCTTAGCAAGGGTAAGTCATGTCCTGAAGTTCAAGGGAGGGAGTGACTTTGCTGCTTCCTTGTAAGGGTCATAGAGTACATGGGCAGGTGATAGCACGGGAAGGTGGAGGGCAATGGAGGACAGGAGAATGATCCTAAAGTCTAGATGCCAGTAGGCTTCCTTTTAGTAGATGTTTCCTTTAGTTATAGATACTAAGAAGATGCAGAGAAGATACAGGAACTAGTTTGTTACCTCCCCCCGGAATTTGCACAGTGGGCGCTGTACATAATCCTATATAATCCTCACTGAGAACCAAGATGGTGAATAGCATGCCTCCTTTTACAAATAGAACCAGGGGTTGGATGAACCGTGCAGATTGTTCAGCACCAGGAATCCAGGAAGTGGAGGAATTTGGATTAACTTAGATCTCTCTGATTTTAAAGCGTTTCTTATTGTATTACACACTTTTTTTTAAAGTAAAAAGCCTTGATCGATAATGTTGGTCATGTTCCTCAAACTGACTGATTTCTACTTGTATTTTATTTTTTTTATTAACACTTAACATGAGATCTATCCACTTAACAAATGTTAAGGTATATAGCACAGTATTGTTGACTAAGTATTGGAGGAATCTTGAGGACATGACGCTAAGTGAAATAAGCCAGTGGCAGGATAAACAATAGTGCTGATTGCACTTAAGTGGGGTGTATCTAGTGAAATCCTTAGGAGAGTGGAATGGTGGTCGCTGAGGGCTGGGCAGAGCGGGGACAGGGCAGTCGCCCATCCGCGGGCAGAAACTTTCAGGAAAGTGATGGATCAGCCCAAGACCTCTGCTGTACAACATGGCACACATTCTGTCTTATAACATAACAAAACAAGAATGCAAATAAAGGAGTGCCGCAGCTTCGATAAAGGTTTTAAAGAGTGTAAAGGAGGAAATGTCCTTATGCCGTGGCTTTGTCAGAAAAGGCTTCATTAATAGGACCCACCTGAGCGATGCCCAAAGTACAAGCAGAACTCAAACAGATGGAGGAGGATGTTGTAAGAGGGTGGGCTGCGGGTACAAGCAGGATTTTGAAATGATCCTCATGGTAGTGTTGTGACAAGGGGAAGGCTGAGGAAGTAACTCTGAAAGAGCTTTCTTCTAGGGAATAAAGACAGCGAATGAGGTCTGGTAAGGAAATAAGAGAAGAATTTTTGTTGACATTGTTATCATTTTTTTAAATAAGTAGATTGCAGTGGTTTGTATAAAACCCAGGGAGGCATTTCAAAGAAAAAGATGGTTTGGAGATGGCTTTGAAGAATGAATGACTGGATTGATTGGTTGATTGATACATTGGTGATTGATTTTAACATGTACTGTGCCTTATTGCAAACTATACTGTAATTGTTAACAAATATGTTCTTAGTGCCACAAAGTGTAGTGAATGCCGCTGAAGGCTGCTGAGAGCAGAAGGTGACTAGGAGAATATCGGGTGGTTAAGAAACGGGGGTCACAGGTAGTACTCTAGAAAGCTAGAAAGCTAGGGGTGCCTGGGTGGCTCAGTGGGTTGAGCGTCCGACTTCGGCTCAGGTCATGATCTCGTGGTCTGTGAGTTCGAGCCCCGCGTCGGGCTCTGTGCTGACAGCTCAGAGCCTGGAGCCTGCTTCAGATTCTATGTCTCCCTCTCTCTGACACTCCCCCGTTCATGCTCTGTCTCTGTCTGTCTCGAAAATAAATAAAAACATTAAAAACAAAAAAAAGAAAGCTAGAAAGCTAATCACAGGTAAAGTAGTAGGAGCTGAAGCTTGATTGCTTGTTAAATCAGTGAGTAGGTGTTAAAGAAGGACAGGAGTAAGTCTAGCTCCTGTGAGTAATTTGACAGGGATTGTAAGGAAGGAATTGGAGAAAAAAAAAAAAAAATGAAAGAACAGCGAGAAGCACAAAGAGGAAAAGATTTTGAGATTTGAGATTGTATGTGTGGTCTTCCTTTTTGTATAAATAAGACATGTAGCTTTGAGGGAAGAAAGGAAGGAGCCGGTGGTCCCAGAGATGATTAAAAAAAAAAAGAGAAGGGATCGTCCGGAAGATGGCGGCGTAGGAGGACGCGGGGCTCACAGCGCGTCCTGCCGATCACTTAGATTCCACCTACACCTGCCTAAAGAACCCAGAAAACCGCCAGAGGATTAGCAGAAGGGAGTCTCCGGAGTCAAGCGCAGACTAGAGGCCCACGGAAGAGGGTAGAAAGGGCGGCGAGGCGGTGCGCGCTCCACGGACTGGCGGGAGGGAGCCGGGGCGGAGGGGCGGCTCGCCGGCCAAGCAGAGCCCCGAGTCTGGCTGGCAAAAGCGGAGGGGCCGGACGGACTGTGTTCCGACAGCAAGCGCGACTTAGCGTCTGGGAGGTCATAAGTTAACAGCTCTGCTCGGAAAGCGGGAAGGCTGGAGGACAAAGGGAGGGAGAGCTGCTGAGCCCCCGGACGGCAGAGCTCAGCTTGGCGGGGAACAAAGGCGCCAGCGCCATCTCCCCCGCCCATCCCCCAGCCAAAATCCCAAAGGGAACCAGTTCCTGCCAGGGAACTTGCTCGCTCCGCGCAAACACCCAACTCTGTGCTTCTGCGGAGCCAAACCTCCGGCAGCGGATCTGACTCCCTCCCGCTGCCACAGGGCTCCTCCTGAAGTGGATCACCTAAGGAGAAGCGAGCTAAGCCTGCCCCTCCAGCCCCCGTGCACCTTGCCTACCCACCCCAGCTAATACGCCAGATCCCCAGCAACACAAGCCTGGCAGTGTGCAAGTAGCCCAGACGGGACACGCCACCCCACAGTGAATCCCGCCCCTAGGAGAGGGGAAGAGAAGGGACACACCAGTCTGACCGTGGCCCCAGCAGTGGGCTGGGGGCAGACATCGGGTCGGACTGCGGCCCCGCCCACTAACTCCAGTTATACACCACAGCACAGGGGAAGTGCACTGCAGGTCCTCACCACGCCAGGGACTCTCCAAAATGACCAAACGGAAGAATTCCCCTCAGAAGAATCTCCAGGAAATAACAACAGCTAATGAACTGATCAAAAAGGATTTAAATAATATAACAGAAAGTGAATTTAGAATAATAGTCATAAAATTAATCGCTGGGCTTGAAAACAGTATACAGGACAGCAGAGAATCTCTTGCCACAAAGATCGAGGGACTAAGGAACAGTCACGAGGAGTTGAAAAACGCTTTAAACGAAATGCAAAACAAAATGGAATCCACGATGGCTCGGCTTGAAGAGGCAGAGGAGAGAATAGGTGAACTAGAAGATAAAGTTATGGAGAAAGAGGAAGCTGAAAGAAAGAGAGATAAAAAAATCCAGGAGTATGAGGGGAAAATTAGAGAACTAAGTGATACACTAAAAAAAAAAATAATATACGCATAATTGGTATCCCAGAGGAGGAAGAGAGAGGGAAAGGTGCTGAAGGGGTACTTGAACAAATTATAGCTGAGAACTTCCCTGAACTGGGGAAGGAAAAAGGCATTGAAATCCAAGAGGCACAGAGAACTCCCTTCAGACGTAACTTGAATCGATCTTCTGCACGACATATCATAGTGAAACTGGCAAAATACAAGGATAAAGAGAAAATTCTGAAAGCAGCAAGGGATAAACGTGCCCTCACATATAAAGGGAGACCTATAAGACTCGTGACTGATCTCTCCTTTGAAACTTGGCAGGCCAGAAAGGCTTGGCACGATATCTACAGTGTGCTAAACAGAAAAAATATGCAGCCGAGAATCCTTTATCCAGCAAGTCTGTCATTTAGAACAGAAGGAGAGATAAAGGTCTTCCCAAACAAACAAAAACTGAAGGAATTTGTCACCACTAAACCAGCCCTACAAGAGATCCTAAGGGGGATCCTGTGAGACAAAGTACCAGAGACATCACTACAAGCATAAAACATACAGACATCACAATGACTCTAAACCCATATCTTTCTATAATAACACTGAATGTAAATGGATTAAATGCGCCAACTAAAAGACATAGGGTATCAGAATGGATAAAAAAACAAGACCCATCTATTTGCTGTCTACAAGAGACTCATTTTAGATCTGAGGACACCTTTAGATTGAGAGTGAGGGGATGGAGAACTATTTATCATGCTCCTGGAAGCCAAAAGAAAGCTGGAGTAGCCATACTTATATCAGACAAACTAGACTTTAAATTAAAGGCTGTAACAAGAGATGAAGAAGGGCATTATATAATAATCACAGGGTCTATCCACCAGGAAGAGCTAACTATTATAAATGTCTATGCGCCAAATACCCGAGCCCCCAGATATATAAAACAATTACTCATAAACATAAGCAACCTTATTGATAAGAATGCGGTCATTGCAGGGGACTTTAACACCCCACTTACAGAAATGGATAGATCATCTAGACACACAGTCAATAAAGAAACAAGGGCCCTGAATGATACATTGGATCAGATAGACTTGACAGATATATTTAGAACTCTGCATCCCAAAGCAACAGAATATACTTTCTTCTTGAGTGCACATGGAACATTCTCCAAGATAGATCATATACTGGGTCACAAAACAGCCCTTCATAAGTTTACAAGAATTGAAATTATACCATGCATACTTTCAGACCACAATGCTATGAAGCTTGAAATCAACCACAGGAAAAAGTCTGGAAAACCTCCAAAAGCATGGAGGTTAAAGAACACCCTACTAACGAATGAGTGGGTCAACCAGGCAATTAGAGAAGAAATTAAAATATATATGGAAACAAACGAAAATGAAAATACAACAATCCAAACGCTTTGGGATGCAGCGAAGGCAGTCCTGAGAGGAAAATACATTGCAATCCAGGCCTATCTCAAGAAACAAGAAAAATCCCAAATACAAAATCTAACAGCACACCTAAAGGAAATAGAAGCAGAACAGCAAAGGCAGCCTAAACCCAGCAGAAGAAGAGAAATAATAAAGATCAGAGCAGAAATAAACAATATAGAATCTAAAAAAACTGTAGAGCAGATCAACGAAACCAAGAGTTGGTTTTTTGAAAAAATAAACAAAATTGACAAACCTCTAGCCAGGCTTCTCAAAAAGAAAAGGGAGATGACCCAAATAGATAAAATCATGAATGAAAATGGAATGATTACAACCAATCCCTCAGAGATACAAACAATTATCAGGGAATACTATGAAAAATTATATGCCAGCAAATTGGACAACCTGGAAGAAATGGACAAATTCCTAAACACCCACACTCTTCCAAAACTCAATCAGGAGGAAATAGAAAGCTTGAACAGACCCATAACCAGCGAAGAAATTGAATCGGTTATCAAAAATCTCCCAACAAATAAGAGTCCAGGACCAGACGGCTTCCCAGGGGAGTTCTACCAGACATTTAAAGCAGAGATAATACCAATCCTTCTCAAGCTATTCCAAGAAATAGAAAGGGAAGGAAAACTTCCAGACTCATTCTATGAAGCCAGTATTACTTTGATTCCTAAACCAGACAGAGACCCAGTAAAAAAAGAGAACTACAGGCCAATATCCCTGATGAATATGGATGCAAAAATTCTTAATAAGATACTAGCAAATCGAATTCAACAGCATATAAAAAGAATTATTCACCATGATCAAGTGGGATTCATTCCTGGGATGCAGGGCTGGTTCAACATTCGCAAATCGATCAACGTGATACATCACGTTAACAAAAAAAAAGAGAAGAACCATATGATCCTGTCAATCGATGCAGAAAAGGCCTTTGACAAAATCCAGCACCCTTTCTTAATAAAAACCCTTGAGAAAGTCAGGATAGAAGGAACATACTTAAAGATCATAAAGGCCATTTATGAAAAGCCCACAGCTAACATCATCCTCAACGGGGAAAAACTGAGAGCTTTTTCCCTGAGATCAGGAACACGACAGGGATGCCCACTGTCACCGCTGTTGTTTAATATAGTGCTGGAAGTTCTAGCATCAGCAGTCAGACAACAAAAGGAAATCAAAGGCATCAAAATTGGCAAAGATGAAGTCAAGCTTTCGCTTTTTGCAGATGACATGATATTATACATGGAAAATCCGATAGACTCCACCAAAAGTCTGCTAGAACTGATACATGAATTCAGCAAAGTTGCAGGATACAAAATCAATGTGCAGAAATCAGTTGCATTCTTATACACTAACAATGAAGCAACAGAAAGACAAATGAAGAAACTGATCCCATTCACAATTGCACCAAGAAGCATAAAATACCTAGGAATAAATCTAACCAAAGATGTAAAAGATCTGTATGCTGAAAACTATAGAAAGCTTATGCAGGTAATTGAAGAAGATATAAAGAAATGGAAAGACATTCCCTGCTCATGGATTGGAAGAATAAATATTGTCAAAATGTCAATACTACCCAAAGCTATCTACACATTCAATGCAATCCCAATCAAAATTGCACCAGCATTCTTCTCGAAACTAGAACAAGCAATCCTAAAATTCATATGGAACCACAAAAGGCCCCGAATAGCCAAAGTAATTTTGAAGAAGAAGACCAAAGCAGGAGGCATCACAATCCCAGACTTTAGCCTCTACTACAAAGCTGTCATCATCAAGACAGCATGGTATTGGCATAAAAACAGACACATAGACCAATGGAATAGAATAGAAACCCCAGAACTAGACCCACAAACGTATGGCCAACTCATCTTTGACAAAGCAGGAAAGAACATCCAATGGAAAAAAGACAATCTCTTTAACAAATGGTGCTGGGAGAACTGGACAGCAACATGCAGAAGGTTGAAACTAGACCACTTTCTCACACCATTCACAAAAATAAACTCAAAATGGATAAAGGACCTGAATGTGAGACAGGAAACCATCAAAACCTTAGAGGAGAAAGCAGGAAAAGACCTCTCTGACCTCAGCCGTAGCAATCTCTTACTCGGCACATCCCCAAAGGCAAGGGAATTAAAAGCAAAAGTGAATTACTGGGACCTTATGAAGATAAAAAGCTTCTGCACAGCAAAGGAAACAACCAACAAAACTAAAAGGCAACCTACGGAATGGGAAAAGATATTTGCAAATGACACATCGGACAAAGGGCTAGTATCCAAAATCTATAAAGAGCTCATCAAACTCCACACCCGAAAAACAAATAACCCAGTGAAGAAATGGGCAGAAAACATGAATAGACACTTCTCTAAAGAAGACATCCGGATGGCCAACAGGCACATGAAAAGATGTTCAACGTCGCTCCTTATCAGGGAAATACAAATCAAAACCACACTCAGATACCACCTCACGCCAGTCAGAGTGGCCAAAATGAAGAAATCAGGAGACTATAGATGCTGGAGAGGATGTGGAGAAACAGGAACCCTCTTGCACTGTTGGTGGGAATGCAAATTGGTGCAGCCGCTCTGGAAGGCAGTGTGGAGGTTCCTCAGAAAATTAAAAATAGACCTACCCTATGACCCAGCAATAGCACTGCTAGGAATTTATCCAAGGGATACAGGAGTACTGATGCATAGGGGCACCTGTACCCCAATGTTTATAGCGGCACTCTCAACAATAGCCAAATTATGGAAAGAGCCTAAATGTCCATCAACTGATGAATGGATAAAGAAATTGTGGTTTATATACACAATGGAATACTACATGGCAATGAGAAAAAATGAAATATGGCCTTTTGTAGCAACATGGATGGAACTGGAGAGTGTGATGCTGAGTGAAATAAGCCATACAGAGAAAGACAGATACCATATGGTTTCACTCTTATGTGGATCCTGAGAAACATAACAGAAACCCATGGGGGAGGGGAAGGAAAAAAAAAAAAAAAAGAGGTTAGAGTGGGAGAGAGCCAAAGCATAAGAGACTGTTAAAAACTGAGAACAAACTGAGGGTTGATGGGGGGTGGGAGGGAGGGCAGGGTGGGTGATGGGTATTGAGGAGGGCACCTTTTGGGATGAGCACTGGGTGTTGTATGGAAACCAATTTGACAGTAAATTTCATATATTAAAAAATAAAAAAAATTAAAAAAAATAAAAAAAATAAAAAAAAAGAGAAGAAAACTTGATGACATAATGTCTAGGAGGAACAAGAAGGGATCTGTTACATACACCCTTACTAGGACCTACTTACAGTCTTGCACTTACATATTATTATAATAATATATCAAGGACCTGACTCCTGTATTAGATGTTCTGCTCTTTGATACAGAGGCTCATATTTTATTTATCTTTGCATCCCTAGTTCTTAGCTCAGCTTTTGATACAGATCATGGACTCATTAACTGTCAGATCAGTTAATAGAGTTCATTCGATTTCTCATCTCTTTGAAAACTATAAAGCTTTTTTAACTTTTTTTTTTTCTATATTAGGTTCCAGCCCCTAATACAAGTCCTATCTCATAGACGCTTCTCAAATTCTTAGATGTGAATAAATGAGTGGATGAAGGTATTGATAATACAGCCTTAAAAATGAAAAGAGACATTTTCCTATGCTATTCCCTTCCTATTAGTAATGATTATAATTGTAATCCTGTCTTAAAAATGGGGACCATTAATGGTAGATGTTAGTGAATGGACAGAATTTAGGAGACCAACTGCAGTGAGGAAAATTGGTAACTACCATCACATAGACCTGGCATATCACTACCTTCATGCACTCTTTGAGCCTTTCTTATAAAGGAGGTTCAGTTCCCAGTGTTTAAGTCCCAATTAAGTCATTCCTGGGTTTACTTTCTCATGGCTTGGTGGTTGACTCCTTAGCTGAACAACTGTCCTAAAAATCAAGCACAGAGACTACACAACTTTCAAAGCAGACCAGTAAGTGATGTATGTTCCCCATTTCATGGTAAATGACCCTGATTGAATGATACACCAGTTTAAAAGAAATGAAATTTTGTAGGAAAAAGGAGGTAAGATTAAAAGTATTGTGAGATATGCTCTTTCTTGGTTTGATTCCTTGGTTTGTTCAGAATTTCTTGTGTTTTGTTCTGAAATGCCAGTACATCTGAAACACATTGTATTTATTTTAATATAATTAGATTCCATTCAAAGTATGTGTATAGAATTGTGTTGAAATTAGCTTCATTCTGAAGCTATAAAACACATGATTCCAGTTGTCGAGGGTTTTATGTGAAATCTGATTAGTGAAAGAGAATCTCAATTCTGTCTTTGTTGTTGAGATCTCTTATTTAACAACAACTTTCAATGGGCATTATGTGTTCTCAGACAAAACGTATACAGCCACAAAGGAATCATCGCTTTATGCAGTACAGTGCCATCTGACTGACAAATTGTCAATAAAAAGGACGTCCCGTGTTTGGACTGCAATTAAACTTTACCTTCAAATTATGCTACCCTCTTTCAAACTTTCATTGATGAATTCTCATGATAGGGACAAAGTTACCATTGTAATAGCATATGGTTTGTACAAATCAATTCACCGGGCAGATGTGGCCTGACCGAAGATTTTTAGTCATGCTGAAAGTAATGTCTGTATTTATCCAGAATTTGATAGCTCCTTAATTTTTTTTTTTTTTATTTCAAATCTTAATCTTGTGTTGAATGCAGTTGCTTCCTTTTAAGGTTGCTTCCATTTACAAAATGTCCTGGATTTGTCATAGAAAATCTTTTAAAAATGTTTCAGCACGTGATTCCTGTGTTCAGGATTAGCTCTTCCCTAAGATAAGTTTATCAATCTGTGCATTGCTAGAATCATATCACACTGAATATTCTTCTAATTTACTATGTATTTGATTTGAGTTTGATTCCCCCAGGGGCAATAATTCTGACAAAGGGAATTTAAATCTTTCTTAATCAGCATGAATGGTTACAACTACTTCTGATAAGGATTACTGTATCTAGCATTCATTTGTACATCTTTCCACATGGGCTGTGTTACTTGTAGCCACAGTGTGAAGTGACTTTTAGTCCTGTCTCATTAAAGAAATGAATCCACCGAGGCAAATACAAGTAAGTGCTCCAGTGTCAACCAGTTCTACAAGAGCTAAGACCGTAGTCCTGTTCTCGGATCCAAGTTCTGTGCACTGCACAACAGAGAGCAAATGTTGAATGTACTAACCTTTTCCCACCAGAGTTGATTCATTCAATGAGCAATGATTTATTGAGCCTGTACTATGTGCTGAGATACAGTGGTAAAGATAGTGGAAAGAAGAGAATGTAGGGCTCACTGAAGGAAAGTACAGCCTTCTTTTTGTTTTTGTTTTTTTTCCACATACTTAATATACTTTATTTCTGTCTTTATTAACGGCTATAAGTTCACAGCAGAATTGAGAGTAAGGTACAAAGATTTCCTATACCTCCTGCCCCAACACGCACATAGCCTACACCACTATCGATATCCCCATCAAATGGTATATTTGTTATAATCAGTGAACATCATAATCACCCAAAGGTCATCATTTACGACAGAGTCACTCTGGGTGGTGTATATTCTCTGGGCTTGGAAAATGTATACTGACATGTATATATCATCAGAGTATTGTACAGAGAATTCTCCCTGCTTTAAAAACTCCCCTGTGTTCTGCCTCTTTATCCCCTGTTCTCTGGCAACCAAGGATTGGTTTACTGTCTTCTTAGTTTTGCCTTTCCCAGAAGGTCACGTAGTCGGGATCATACTGTAGGTAGCCTTTTAGATTGCCTTCTTTCACCTGGTAATATGCATTTAAGATTTCCAGGTATTTTCATAGCGTGAGAGTTCATTTCTTTTTAGTACTGAATAATATACTATTGTCTGGATGCACTGCAGTTTATTTATCCACCTGCTGAAGGGCATCTTGGCTGCTTCCAAATCTCGACAATTATACATAAAGTTGTGATAAATATCCATAGGTAGGGTCTGTGTGGATGTGTTTTAAACTCCTTTGAGCAAATACCAAAGGGTATAATTGCTGCCATTCTCACTTCTTTATGGTAATTAGGGAGTGCAAATTCATGAATGATGAATTTATGATTAACTCAATTAATTAAGGAGAAGGAGGGGGATAGAAAAATAATTGCCACATATTCCATCACTGCCCATCCCTTTGGACTGATGCATTGGCTCATGCATCTCAAGTATTTTCGGTTGAAGCTTTTCCTCTGCCATTATCGATAAAATTGAGATAACTGAAAAGTTTTAGAACTGCAAGGTGACTTTGGTAGAATCCTTTACCTGAGACATACACCATCATTATATACATCCAAGATATCAGCCACAAGGTGATATCAATATGACAAAGGAGGCAAGAATATACAATGTGGAAGACAATCTCTTCAACAAATGGTGTTGGGAAAACTGGACAGCAACATGCAGAAGAATGGAACTGGACCACTTTCTTACACCACAAACAAAAATACACTGAAATGTATTAAACACCTAAAGGTGAGACCTGAAACCATAAAAATCTTAGAGGAGAGCACAGGCAGTTATTTCTTTGACATTGGCCTTCGCAACATTTTTGTAGATCTGTCTCCCGAGGCAAGGGAAACAAAAGCAAAAATAAACTATTGGGACTACACCAAAATAAAGAGGCTTTGCACAGTGAAGGAAACCATCAACAAAATAACAATGGGAGAAGATATTTGTAAATGATGTACCAAATAAGGGGTTAATATCCAAACTATATAAAGAATTGTACAACTCAACACCAGAAAAATCTCCACAAATAATCCAGATAGAAAATGGGTAGAGGACTTGAATAGACATTTTTCTAAAGAAGACATCCAGATGGGTCAAAAAATTCATGAAAAGATGCTCAACATCCCCATCATCAGGGAAATACAAATCAAAACCATAATGAGATACCACCTTACATCTGAAAAGATAAGAAATAACAAGTGTTTGTGATGTTGTGAAGAAAAAGGAACCCTTGTGCACTATTTTGGGGAATGTAAGCTGGTATAGTCACTATGAAAACAGTATGGAGGGTCCTCAAAAAATTAAAAGTAGAACTTTATGATCCAATAGTTTCATTCCTGGGTATTTACCCAAAGAAAACAAAAACATTAATTTGAAAAGATATATGCACCCCTATGTTTATTGAAGCATTATGTACAATAGCCAAATTATGGAAGTAACTGAAGTATTCATTCATAAATGAATGGGTCAAGAAGACATATCTATGTATCTATATCTCTAGATATAGAGATATAGATATGGTGGAATATTACTCAGCCATCAAAAAGAATTAAATCTTGTTATTTGCAACAACATGGGTGGACCTAGAGAGTATTATGATAAGTGAAATAAGTCAAAGACAAATACCATGATTTCACTTACATGTGGAATCTAAAAAATAATAAAATAAAATAATATAAAAAATAAATAAAATAAAATAAAATAAAATACTAGAAAGCAAATGAATAAATAAACAAAAAAGCAGAACCAGACCTAGAAATGTAGAGAACAAACTGATTGTTGCCAGATGGGAGGTGAGTTGGAGGATGGACAAAATGAGTGGAGAGAAGTGGGAGACATAAAAAAAACAAGAGAGAGAAAATGTCAAAGATATCAGTAACATTGGAATACAACCCAAACTGCCTTTTAAGTGAGTAAAAGCCCATACAATGTACCCATCACTTTCTCAGAAGATTAAATGTGGAGGAATGAGTGACTGTTTTTCAGGAATTTATTGTTTTACATGCTTACCTAAATAGATACCTTAGTGAAGACTTTTTAAGGATCTGTATTGTATATGGTCATAATATATAAGCAAGAAAAGTTACCTTTTATAAATGATCAACCCTTAATATAGGATTTTTAAATTCCAGAATATTTTTAAATCACCAGCTTCCTTAAATTTGGAACCAATCTCTTGCCTCAGAGATTCTTAGTTTTTACACTGAGCTTGTCCGCCTTTCCTTCCTGTTTGCTGTGTTTGGTTTAGAGCCACAGGCTTCCCCAGGGACCATTTTGGAAGTGCCATGGAGAAATCCAGACCTGCCCTATTCTTGGGATGACCCACTCTGAAAACCAATATGTGACTCAGATACCAAGCAATCCCTACAGGCCTGTAGGCTGCCATTGCTACTGCCTAAAGAGTCTTCGGGGAGGGTCTGGGCTTCATTTCAGTGGTTCCATTTTGAAGAGAAAAAAAAGCAATGGTCTCTGAGCCAGCTGGTTTTCCTTTATTGTGGAAAGCCACGACTCTAGAAATACCATTTTGTCTCTGACAGCCCTCAATTTTTGGTTGAGAAATGTTCTGCTTTTCTTCTTTAATGCATGACTTTTTAAGCGTGAATTTTCAGTCTTAAGGCAAAGAACATGGGTTTGGAGTGTCTATTCTTGTCACCCGTGGCCTAGCTTTCAACGCCTTTACCACTGTGTTCTCATGCAAAAATAAACAAATATGCAATCATGTATTTAAAAAAAAAACCTTTATTTGGGTTCACCTTATAGGACTTGGTCTTTAGAGAATTACATCATTTGGAAAGCTAAAGTATGGATGCATCTCATTAGAGCTAACATTAAAATTTAATTTTGGAAGTGTCCCTCAGTTGTGGAACGTTCACGGTTTCTATATCTTCACTTGTGCACCTGTGTATCTGCACAGTATGTTCATTCCTTGGGTTTCTTTGCCTCTCCCCGATTGGTTGATCCTCAATACTTGAAAGGATGCATCGTGTCTTTGATACTAAAGGGTCCCTCCTGTATCTTCACATTTCAGAAAATTAAAATAAATAAACACTCAACTCGAAAAGGAGGACACTGATCACTAGCCGTGCTCTTTTGGATTTTTGTCCATTTGTTTGTTTTGACTTTGCCGTGTCAGCCACGCATAACCGGCAAGGCAGAGGCAGCAAATGTGGTAAATACTGGATCAGATTATAACAGAATTAGTATTGAAAGTTTAGACATCTCAATACGCAGGCGGGGGCTTCAGGGGAGTGTGAATGATGAGCTCATGGGAAGAGACGGGAAATAGATTGTGCCCAAACCACTTCGTGTTAACTGTGTGGACTCCCTCTGAACCAGCTGATTGTCACGTCTGCCCTACTTCCCTCCAGATACTAGTCACATCTTCGCTCCCACTGCATTTCCTCTGCAATTACCAGTCCGAGCCACTCTAATTGACATCCGGTTAGCACGACATTGTAAACATCTTCATCGCTACAGTAGTGTGTTGTAAAAGGAGACTTTATCGTCTCCCCTGTGTTCAAAGCCTTTACGTTGGAGCCTAAAGTTCAAAACCTTTAACGAATCCACTGTATGTAGAGTATCCTCCTGGATCTGTCAACATCCACTGTGCCATGGCCCTTAGACCCACTGCCACGTAGTGTGGAAATGAATTCCCTCTGTAAGCTCAGTACACAGCAGCCTTGTTTACCCAGGGCTCATCGAGCATTTTCAAACCAGCATCTCGCTTACACTCTGAATTTACCCCTGAATGTTGACAGTCTTAACCCTGAACTCTTTTTAGAAGGCAGCATGCCTTCCTATGTCTTGAAATGCATTCGTATCACAGTGACTACCACTGACGTGTCCCAGCATGGACGTCTCTACTACACTGCATTTGCACATCACACTGCGTGATTGCTATTTCCCCGTGAGTGTCTCACAGGGTATCCAAGCTGAGATATTTAAATCTACACTTTTGGTTCTTCCAGCCTGCAATATGGCTCTATGTATAACCCAGACATCACCCTTGATTCCTCCCCTGGCCTCCCTCCCCACAGCAAACCCAGTGACCTGTTTGCACTTCCGACATGGATTTCAAACCCACCGCGAAGATCCCCTTGTCCTGTTAGCTGGGGAGGGAAAGTCACAGCCAGGTCTGGCCGGGGATATAGCGGAAAGCTTCTGAGCCATTTCCATGCATTCATGCCCCTTCTGCTGCAGCGTCCTCACCTGCAAATAGTTACCTGGTTCAGGTGCAAATGGTCAGCAGTGCAGAAAGGACTCAAGCCTAGGTTTGCTCTGAAGACAGGACCATTCCAGCTCCCTGACCCCCCTGGGGTGCAGGCACACCCCTCCATCTCAGGGATGGCCCCCAGTCCAGCCTGTGTTCAAGGACTCTAAGTTCTTAGAAATGTCCACTTCCTCCCCTCAATAGTAACCAACTACAATTTGATTTTTAAATAGAAAAGAACACTCCTATCCTCCTAAAGATATATATTTTTAATTTGGACTTTTTATATGAAATAGAAACCTCTGATAACATGAAAAATGTTACTGTTCAATCCTGTGAATCATTAGTCAACATATGAATCTGTGTAACTTCTGTTAAATTTCTCAATCCAGATTCCAGTGGATTGTATGGAAATTGTATGGATCTGTTGGCTTTAAACAATTAATTTGTCTTTTCTAAACATCAAGCGCTAAGTATAAAAATTAACGTTCATTATCTACTACATTGTACTTATCACATGGAAATTAAAAGCTGGCTAATTTAAATTATGTAGGATAAGTAATTATTTTCTTCATGTAAATGTGATATTAGTTTAATTAGCAAAATATTATGTAAATACATGTAAATTGTACTTTAAATATTTACATAAGGTGAAATTTAAAATTTTTTCTGTTTACTTGTTAATATCAACCTGGAAACAGTCAAAACGGCTCGCATAATTTATGGGTAGGGATTTGAGGTATAAGGGCATTTGAGTTAATTGTATGGTTAAAAAATTCAAAGCAGAACTTGTTCAACTCTGCAATATCCAGCGAGTCACATAAATGGGAAATTGTTCGCAACATTTGTAGACATTTTTCTTTCAGTGAGTAAATCCCAACCCTCTTCAGGAAGAGCTCCCCACATAGAAAACAGAATGAGAGGAAGAGAAAGGATCAAAGAAAAACATATATGGAAGAAAACCTGTGTTTCAGAAAGCCACAGGTAATTAGGATTACTTGGCATGATTATCCTACCTCCACATTGCTTCAGTCCAAATTCATGCAAAATAATGGTTTCAAAAAAAGAAAAAAGCTCCCATGGTAATACAATAGGAGGGAAGTGAAGTTGGCCACAGAGAACACAGAAGCTTGAAAATTTGTCGATATTATTTTTAAAAATCGGATTAAGGTAAAACATTCTCTAGGAAAAAATACCTAGTGAATGATTTTTGGACTTTAAAAAAAAAGATTTAATATGGTCTCTATCCAGCTCATTCTTTTCATAATTGCTTAAGACGTTATGCTAATGACTAGCAGCGTTACAAAAGATAATCACATTTCTTTAAACTGGTTTTCCAAAATCCTCCTATTCATTTACTGAATATACTTACTAAAACTTAAGGAACTGTATGTCTAATTATTGTTTTCCTGAAGATAAGAGTTAGGGAGAGTTATGAGAATTAATTCTCTTCGACATAACAATGTGGCGAGAAATAGGAGCCCCAGTGAGGTGAGCCTGGAAATCAGGGCCCACTGTCCCCAGAAGCTTCATCTTGTGATTTCCTAGTGACAACCAGCCACCAGCCAGAAGGAGGCTGGGAGACGAGGTTCCTGGACGTGGCATGCTCCATTAATTGGAACAAATTAGTGGGCTTTTTGAATGTCCCTCCCTGTTTCTCTAGAATGACTTTGAACAATTATCAGGAAATGTCTACTAATTCGTAATGGAATTGGAAATTGTCTTCTTTTGTATAATTTACATAGTGCTTCCTAAGGAAAACATATTTTGCTTTTTTTTCCTCTCCATATAATCAGAATTATGTCAATCTTAAGCTTCTAAGGATGACAAGCAATGAGTGGGGGGGGGTGTAGGGAGAGGGGTGGAAAGTCACCTATCCTGAGAAATATGCTGACTGGTATTATATAAAAGTAGCCTAGCTGTTTTCAGAAGCGTGAACTGGTGGGCTTTACATAAATCCCCGGGCGCCATGTTTAAATGGAGAACCGGGGACATTGGTGCGTTTTAAAACCAATGCAGCATTTTCAGCTCACAGTCTAATTTTGCCGGGATTCTGATTATTCATTTCTCCATCACCAAATACTCCCCTTTCAGAATGAGACCTGTTTCAGGATTTTTCCCCACCTTGTAACTGCAAGTTACAAGTATCAAAAATTAAGTAGAGACTACACGTACACAGCAGCACAACAGAAGTCCATTTCCCCATCAGCTTTGATAAGTATTTACAAATGTCAGTGAGTATCAACCAGCTGGTCATGGGGCTCGTGAATGTAAGTATTTTCTTACTCGTCTGTGCGTGATATGTATGTTGTGCAATTATGGTACCAATTGATAGGAACTACCTTTGCCCATATTTGGAATTCTCTTGCCAGTTTTAAAACAAGATCTTCCAGCGCTACATAATGATCGAATGGTTTATTTTTTTAAATTTAAAAAAAAAATTTTTTTTAACATTTATTTATTTTTGAGACAGAGAGAGAGAGAGCATGAACAGGGGAGGGTCAGAGAAAGAGGGAGACAGAGAATCTGAAACAGGCTCCAGGCTCTGAGCTGTCAGCACAGAGCCCGACGCGGGGCTTGAACCCACGGACCGCGAGATCATGACCTGAGCCGAAGTCAGATGCTTAACCGACTGAGCCACCCAGGTGCCCCTATGATCGAATGGTTTAAACAAAACCCTCTATCAGTTTGTTTGGCGATATGGGGCAAAATTGCAAACGACTCCAGTGAAAATAAGAATGCAGAATGCATTAAAAATTAATTGCTTTTATATTTACAAACGCTTTCTCCATGAACACTTTACAGAATTCAGTGATGGGATCATCCCGACTATAACTAAACACTTATTGAGTCAGAAATGGAAGGGAAACTTTGTTAAATTTTAATTCCTTAGATTTTTGGCTTTTATTCTAATTAGTGCCCCATCCCTTCTCAAGTATCCCTCATTCTGAGTTATAATGTAGATAGTAGCTGTTACCATAATAGTCATGGCATCCCTTTCCCCAAATATAATGCATTTTAATTTGCATTAAACAATATGTTCTCTAATCAGCCAACATAGAGAAATGAATTACATTCCCCTACTTCATGCCTTTTCCTTAAGTGTTCTTCTAATTTATAAAGAAAATTCACCTAAAACTCTGTTAGAATCTGTCAGAGGTAAGATTAGGAAATCAGTACACTTTCTTCTTACTCCAGTTTCCTAATGATAACCATCAACTTTAGGGACCTTCCTTAGGGTTCTGGCAACTTATGAATCAGACCTGAAATCCAGATGTACAATCCTAACAGTTCTTAGTGTGTATTATTAAAGAAATATAATCCAAGAACTGACGAGTTTTCTGAAGCTTTCCATTATGCTGTAGGAGTTATTTCTAGCCTTTTTTGTTCTGTTGTAGATTTTAAAACCTTCCCATTTTTGTCCTTAAAAAATTAAACACATCCAATCAAGACCCAGGTGTTAATTGAAGAAGAGAAAGGGTGGAAAATCTGACACTCAGTAGTTTATTTTTAATGCATAATAGATAATGACTCATGTTTAAGGTTTTCTCTTTATAAACAACATTACCCAGTTGCTTTAAATTTCCCTAATTAAAATGTGAGCTGCTTGACAACAGGGCTTAAATGATAACTTTTCAAAACAAGTCTAAAACACTTTTCAGTGAAATAGGTTATTTTGTCTGTAACTCTGTCAAAAGTGGAGGTTCCATTCAAAACAGGATCAAGCCCGGTTTGCATATGCTATACTGATAATCCGTTTCCGAGGTTAGACACAAAAGTCAACACATATGTACAAATTTTAATTTAATTTTGCTCATTTAAAAATCACCATTTTCTACTCTAAACTCATGTCAAAATCCTCTCTAAATCCCCCTCAAAAGAGGCTAACACAGTAAGTTAATGTTGTAGACACCATCTATCTTCAATTCAGCAGAACTTTCGATGATATGCTTATAACATCGTTCTAACAGAAGAATCACAGGTGGGCAGACGAGGAGGCATGGATGCCCTTAAGAGCAATGACCCCGAACTGATGAATGACCCAGTCTCAATAATAATGACAACAGCCCTGGAGGCTGCTTTCTTTCCATAAGCACTTTCTGTGTGTTAAGCCCTTTTAAAGCCCATGGTAAAACCCTTTGTCATTTATCCTCAAACTAATACGTAAAGTACATTTCATTATCCCCATTTAGCCTTAGAGAGAGCAGGCATAATAACTAATTAGTGAAGTCAGTATTCAAGTTGTATGAAGTGAAAATGTTGTAAGGCTTGGATATCTGGAATGTATCTCGAGTGTCTATGTTCCTTTCCTTTTTCTTTTTTCTTTTTTCTTTTTTTAACTGTGACCAAAGTGAAGGAGGTGTCCGAATGAGTGGCAAGAAAATGATGGTATCGAACGCCAACTCTGTACCACTTAACTCATTTTTGTCTCACAGAAGTTCTGAAATGTCGTGCGTGTCTACATGCCCAGCTCTGTGCCTTCTCCAGTCCATTTAATGACCTTCTCAGAAACATCTACAACTTGACAGGCACCCCGCTAATTCCTAGAGAAAATGTTTTGAGCAGGACAGACACAACCCCTGTCCTGACGACACTCACAGGCAATAGAAAAGGCGGGTGGCCAAAGAGATCGTCACTGTATAGCATAGCTTATGCTCATCCATTCGTCTTCAAGTGACTTCTGAAGACCCCATAGCACCGCCATCACCTGGGAGGCTTGCGTGAAGACAGAATTTCACACACCGCACCTAGTACCACTTAATCAGAAGCACGGGTGGCAAGGCCAGAGATCTGCACTCTTAACCAGACCTCCCAGCATCCTGATCACATTTAGATTTGATCACCCAAGCAGGAAGGCTGTGATGTGCCAAGGGAGCACCCACAAAGGGCACATAAGCCCACTGTGCAGGTCAGGAAAGACCTGGGGGTCTAAAAACTAACTTTTAAGTGCATATAAGGGTGATAGGACGGAGGAACCAGTTGTGGGTGGACCAGATGATGTCAAGGGAGCCAGGAGAATGGTGATTCGGAGGGCGGGCGGGAGGAGTCTACGTGCCAAGGGCCGCTGTGCATGTGAACATGAGCGGGATGAGAACCCACCGGCTGCTGCAGGCAGGGGCCCTGTGGTCTTCCGGGATGGGAAGCGGTCTGGGATGGGTGGGTGTGGGTCAGTGAGGACATTGTCATGAGTTGAGGAAGAGCTGCAAGGGAACAGAGAAGTCACGCTGAGGTCTTTCCCTCAGCATGTCTGCCTGCGGAGGGCAGAGGAGTGGGTGTGGACAGCATATAGACAGGGTGGTGAGAGATTTGATTTTGCTTCTTAGATTGGCAGACACGGGTTGAAACTAGAGATAAAGGGGGAGAGGGATGACCAAGGGGGCAGTTGATGAGAGAGGGGGGAAGAAATGAAGAAGAGAGAAAATGGGTGGGAGCAAACACTTTTTTAAAAAATATTTTTTAACATTTATTCATTTTCAAGGGAGAGAGAGACAGAGTGTGAGCGGGGGAGGGGCAGAGAGAGGGAGGGAGACACAGAATCCCAAGCAGGCTCCAGGTTCTGAGCTGTCAGCACAGAGCCTGCCTGGGCTCAGACTGCGAGATCATGACCTGAGCCAAGTTGGATGCTTAACCGACCCAGGCGCCCAGGGAGCAAAGGATATATTAAAATGAATACCAGACCCTCCCAGAGAAGAAGAGAGGAGGGGTGGGGCAGGGAGGAGGCTGAGGCAGGAGACCCAGGAGGACGGCAGCACCTGAGAAAGAACAAGGATGGTGGGGGCGAGGCCACAGAGAACTGGCAGGGGAGGATGGCGTCCGCTGAGCAGGTGCACAGATCACAGCCCAGAGAAAGTCGCCTTGCGTTTGAGGGAGGGGGGATAGGCCGGATTGGATGCAGGTGGCTTCCGAGGAAACAGGAACCAGGCAGGTGATTCCGTGGCAGTTAGAGGGCGGAGCATCTGCTCGCAAAGGGGAGACCGGCTCAGGTGATGCTCCTGGAGAAACAGATCCGGGCCTGCCGGGCTGCGCGCAGGTGGAGAGGGCGCGCTTCCTTGGAAGGCCCGCGGGCCAAGCCACGCCCTGAGGCCCCAGGGTCGCAGGTGTGTCCTCCCTCTGGGGGGAGGATGGGCCTTTGCACGACCTACCTTGGGATGCGGCTTGTGTTGGCCGGGGTCCCTCCCCTGGAGGACTCGATTCCAGTTTATTTACAGGCGAGCTGGTCACTGAGTCAAACCGGGCAGCTGGTAAGTGGTTTTTAAAAAGCCTCCGTCCAGGTCTGAGCGCCGCCAACGTTCGCCTTCCTCTTACTCTCTTATGCGATGGAAATATGGTGAAATTTGATAAGGATGAGTAGGAAATTTTGATTTTAGATGAAGAAAATGTGTACAAGTTCAGTGGTTCGGTTGAAAAAATCATAGTGATTAATTGACCACAAAGTCAACCTAATTTAAAAAAAAAAATTAATGTGTATTTATTTTTGAAGGAGAGAGAGACAGAGTGTAAGTGGGGGGAGGGGGGACAGAGAGAGAGGGAGACACAGAATCCCAAGCAGTCTCTGAGCCGTCAGCACAGAGCCCCACGCGGGGCTCAAACCCACAAACCATGAGATCATGACCTGGGCTGAAGTCGGACGCTCAACCGACTGAGCCACCCAGGTGCCCCTCAGCCTAATTTTTTAAGTTTGTTTATTTTGAAACAGAGAGAAAAAGAGAGAAGGAGCAGGGGAGGGGCCGAGAGAGAGGCAGAGAGAGAAAATCCCAAGCAGGTTGAACACTCAGTGCAGAGCCCTGCGTGGGGCTTGATCCCACCACCCTGAGGTTGCAACCTGAGCTCTAAATCAAGATCCAGAGGCTTAACCGACTGCGCCACCCGGGTACCCCACATCCTTTGACAATCTAATCTGACAGTGTGCCATGGCTACCTGGGTTGAAGAATTTCAGATGGCTCTAGGCTTTGGATGTTTGGTAAATATTTGACGAGTGGGTGGATGAACAGTGACTGGTCTCTGGGTGCATTAAGAAAAGCTTAGAGTTTCTTCCTACTGTAGTCAGGGTTCAACTGCTTGGCCATAGGATATTGAATTTACGCCCAGGGCCATATCTTCAGAGCTGGATAGATTTGAAGATGGACCCATCAGATGGGTAATGGGTCTGCATCAGATGCCAAGGTACAGTCAGAAAGAATTAGAGGGGGAAAATGGTACCGATCCTGAGAAAATAAGATTTCTGAAGTGATTGGGAGGTGTGTTGGGATTGCAATTTTGCCTTCAGATTTTAGGTTGATGTCTTCGGGAAGTATGGCTTGCTAAAAGGGACACTGAAATCATGCTTTATGAACGTTTGGGGGACTCAGCCCAAGTTACACCTTCTTGGGGAGTCTTATGACATCTGTTCATGAATGGGCACCAGAGGATCCATGCAATATTTTGCAGCTCTAAGGTTTTATCATGTGGGCAAATTATTTAACCTTTTTATGGTCATTTTCTGTATGCAACCCCGCCGCCTTAGGATAATTAGTAAGAATGAGTGAAGTATGGAAAACATTTGGTATGTTTCCTGACACGTGTTTACAATAGAGGTTGGCTCCTATTTTTTTTTTAGTGAATATGGGACAAAAGCTGTATCCGTGTTGTTTCGCTTTTTTTCAAGTTTTTCTTTTGAGATGATGATAGATTTATGTGCAGCTATAAGAAAAAAATGCAGAGAGATTTCATGCACCCTTAGCCAATGGTAATGGCTTGCAAAATTAGCTCCCTGTTACTGACATTGATAACCGTAAAGAAACAGAGCGTGTTGGTCACTGCTGGGATCCCTCCTGTTGCATGGTTACAGACCTACCCACTGTGTTCCTGTTCATGTCTCCCTGAGCTAGAGGAAACCACGAAACTTCTCCATTTCTATAATTGTGTCATTGCCAGCATGCTACATTGAAATTTTGGAATTGTCTTGGAATGTTGTACCGGAATTGGACATTAGACACATGTGGGGTTGACTTTTTCTCAGTATAATTCTGTGCTGTGGCATACGTTACTGGACTCTTTCATTTTTTTTCCCCTAGGACTTTTCAGCTTATTAAGGCTACAAAGAATGAATTGGACAACAGTTTTATTAGAAAAGGGTTACAGTGTCCTGGAGCTTTAAAAATATCAGCAAACATGATTTCAGCAATTTAAAATCATTTTCTAAATTGTCAAAATATGAAAGATCAGTTGCTTGGAGTTTCTTCAGTTTGGCCTTTTTATTTCTATTTTTTTTCATACTTGAGATGCATTCTGGTTGTCTTCTTCCCAGAAGTGTCCCTAAAATTCCTAAGGAGGCTGGGAGTTTCTTATTCAACACACACATTGTTAGCCATTAATATCCCTCTACACATGGGTTTATTTGGGCAAAAGCCCCGCAAGGTTCTGCAAACTGATCGGACAGATGAGTCCCTTGGGGAGGAGGGTGAGGGGTAGAGGGTGCCATGGCCGTCCCTGCTACCTCTTGGCACCTCAGGGGATGGTGAGGGGTTCCAGGCAGTGGCCAAGCTCAGGGTCGCTCAGGTGGTTGGAGTGCTGTCCTTGGGTTTATAAATGCTTTCACTTCCGTCTGAGATAGAGTGCTTGTGGGATTTACCATCATTAGGCAAGGTTCCTTAAGGAAAGTCTCCATTCCCTTCCAAGCATCTGCTCTCTTTAGGTGGGCCACGATCTTTCTGCAGAAAATTTCTTTTCTAGGTACCAAGAGTTTGTCCTCTGTTGTCTTTGAGTCCCATCCGCTGTCTTGAGGACTGGTACTCTTGCTCAGCAGGACAGGATAGAAAAACTGCCCTAAGGGCACTTGGTTGAGGATTGAGATGGTGGAGGGGTTGCTGTGGCTGGCCAGTGTCAGTCAATGGCACTTGATGGTACTGTCCCTGCTGGTCTTGGCTAATGCTACCAGGATATCCCTTACAGAGGGATTGGGAAGTTTTGTCTGTTTTTCCCATAGGCGTTCAAGATTTTCTGATTTCTGGGTTGTTGTTTTTTTTTTTTCTTTAACTTTCATTTACTCTTACAGTCAGGGATTGCCGCCCTGCAGTCTAAAACCAAAGAACTGAAGGGAAACCTCCAACAAAATTTTCAGAACCTTTCATTGTGGTTTTTTTGTTGTTGTTCTTAGGAAAAATAGCAGAGACAGAAGTGAAAACAAAAGCATACAGCACACTTAGGTTTCAAAGACAAATATGGCTAATCATTTTTCGGTATTAAGTCATTTGATTTGCTAATTTTTAGGAATTTCTTTTGCTTCAATGTTCATTAAACATTAGGATGTGAACATTTTGTATTTATTTTAATGTTGTTGGTAATATCTTTGATAGGTTTTATTATCATAATTATGTTAGTCTCCTAATACCAACTGGATCTTTTCCCCTGCTCTGTTTTCTAAAATATTTTTAATAAGATTGGTGTTACTTCATTCTTACCTGTTGGACAGAATTTGTCAGTGAAATCATTTTCTTTGTAGAAAAGTTTTATTTTGTTTTATTTATTTATTTTGTGAGAGAGAGTGTGAGTGACTGTGTGAGTAAGGGAGGGTCAGAGAGAGAGAGAGAGAGTGAGAATCCCAAGTAGCCCCAATGCGGGCTCAATCCCACAAACCCTGAGATTTTTGACTTGAGCTGAAATCAGGAGTCAGACACTTAACCAGCTGAGCCACCCAGGTGCCTCTGTAGGAAGGTTTTTAATAACAGTTTAATCTCTGTCACAGATACACATTTACTCTGATTTTATTTCCTCTTTTGTCATTCTTCAAAGGTTGTACTTTCTGTAGAAAATTGTGTCAAAAAATATAAAATAGATAAAAATATGTATTTTTTAAAAAATAAATTGTATGTTTCAAAAAAGAAATGCAAAGAATATTAAAAATATATACCTCCTATCCCTCAAGTGAAATTGTCAATCATGTCTATTTCTTTGTTCTTGACCAGTCTAGCTAAGGCATCATTTTTATTGCTCTTGCCAAAGAAACACATTGTCACTTTGCCAATTTTCTCTAACGCTTACCTTTTTAAAATTAATTTCTAAATGTATATTTTCTTCCTTTTTTTTTTGAGGGTTTAAATTTCTTTTTTCCTGTAACTTCCTGAGGCAGAATCATAGGTAACTGATTGTATGTTTCTTCTTCTATAATAAAGGAGTTTAAGCTATACATTTCCTTCTAAGCGCTGCTTTAACTTAATACCAGAAATTTTAAAATATTTCAGTTTTATAATTTGAGTTTTTGTTAGGTTTGTTTCTTTGACTCATGGTGTATTTATCAGTGTTGTATTTAATTTCCAAATATTTGAGGGTCTTTCCAAATATACTGTTATGGATTCCTAATTATAATCAGAGAACATACTCTAATAATTTATTCACTTTTATACAAACTGCACATGCTTAATGTATGTAATTTGATGGGTTTGGACATATGACTATCCCTGCAATCGAGGTAATTAACATATCCATCACCTCCCAAAGTTTCCTACGCCCCTTTGTCTTTGTGGTGAAGAACATATAACCTTAGACCTACCCTTCTGACACAATTTCCAAGTGCACGAGACAGTACTGGTAGCTAAAGGCACTATATTCCCTAGTACATTGTCTGTTTTAGTGAACATCGCCATTTGTTCTCCAAAAGAACGTCTACTCTGCAGCTGTTGGGTATAGCGTTCTATAAACGTCAGGTCAGTATGATCATGGTGTTGTTCTGAACTTTAACGTCATTTTTGTAGTTCGTTGTTGCATGACAACTTGTAGTGGGGAGCAATAGTAAATAAGATCATCTCACGTGGTTTCTGTGAGTTCCCAGCTTAGGACTGGGTCCATTTGGTTTTGGTTCAGAGTCTCTCAGGAGGTTGCAGTGAAGTTGTTAGAGTTTCAGGCATCTTGACTTGAGACTGGATGTTTGATCCCAGATGGCTCGCTTATGGGCTGTTGACAAGAAACAGCCATTCCTTAGCAAGAGGACCCTGTTCCTTTGTGGCATATGGATGTCCCCATCGGAGAGCTTGAGAGTTCTCTTCACATGGTGTCTGGCTCCCATGAAGGAAGAGGTCCAGGGGAGTAAGGATTAAGGGCATATGATCTGTGTTCAGAAGTTACACTAGTGTTCCTAGAATAACCCGTGGTTTGACAATATTAGACCTATTCACTGTGGGAAGGGACCACACAGGGGCTGACTTCTAGGAGATAAGGACCATTGGATGTGTCTTCAAGACTGGCTACTCTAATGTCTTCTCTGGATTTTTGTCTAGCTGTTCTATCAAATAGTGATGATGTGGTAACTTTTAAACGTGTATCACATCATAGCTCAATGTCCTGCATTTTCTATTAAAAGGAATCATTTTTCATTTAATCTCCTATGGCAGAAACGCAACAGTCATCCTTCATATAGGAAATGTCCATCTTTCACAGATTCTATCACCTGTTGTACTATGCACCCTGTAAAGCAGACCCGATAAAGCTGATAAAGCATGGCCCCTAAGTCCCAGGAAGACATACCACAGTAATGGCATTGAACATGCATATGGTACTTCATGGCTTTTGAACGAAATTTTATCTTCCTGAGAAATAGATGTGTTAGAACAGGACTGTTTTTATTATTATGCTCTTATATGGGTAAGATATTTAAAGGCCAAATTAAATTTCTGTGTTTAAGCTAAAAAAAAAATATTTAAAGGCCAGAGAGTTTAAGACTCTTAAATTCATATAATTAAATAAGTAACAGTGCTAGAATTTCAGGCTCGGCTCAGGTGTCAGACATTCACCCACATGTACTATAACAGGTATCTGTGTTATAATGTATTTATAAAAAATAAACAGCAAGAAGGTTTAAAAGTGGAGAATGAATATAAGTCAGTGTATTTAAAACATTTCCAAAACTATTGGGGAAATTTGACAACTGGAGGCTGGTGTTGAATTATTTCTGTGAAATAGTTGTGATTTGTTCCCTCTGTTGTCTCTCTCTCTCTCTCTCTCTCTCTCTCTCTCTCTCTCTTTTTTAAGGTAGGAATAAATATAATTGGGCACCTGGGACATAATAAAGCAGCTATCTGTAAAAGTTATAAATTACATTTAATTGTCAGATGGAATATCTCTGGCCTTTTCCCATATGTTTCTGTATTCAGAAACATGAAGGTGTTTTTGCAGAGAACACCCTGAAATGGTGAACGATTCCATTCTGGATTATGTGAGTTGTTAGACTTTCTTCAGTTTGGGAACAAATAAACAAAAGGTCAGCAGTGTTCCAAAATTATTAACTCAGGATGGAAAGAACAAATTATTTAATAGATTGCTAAATGTTTTGTTTAGAAGCTGTAGATGCACTGCCCTGAGAACCTTCTTTTACACCTGTCAGAAATCACCCCGAAATAGGATTCAGACACATCCTCCTGGAGAAGCTGAAGTCGCTTACACTAAGGTTTCAAATGTCCAATTGCCTACAAGAGGCAAACCTAAAACCTCCTGTCGCATTCTCTTCCGTCACCTATCCGACCTCAAAACTGCTTTGAATAGCTTGGTGAATAATGAATTCACGGTTCTGGGCTCTGTCCAGAGGTGGCCCCCTTCACCCAGATGAGCTCTTTGCTAAATGAAAAGCCTCTGTTGCAATAAACAGCTGTGATTACAAAGGAGCATAAAACCTCCTCTTGTCCGTCATACAACTCTGGGCAGAATGAGGATCATGCTGTCTGATTTTTTTCCATTTTTTTTTTTTTTTTTTTTAGCAGGTTAGCATTTTCAGGCAGATACGCCAGAAAGCTCTTTAGAAGGAGTGTGTATAACAAATCGTGTTATTTGGGCCTGAGGAGGGGGAAAGTGTGCTCTTGGATAACGAGATGCCGTGCTTATTTTATGAAGATTCTTCTAGAAGTTCAGAATGAGGAGGAGAAAAACCATGTGCAAGATTTATTATATATGAGGTTATGCAATGTGTCTTTCTTGCATTTTGATTTAGCTGGTACCTGTGTATTCTGACACAGGAGATGCACATACAAACACCACACACACACACCCCTAGGTCATCTGTTAAATAATCAAATAAAAGATTAAATTCTGGCTTGTTTTATCAGAAAACTTCAGGCTCCATCAAATATCTGTTCACTGAAAATGCTTTGAATGTAGTGACACAGCCAGGAAGCAGTGCGGGGGAGTGGCAAGGAGCCTGGGCTTCTGAATCGGGCAGACCGCGTCTTAGGGTCCAGAGCCAGCTGGTCACAGCTCTGTTCTGATGAGCTCTGCCTTTATAAGCGAGACCCTTAACATTCACCGTCTTGACTTCTTCACAATAGTCTGCTAAGCAGTAGTTACCAAACAACACGGACAAACTCTTGGCGATTTGCCAACATCGTTTAGGTGGCCCCTGTGGAGCCGGGATGTATACCCTGAGATTTTGTGAGTTTCAATTCTATACCTACAGCCAATGTTTTATTTATCGCTTTTACTATTTCTCCCACAGAATGTTCCTCACTGCCCTCTGCCAACCCCCAGTCAAAAGAGCATTGTTGTCTTTATGGTTCTATTTTTGCGTGTGTGCGTACTTTTTTCCAGTAGCACACCTGCTGTTCGGTTTTGTAAATTACTGGAGGAAAGACCATTGTTAAATGAAAACACGGGTGAAGGGCCTAAATGTATATAATTCTGTGAAACCTCTGAGAATCCATTTCGAGTTTTTGTAGGACTGTTAGTTCTAGGGGATCTGTGGGGTGGTGGCAAAGACCTGCTTGTTGAGGATTTCATGGATTCCCTCTGTCCTATGTGACATGCTGTGGTTCACTTCCTTGACTGTATTATTCCAAACCTTGCTTGTCAAGTGAAAATAGTGTCTAAAATCAATCAAGTTCAGTAGAAGTTTGGGCAATAACGATCATATAATTTAGCAGGTAAACTAAACAAGGATCAGGAGGCCACATGAGAACTCAGATTCTCCTGTGCCCTGATCTTGTAACCTCTGGCCAAGAACTCATTGCTTAAGGAAGTCAGATTCACGGGTGAGAAAGGTGGTCACCATGATATTCCTTTTACTTCCCTTCCTAGGGACAAACTATTAGATGAAACAGTTTCTACCTCCTTAGACTACCTCTATTTTTCTCTATTACCAAGGACTTACAATAATAACAAATTTAATGGCCTCTTTCCGTTTTGAACAGTAGACATGGAATGAGGAAACAACAAAAATTCATTACCTGGAAAAAACATAGCCCGCAAATTAAGACCTACATTTTCAGTTTATGACAAAAAGCTTTTTTTTTTAATCTCTTTGATCTTCAAGTCTTCTTCCCATTCTACCAATGGTGAACCCAAAACCCTCAAAGTGGGGATTCTCCCAAGGGTGTTCGACAAGCAAAAGTTACACCTACAGCTTAGAGTGTTGACTTTGAAGGAAGTGTTGCTTCCTTCCTGGTAGTAACCAGGAGGTAAGCAACATCTACAGTCACTGACTTATTGACTGTCCTGGGTGCTGCTTAAATTTTGGAGGGACAGCCTTCGAATATGTGCTATTTCCTCTGAAAAAATCCAAGTGGTTATTGGTACCCTTGGCTCTCACAGGGCAGATGGTGTGCAATAATTGTTTATTGAACTAAGCTGATCCCTCTTCACTCAGGAGCAAGGTCAGAGCTATTTCTTAAATCCAGCTCCCCCATGACTACATCAAAACAGACAATATCTATTCTTAGAGTGAAAAGTGGGCAACCTTTTGCAGTAGATAGTATACTTGGCATTTGCAGAAAATAAGGTGCTGGTGTTAGCCCTCAAGTTGTCCATGTAATAACTGGGGAGCCAAACAACGAAAATAACTAACTTTGATAAAGAAGTAAAATGAAATAAGCCTGGTTAAAGACTTGTGAGAGTAAGCAGCCCCCAAGAAAAGGTGCAGCCTTTAGGCAGGTCATGAAGGACCCTTCACAAGGTGACTCCACTCTTCTTGGCTCAGTCACTGATTTTTCTACGTGACTTAAATTGGATCTACTTGCTATTCCCTTAGCAGTACCCAGGGCTCAAAGCCACATCTAAAGAAGGCACTCTTCTGCCATAAAAACCCTTGTGCCCTCCCTCTTGATTGTAAATGCCCATCTCTTTATCAGGATTCTGTCCAAATATCACCCTTTCTTAGCAACTTCCTTTGAACTCCCAAGAAAAATTAGGTGGTTCTCCCTCTGAGATGCTTCACCTATCTGCATATGAATTGATGACAGTCCCTTTGCATCCAAGTGGACATTGATTTCAAGTGGCAGTCCTTTACTCCCTCTCCACAATGAACACTTCCTCCCCTCTCTGTGTTTCACATCCCTAGCCAGTTTGGGCTGCGGAAACAAAGTACCATAGACTAGAGGGCCTACAGACTGGAGATATTTACTTCTCATAGTTCGGGGGGCTGGAAGTCTGAGATCAAGGTGCCAACATGGTCAGGTTTTGGTGCAGACTCTCTTCTGGGTGTAGATAACCACTTTGTTACTGTGTCTTCATGTGCTGGAAGGGGCTGGGAGTTCTCTTAGGGTCTCCTAGAAGAGGACCAATTGCATCCCTCATGATCCACTCACCTCCCAGGCCTTGCTTCCTAATACCACCATATTGGAGGTTAGGTCTCAGCACACGGACACAAATATCCAGTCCGTAACAGCTGCCTTACTTAGAAAATAGGGATCATGATTAAATCTGATTTTACATATATGGATGATAATGTGTATGATTGCATGGTTTGCTTTCTGACAGCTCAGACCTTCAGTAAGTGGAATTCTGACACTTGTTGAGATGTCTCTTTAGCTTGTGAAGTACTCAAAGTTAGGATCGTGACTTAGTCTTATGTACACGCTAACTGTGGAAAGCTAGGACTGCCAAAGAGGAGCTACTTAAAGTGGAAAATGATGAGTTGAGAAAGAGAGAGAGCCATGACCACTGAGAGACCATAGCAGCCACAAGGAGGTTTCACAAAAGTCCATGACTTGTCTGTGGAATCGTGGTGGAATGTGTGTGTCTACCAGGTGTGTGTGGAAGGGGTGGGGCAATGAAAAGGGTAGACTCCCAGCTCAGCCACTGACGAGCTGTGTGATGTTTGAAAAAAGTCACAAATGTCCTAACCTAATTAATCTATACACATTTTTTAAGTACTTTATACAACTCTGGAGAGAAACCATTTCCAAAGGAAGAGCAGAGGAGAAATCATACCCCCAGACACCAGTCTGTGAAGATGGTGCTAAGGTGATGGTTAAACTCTCTTTGGGGGCACCGGGTGGCTCAGTCAGTTGAGCGTCCAACTTCGGCTCAGGTCATTATCTTGCGGTTCGTGAGTTCAAGCCCAGAGCAGTGGGCTCTGTGTATCAATTCCCAATGATGAGATCTTTGGTGCTTTTTCCAATAAAGTATGTTACTATTTTAAGTTTTATCTATTTAAGTAATCTCTATATCCCACGTGAGGCTAGAATTCATGATCCTGAGATTCAGAGTCCTATGTTCTTCGAACTGAGCCAGCCGGGCCCCCCAAAGTATATTTAATATAAAGTAGAATACACCACTGAACATCTTCCATATTTTGGCATCAGACTTGCAGGTGGCTCCATTGTTTAGATAGCCATGATGTCGTTTGCTCATCATCATGATGATGGAACTCGGAGGAATGAAACGGCCTCGTGGTAGCCTGTAATCTGTTTTGAGCCACAGTCAAAATAGACCTCAAAAGCTGAATAGAACGTTGATTACATAAATGATGGAAAACATATTTGAATCTAAGGGATGAGGCACTGACTATTCACATTTTTTTAATCTGCTCATGTACAATACTTAGTAAACTCCTATACTTCACTTCCCACAGGCTATATCTGTTCATTCAGTTGTTTCCCACCCGTAAGTGAACATGTTGTATAGCCTAAAGCATCAGCTTCTGTTAGCCTCCTAAGATCTAGCAGCTGAATAGAAGTTGCCTCCAACTCCACATTATTTGAGCTGACCCTGAAAATGGCATGTGCTAGGTCTGCTTCCAAAGGATCTGACCACCAGAAAGGAGATTCTGTTGGAATGATACTGGTGATACTCTATTTGGGGTAAACCAAGTCAAGCCTATGAGATTTTCAACTCCCTGAAATCTAAGAATCCGTATTACTCCAGAGCAATCCAGCAAATTTAAATAAGTTTGAAATATTATCTCTAAGCAAAAAGTGTCATAGCTTGTTTTTTTTTTTTAAGTATGGTTGGAAATACATGTGAGGTATAGCAAAACTACAAATAACCATATCTCACACTTAAGACTTTAAGTTAAAATTTCAACATCAAGCTCCTCATTATGATGGAGTTAGATATGGGTGATTAATGTATAGTTTAATTACATAATAAATTGAAACACACAAGAATAAAATGAAAAGACAAAGAAAGAAAATGCAGCTAGGTGAGTGTTAAACATATTAAGCTGGATTGTCACTGGAAGTGTAGAAACTGATTTAAAAATCATAATGGCACTTTCCACGTCAGACATTTGAATATTGCTTTCTTTGGCACAGAGGCATTTCTTACAAAACTTATTTTCTTTCCTACTCCCTGCTGGTGGATAACACTGCTTGAAATAGCACCATTTTTTTCCAAGTCAGAGATGAGAGGGATCTGAGAGCCTAGGGACACATATGTGGGGTGACAATGGCTATGGAAAAGATTTCGTGACGATGGCAAGGTCTTCTGGAAGGACGTCGCTATATTAGGAGTCAGTTGCCAGTCAGACACGGACAGGGCGCATTTAGGCTCAATTTGGTTTAGGTCTCTGAATGAGTGACGGTCATTTTGGGGATGAGCTGGGAAGAGTTGAGAGTAGGGTGGCAACAGAGGGAACAGAGAATAAAGAACGAATTTGAGAACTAGGAGAGATGAGATTTCAATGTCGTAACTTGGAAATTTTAAAACAAGATGAAAAGACCAAATATAACGCCACTGTGTTACCCAGGTGCCCCACGAGATTATCAGTCCATCCAATGGAGATGAAGCATTTGACCGCCATGGTGCTGGTGTTGGGGGGATGCTTTGCTTCGGTTTCACGGACTTTGATGTGAGTGTGGGAGGGTGAGGCCATAAAAGCAAACAGCTGGTAGGAGGTCCTCACAATTTATATGTTTCCAAGCAATAACTTTGAATCTCAAAAGTAAATGTAGTGATTTCCGCTTATTATTAAGAATCAGGCACCATTGAAAGTCACCTCTGATGAAAATGGTAGAAATTATGGTAGCTCTATATACGAGACGCTAAACAGGATTTTGCAGAGGAAAACTAGCGCACCGAAGAGATTTGTTGAAAACCCCTTAGAGCCACAGTCTGGATTCAGGACTTTTCTCTTGGGCCCACTTCTGTCACCCGCTGGATGCAGTCGGACAGACAACTGCACAGACAATGTACACGTTGTTTACTTTTCTGGACGTCACTGAACTCACCATTGAAACAAAGCGGTGGCTGAAAATCTGTCTTTTTTGGCCAATTTGTGTGGAAAGTGCTCTCTGCTACATGGTAAAGGAGGCTGTGAGCCTCAGTCTTCCCCAGGGTTAAGCTGAAGTGTATTCCCTAGTTTGATGTCAAAAAATTCAGAGGATGCTGTCATCCATACGTGAGGTCTTTCTCTGAATGTAGCCGAAGTGTAAGGGAGCTCTTTGCTGGCTTTTGTCCACCTTACGACTCCAAACTGGGCAGGTGATAGAGTAGTAGATCTTCAGAACCTCATCAGATAATGGGCTGAAAAGGTGACACAGGGCGGCACCTCTCCAGTCCGGCGTCCCCACGAAGGCATGGCAGTGTTCACTGTGTGGGACGCAGCGTCTCCCCAGGTCCGGGGGAGCTTCGAGGGCTGGGGTTGGGGACGGTGGTGGTTTAGGACAAGAGAGGGCTAGCAGCTAAAGAGAGCCTTGTTAGGAAATCCGGTCCATCGTACAGGCAACAAGGAGCTTGCAAGGGTTTATAAGCATGAGGGGACGGGTCCTCTCTTTGTTTGTATTTTTTAGCCATTTGTGTTTGGGGGGAGGGGGGTTCCTTTTTGATTCCATTCTTTCATATGGACTTACTTTTCTAATAATTAATTAAAAAATCTTAAACACGTTCACTATGAAAACCAGAGTGTCTTAGCTCCAGCTGCTGTAATACGAGACCTCAGACTGGGGGTTTATATATAGCATATATGTGTTTCTCACAGTTCTGGAGGCTGGGCGTCTAAAACCAGGGTGCCAGCATGGTCCGGTTCCAGTGAGGCCCTCTTCCAGGCTGCAAATGGCCTACTTGTTTGTATTGGCACTTGGCAGAGAGCAGAGGCGGGAAGCGAGCCCTCTCCTGAGTCCTACACGCGCTAGTCCCGTTGGTGGGATCTCCACTTCCATAATTTTACCTAATCCCAATTGTCTCCCAAAGATCCCACCTCCTCATATCCTCTTAATGGGGTTTCAACAGAAGGATTTGAGAAGGACACAGATGCTGAGTGCCTAGCAACAGGCTTCAGCAAACCAGAGAGCATCTCTGCCTGTCTTTCTGTAGTGTTATTGCAATTAAATAGCCCTGCAACCCCGAAAAAGAAACAATCCTACATTGCAGAGTGAAAGAAGATTGGATTATTTTCTTGGAATACTATACATTGGAAAATACCCAAGTTTAAATGCATCAGCAAGAACAGATACAAACTGGATAACTCACTTTTGATGGCTTGGGAAGAGCCACCCTGTCTGTGCATCCTGGGGACAAAGGACCCACAACCATCCCTGCCTCCTGAGAGAGCTGCACGTTCAGGAAACACTCCAGAAGTTATGGAAAAACTGACAAGATGAAAACCTCTTCTACACTGACAATTTTCTATCTATAAAATGAACCTGCTACTTTAAAGGGTCTCACAAATTGTGGATAATTTCCCTAACACGGTCTGAGTTACGTGATAATAAGAGATTAATTTCACTATGCAGAATGAGAAGGAAATGGGAATAAATAAGTTCAATATTCTACCAACTGCATATATTCTCAAAGGGGATATAGGACATTTTTAGTTACCAGTTCCTATCAAATTCCAGAGTCCCTTTATTTTGCCACTAACAAAGTTTTGCACAAATCATTTACGTTAGTAAATGTTAGTAGTGATGGCACTTACTTTGGTATTAGAAATAATAGAGATTTTATTTTTCAACTGCTCTTTAGCAAAAAAAAATTTAACATTTTACCCAATAAAGAAATTCATATATGTATTTCATACATATGTGTTCATGTATATTTTTAATTTATTTTGTGGTGTTATTGTAACTTTATTTTTTTAGATTATCCTAAATCCCTAATCTATAAAAATTAGGACTGTATGTAATTTACATTTAATGTGCTACAGTGAAAGATTTTCAGTTTAGCAAAATGTCATCCCTGATCATTTCCTCTTCTCTCTTCTGTACTTCGAGTGTCCAAGTGAGTTGGGTGTTGAATAATTCTGAAAGCACCATCAGTCCACTATAATGACATTATCACTCAAAATGTACATGGGAATTATTGTAACGAGTAAAAACAAGCATTGTCCCCTCTTGTAGATTCTACAGTCTAGTGGGCAAGAAAGACGAACTGTCACACCCAAAAATACACAGGATGAAAAACTGTGATCTGTTCTACGAAGAGGAAGTGTTGCTTTCCAGAGAACTCTGGGGAGAAACTTGCACCCTAGCACAGACAAAGGAATACTCAGAAAAATTTACGCAGGAAAAAAAAGGTCGAACGTTTCTGTAGCACAATAAACACCTCAGAGAACTACTTGGCAAACAATACCCATATTTAAAAAAAAAAAATCAGGAATTGAATGATCTAGGATCTCAACATCTCCTTTCTCTCCATAGTTTAACCCAGAAGGGGCTAATATTATATGAAAATTGAGTTATTTCCATATGCTCTACAGTAGTTTGAAATGATTTATAGTTAGAGAGTTTATGCCAGATGTCTTAGCTTCCCAAGGGGATATTTGATATATAGTGTCCTCAGATATCACATCTTATAAAGCACCAGATTTTACACTTGTATAATGGGATATAAACAGGTTTCTGGACAAATGTCTTTCAAGAGGGTGAAAAATAGGTTCGGTTTTGATGGGATGGCTATGGAAAATTGTGCTGTGCATTACTGGCTAAATACTGCCTTTTATATTCAGATGCTGAATTTTGTTAAGTGCATCCTTGGTCTTCTTTGATAGTTTGGTGGGCTTAGTGTCATTGCTTTCTTTCTAAAAATAATTTACTTTTGCTTTCAATGGGCCAAAATGTGGTAGTATTTGTTTATAATTTGGTATAATGATATAAACTAATTGGATCATATAAGGTATACATTATATATGCATATGGCAGTCATGATTAAGCTCAAATTCACTTAAGATGGCTTAATTATAGAATTGCTTTAGTGCCTACCAATACTATAATAAAATTAAATTTGCAAGAGTAGAAACTATACATTATCTTCCTTTGTCCTTATAGCTTCCCAAGGCTAATAACAAGCAGTTGAGTGTAGTGAGTTCTCAGGAAAGCGATCATCAAAATATTTCTTAGAGATTAAGACTATTTCCAATATTTGTCTTGGTCTAGAGTTCACGCTGACTGCTTTACAGACTTTAAATGATTTTCAAACACCAAGTACTAGCAAAGCAATTTTGAACCAATTAATATGGAGATAAATAATTCAGGCAAATCTTTTTATTTGGGTTGGTTTTCAAGTTTATAAATTGCTGAAATGGAAAAGAGGGTAGTTGTCTATACAGATCAATATTTTCACATTAGCAGGTTACTTAGAAATAATCTAAATATAACCCTACTTCAGAGAATTATTTCCCAGAATAAATTCATTAAAATTCAATTCATTTAACTTTATTTATTTGAATACAGAAAAGTGAATATCTATATCCTCATACTGTAGGATTAATAGCGTAGTTATTTTTGTGCCTTCTGGCTCTAAGACACATAGCAGGGCCTCTGAAAGAATAGTGGACGAGGACAGCCAAAAAATGAGGAGAAAATAGAACCTAAGTAAGACAGTCACACAGAATAACAAATAGTTCCCAAAATTTCCCTCGGCTTCTTCTAAATTTACTTTTTTTAGCTTCATTAAGTATGACCTTGCTCTTATGTGACTAAGAACTGTCAATTTTCACAACGGTTCATTTTGTATTACTTTAGCCAAATTTCCTGCCTCTCTTTCAAGTCTAATTTTGGCTTGTTTTTTCATTCTCATCATTAATGTACCTATTTTATTTAAAATAAAGTAATTGTTATGAGCGTTCTTTGATGTTTTTAATCTCAACTTTCTCTAGAAATGAAAGAACTAAAATTTTCATGTTGTACTGATTCCCAGAATGATAATGGGAAATAAAACATAGTTGATAATAAAGAGGAAATGAGAGCAAATGTTGGCTCTATTTCTGTACTATACTTACAGGTGATAATTTGTTTGATCGTTATGTATAGAGTATATTGTGTGATTCAAGGCATTGGGCTTTTGAAGGAATATACCAAGTGACACTTCGGCCAAGATTCTGTTGATCTGACTTCCTTCCACTTGGGTTTATTTTCAAGCTTACAAATTGTCATAGTAAAAAAAGAAAACTATCTATCTATCTATCTATCTATCTATCTATCTATCTATATGGTTTTCAGGCTCTGTTACCCTGTGAATCTCAGGCCCTGGGAATCCACATCACTACAAGGCTCTATGTCCAGACATAGTTCACAAGGAATTGCAGGGGACAAGGTAAACGTTCCAAACACTAGCCCATCCCTGTATTTCCTAATGGAGGCACTGAAATCATTCTAGGAAATCCGCATGGATGAAAAAAGCTTTCCTTAACCATGTGGATATTTGCTTAACAAAACAAACCTAACAAACCAACACAAATCCCACATACTCTCACCTGTCTTACATGTGAGAAGATGAGTTTGAAACTTGAAGTCAAACAATGTAAGTCCTGTTTGTCATTCTCAGAAAAGGAATGGATTATGGTTCAATTTTCTTCACTACAGATTTGAAATAACAAAAGCTATTCCCCAGAGTAATAAGAATTGAAATAATTACATACCCTGATTGTCACAAAGAATACAAAAAATAAAATGAATACTCTAGAAAACTAATATTTGTCTCGGGCACCAATCTTGAGGGCTAAGTAAAAATATGTTTCCTAAAAATGCAATTCAGGGTATGTAAAATAAATTTCTATGGGACCTGATCTTTCCATAGTTGCAAGTATGGATGATATAAAAATAAAGTAAAGGAGAAAAACCTGATAGCACTGGAAGATTGGGGGAGGGGGGGGAAGGCAAGTTCTGGAGGAGATGAACTGAAAAATGTGGAAGGAAAGAACAACCCGTGGTTAAAGGGTCCTTCCTTTTTAATGGCTCTTATTGCAAGGACATGCTCAAGTCTGCGCTAGCGAGGCAAGGACGAGGTTTGAGTCAGCCGCCATCATCTGAAAGTGAGGGTGGGATCCCAGACAGGAGAGATCTGGAATGGGGAACCCCCAATTGTGGTTCTAATTTGGCCCCAACACTTTGACCCTCAAATTCTGCATGTGAGTATCAGATTCAAAGCTATTCAAAACTGATATCATGACCGGAGATGAGAGCAAGAGTCAGATGTGTCACTGATTATGCCACCCAGGCGCCCCAAGAGTAAAAAGTCTTGAAAGTGGCCAGGGGAAAATGACACCTTACATGAAGAGGTACAACGACTCGAATTATTGCTGATTTTTACATCCCAAACCGCAGAGACCATCGATGTGAAACAACATCTTTAAAGTGCCGAAAGGAAAGCAAATAAAACAAGGGAAAAAATAACTGTCAACCCAGATATTCATATCCTGTGAAAATATCCTTTAAGAACGAGGGCAAAATGTAGAGAAAAAAAAAGAGAAAACTAAGAGGATTTGTCACCAGCAGACTTGCTGTGTACGAAGGGCTGAAATAGGTTGTTTAGGCTTTAGGGAAACAGTGTGCAGTGGAAACTTGAATCTTCAATAAAAACTGAAAAGTGATATAGATGGAAAATATATTGGTTAAAAGAAAAACCTTTTTTCTCTTAATTTGAAGTGCATAAGACTTTTTAAAGCAAACATTACATTAGGTTTTGTGTGTGTGTGTGTGTGTGTGTGTGTGCGTGTGTGTGTGTTGTGGGGGGGAACCAGCAATGCATATAGTATAAATAAATAATAACCGTAGCAAAAAAAAAAGTAAATACGATTGCATTTTTTATACATTTGAAATAAAGTGGTACAAAATTAACTACAAGAAGACAGAATCGGGGATGTTTATTGAACTTTCTGGAGCAAACACTGAAGAAAATTTTTTTTATATATAATATATTAAATATTATATATTTTATAATATATATAAATATATAAATATTATATATATTATATATAATAAATATAAAAATTTATTAATTTTAATAAATTAAAATGAAATTTGAAAATACGTGAGCATTGTAGAGGTAGGAAAGGAAGAACAGAGGAATACAAAGGGATACACACACAAAAAGCAAACCATGGATTTTGTGCCAAGTGATAGAAAAACGTCACTACTGAGGTTAGGATAGCTTGTCACAAATGTCTTCATTTTAGTGCTTGTTGCACGGACATTCCAGTATATAGGTTGTAGACTGTGATAAGAACTGGGAATACAAAATGAACAGTGTCTGTAACCTCAGAGTGAAGGGTCCCATGTGGACAAATGAAAGCAAACACAATATGACAATGTGATATATGTGAGTCTAATGGGAGCCACAGTACAGGCAGCTACACAGAGAGGACCCACGGTCAGAGACTATTAGACTGTGTACCTCATCCAAGGTGGACCTCAGCTGATGCCCCTGAATAGTACTTGAGGCGGGATGAACACTAACTCTAAGGGCAAGTGGTCACTTATTATCAAGTCTCAGGATGTCTGTGCATTTACTTTGCTTTTGCTTGCTTAGACGTACTTAGAGTCTGCCTGTCTGTCCATTTACTTACTTAGAAACTTTCTGTGAAAAGCAAAACTTCTCCTTATGAAAATATGCAGCTCAGAAAACAGATACAGGTATAAAGTGAAAATGACCCACGGTCCTGCCACCTAGAGAGAAGTCCTAAAATTTTATTTACTTCCTTCCAGGATTTACAAGTGAGCAGAAAATCATGACCTTCTCCTGGACATTTGAGTCTGCTTATTAAAGACTTGCCTTCACTTATTCTTTTTCTTTGTTTGTTTGTAAGAATCCAAGTAATTTTACTGACCCAACATTTGAGATTTTTTCCTTCTGTGAGAAAATTTTACATTTATGTCTCAGGTTAGGAGGGTTTATGTCACGGTATGTCTTTGCACACAGTATCCTCGGGTTTGTTTTCCTTGAGTTAGTCGAAATGGAATCCGTTGCAAATGCTAATAAGATCGTTTTTAAGACAAAGTAAATTGTCCATAAGAGGAAAAGAATAAGAAGCAGATTATGTAGAAAGCAAGTGTTACGTAGAAATCCTTCAGTGTTTGAACGGAGGGGGAAAATGGACCTTGTAAATCTTTCAAAACCAGCTCACGGCACACTTTGATATTATGTAATAGTTTGTAATTTCCGTAGGAAAGCATTACTTTACGGTGAAGAATGATACAGTGCAGGGATATTTAATTCTATTTCTGTACTGGATACTTTAGATGATATTTGGAAATGAGGATAGTTTCATCCTATTTTGCTTTTCTTTTTTATCTTTACAAAAGCACAATTACTCTGAACATTTAAGTTCCTATAACTAGATATGTTTACTAAAATCATTTCAAGAACCTCATTTGAGAAGACCGATAGCTTCCAGAGAATACAGTGTAAGTTTCCATATTTTGATTAAAACAAAACTGTTTCTGTGATAGTGCTTTGTCTTATGATATGCCGCTTTAGGAATTCTTTCTAAAATATAAATGTAATTTTCCATAACCCCACTTTTCATCCCTTCTCTGACTTAAATCCTCAGTACAGAATAAAACTCAACCTCCCTTAACTGACAAAGAAGATCTTCATGATTGGACCTCCCCCCTCAGAATGTCCTCACCAAAGGTATTCCTACCCATTCTCTATGCCAGAGACACACGCACACTTTACCACCAATAATGACTTACTTATATCCATTTTTAGTTGAATGTTTACAGGAAAATGTGCTTATAATTAAGTACCCAAACTACCTTTATCAAATCAAAATTGCATGTTATCTAACATTTTTTTTAATTCCATGTGAAGGAATAGATCGAGGTTTGCATTTTATTCATAAAGTGGGTTTATTTTGAATGAAGTAATTGGATAAATTAATGTTATTAAATTATTCATGGTTTATATAACTACATATACAAGTATATATCACTATATATAATTGTATATAACCATATATAATACTATATATAACTATATATACAACTATATATACAGCTATATATGCAGCTGTATATACCTATAACTATATATACCTATAACTGCATATATAACTATATGTAACTACATATAACTTTATATATAACCATATGTAATTATATACATATAATTATATGTAACTACATATAACTTTATATACAACCATATGTAATTATATACATATAACTATATGTAACTATATACAACTATTTGTATAACTATATGTAGCTCTATATATAACTATAAAATATATGTATATATATAGTTCCCTAATAAAATAATTTCAAATACATTCAATAATTTTATTGGAAGAAACTACTTCATGTGAAAAAAGGGTAATGTAAAATTTTACAACAATATTAAATTCTTGAGGAAATATTTATTAGTTTAAGAAATTCTTTCTTTCTCCAAAACTCTACTTTAATTCAGTAATTGGTTTCAAATTCCCTGAATTAACCTAAGTTGAAAGTAATGCTTAACTAACACTTATTATGTAGTGAGCTGAAGAGAGTCATTCTTGGCTGGGATCCTCTGTTTCATAATTACCCCTCTTGAACATCGTACTTCATGGCACAAGATGAATGTATAGTGACTGCAAAGTCTGTGGACAGCCTGCCCCCCAGAACCCTAGATTCTTGCTTTGTCCTCATCGCATGTGAAGCGAATCCCTGAAAACATGTTCAGGGGAAAAAGGACTCTTCGTCTATTATTTTATGTCTGGACTTAAAAGACTTCATCCCAGAGAGCTTGAATGTTAGCAAAGGCAAAAGTAAGAGCTCACGCTGTCTTACTCTCTCAAATGTGGAATAACTTTAGGATACATTAATTATTTTTAATGCCTGAAGGTATTTATGAAATAGAAGTGACCTTAGTCCTTTGTTTCAAAATATCACGCTATTATAGTCCTTTTTATTCTAGGAAGACCTCTGTTAAACTGATAGCAGTCAGGGGCTGTCCTGGGCATTGTTCGTGTGTCTGGGCTGGTTTTCTCTCTTGGAGCACAGAACTTCAATTCGCCTCTTTGCCCCTTTCTGCATTTGCCAGAATTTTAGACCAAGTCTTCATTGTTTCCCTTCTTCCGGTCAAAATATACTGTCATCTATTTTCAGACTGGAAAGGATAAAAATGTCCTTGATTTGATGAAATACAAACGAATTCACCAAGAGTTATTAATGGTTACTAATATGGTACATTTCCCTTCTGGGCATAATTACATTAAAAAGACAATTACCACCTCGTGTAATGAATCTTTAATGGTAAGATATCAAGCAGATACATTTAAGAATGCGTCCAATATGTCGACTGTGAAGTCAATAGATTAATTAACGTTGAGATCATTCATTGCATAAGTATTATTGGGTAGCTTTTGCACACAAGGTACTCTCTTGTGGTTTTTGAAGTTCTAGGGACATGTTGACATCTCCTCCGTGGGGTTTAGAGGTGCACATATACGAGATGGGAGGCAGACAAGCAAGCATGAGGGAGCCACAGATGAACGAAGACTGTATGGACCGAGAGGGGGTAACCAGGTGTGGTGGGAGCCGTAGACAAAGGAGGAAGGCGGCTTTGTTCAACATTAACTACTGAACCTCTTTCGAAGGAGAGGTAACAAGCAGAAATCACAGGGTTAGCGCTGCAAACTGAGAAAATTGCTCATGGAAAGGTTTATAGGATAGGTAGCACAGAACCATTTCAGCAATGTGTTTTTTTTGTAAATGAGACAGCAGTTCCTCTGCTTTTCCCCTGGCCTTGTCGGGATTCTTTCTGACTTGACGCAAAGATACCAGGGAGAGATCCCCAAGCTGAGAAGGAGCATACCCACCACATGAACTACCGGTAACACAGAAAAGGAGGGTGCTTTTCCTCTTTACTCCTCTCCCAAGTTTGGGTGGGTGACGCAGCACCCGTGCTGTCTGGTTCTCCTTCATCGGGGCACGTCCTTGTTCTCTGTGGACTCTTCTTACGGAAGGCAGGGAAGGGAGAAGTTGCCATATTCGATATATATTCCAGACAAGACAGATCCTCAAGCAGTCAGGTTATTTTCTAGGGTTCCTTTTTGCTTTCTTCCCCCAAATCTTCAGCATCTGTGTGTTTGCCCATGGAGCCCGTCTGTCCTCCTCTCCACCAGGAATGTTGCTGATGTCTCTGTGGTCAGCAGGGGTCTGTTTCCTCAGTCTCCAAGTTGGTTCATTCTAAGGCTCGCTCCCGTGGCCTTTCCATTCCTGCTGTAGTTTATCAGACACATTAGCTGTGCGGTCCCATCTCTGCGTGAACACAGGATAACAAGGGTGACTGTTTGGAAACTGAGAGTCCAAAAACAATGTACTCAAATTTGGCTTCTTCTGTAATTACACCGAGGTAGATTCCTGACCACCTCCATTTTAATGTTTATTTATTTTTTGAAGGAGAGACAGAGCGCGAGCAGGGGAGGGGCAGAGAGAGAGGGAGACACAGAATCCGAAGCAGACTCCAGGCTCTGAGCTGTCAGCACAGAGCCCGATGCGGGGCTCGAACTCATGAACCGTGAGATCATGACCTGAGCCGGAGTCAGACGTCCAACCGACTGAGCCACCCAGGCATCCCCCTGACCACTTCCATTTTAATCTGTATATTCTCACACACGTATGAGCTGCCCCCACCCCTCTTCATATGAAAATGCTGTCATTTATGGAGTCTTGGCCAAAAGGAATCACATATTCTTTCACGGGATTCATTCCTGAGTTCTCCCTCACTCCCCCTTTCAGCAGGAGTATATCTTTTGGCAGAGGCGAAAAAAGCTACCATCAAGTGACATAAAGTTTTATAACTGCATTTTGAAGCAATGTTAAGATCTTTGTATAAATAATGCACACTCGATAAAAGTAAAATTCTCTATTATATTGATTCAGTTATTCTTTGGCAGTTTTGCCAAACAAAAAAATTTTGAACAGTTGAGGACCATAAACTCTGGCTAACTATCCGTGATTTTGATGAACAGTGGCCATATTCTGGTTAAATGTAAAAGTTCAATCAGCTATTAAGGACCTTGGAGAAATCTCTCCAAAAAGAGTCAACAGTTCCTGAAATGTTAACTGCACCCTAGTTGTTTATGTGTTTTGGGCTGTTGCCTTTCATAAGAAATGTTGAATGGTGGGTATCATTCGAGTGTTCTTTGGAAACAGCTTCAGGAAGATGTCATTTCAAGGGAAAAATTCTGAAAACTTAAACTAGGAAATAGCATTTTGAAAATTGTTACTGCTTTTGGAATATTACAATCAGCATTTTTTCCAGTGTATTTTAATAGTCATTGCAGAGGATCTTTTTGTTTGTTTGTTTTTTAATGTTTATTCATTTTTGAGAGACAGAGAGAGACAGAGCATGAGTGGGGAAGGGGCAGAGAGAGGGAGACACAGAATCCAAAACAGGCTCTGGGCTCTGAGCTGTCAGCATAGAGCCTGACGTGGGGCTGGAACTCACGGACTGTGAGATCATGACTGGAGCCAAAGTCGGACGCTCAACCGACTGAGCCACCCAGGTGCCCCTTGTTTGTTTTTTTTTTTTTGTTTGTTTGTTTGTTTTTTAACTGAGCCATTTATTTGGATTTGATGCAAAATGAACAGAAACATGTGGCTATGCTGCCCTGAATATGGAAACCAGAAACAGAAAAAGAATGTGTGGGTCAGTGGGATGAAGCGGGCTGTGACATGCCAGCCCGTAAGTGCAGTGTCTACATGAATGTGAAGTTGGAGTTCACTGGGGGGTGCAGCAAGCCAGACCCTCAGAAGGCCTGGAATTTCAGATCAAGGGAGTGCTCTTGATCTGAGTCTGGAAGGTAAGGCGAGCACTTATTCAGTGAACAGTGAGCTGGTGAGGCCAGAGCACGTTGGAATAGGGAAGAGAGATGTGGCTGTGGGAAGCAGTCTGTGCAAAGGCCCTGGGGCTTGCAAAGCTTCTTCCCTTCAGAAACAGCAGTTGTAAGATAGAGTAGGGGTGTGGATGGTGTATTGGCATGGATGTGAGAAAACAAAAAAGAAATTTGGTCACATGAGCACTTTAGAAATGACTGCTTCACAAAACTCGCCAGCTTCTTGATTATCCTGCCATCCTCAGTGGAGGGAAAAGGCCGTAGCATGTTACTATGAATTTAACACACCCACTGTTTTGAAGAGGAGACCTGGTGACCCAGGCATCAGGCCGGGCCCACCCAAGCTCATCTGACCTACACTTTCCAGGTTTCACGTCACCATGGCATATGGAAAGAAATTTTTACCGGTGAAAATTAGTGTGTAGAGAAACAGACATTTCCTCAGCTGCCTGGGCACAAGTGATGTGGTCCTGCATTTTCTGAGGGCATATTCTTATTTCAGCGGCATCCAGAAGAGGAAAGTGAATGTCATCTCATTTATTTTCCCCAACATAATCAGGACTTCCTTGTCACCACTTCTGTCGTGGGGGTTAAGCTCGCATCGAATGGCCCCACCAGACGTAGCCAATGTGCACCGTTACTCACCATTTGTGACAGTTAGGGAGTTGAGTTAAATTATTACTGGCACTTGTGTGAAGAAAGGGCTTGCTGAGAAAGTTAGTGTCAGAGACGAGGGCAAGGGGTGCCAAGCTGCCTTCGGAGGACAGTGTTTCTGATCAGATGGACCCCAGGGTTTTCCAAACTGCTGTGATATGCCCTTCATCATTGATGAAAGACATTTTGCCCTAAGCCCTTTAAAAAAATAAAAAATGGATATCAGATGGTTTGGACAGACAGACCAGCATCCAATCAGGAAGTTTCTGGTCCTCCAAGATACATTCGTGTTTTCTTATTTCCCTGTCTGCCAAGAAAATAGGTTTATATTTTATTCTGCAGGCACACGTTTTGTCTTTTATGGTAAAAAAAAGAAAGAGTTTTGGACAACAACAACAAAAAAAAATGTGTATATTAAAAATTATCCTGGGGGCACCTGGGTGGCTCAGCTGGTTAAGCATCTGACTCTTGGTTTCAGCTCAGGTCACCATCTCACAGTTTGTATGTTCGAGCCCCGTGTCGGGTTCTGTGCTGAGAGCAAGGAGCCTGCTTGGGATTCTCTCTCCGTCTCTCTGCCCCTCCCCTGCTCACACACACACACTCTCTCTCTCTCTCCAAATAAATAAATAAACTTAAAAAAAAAAAAAATATATATATATATATATATATATATATATATATATATCATCCTGAAAAAGAGCTGTATAGAAGTTTCAGAGGAAATATATTTATTTCACCTTTCCTGACTACAAGTACTTAAAATTACCCACAATTGGTTCCAGGCTTACATACATTCAGAGAATGTAGGATTTGATTGACTGTCTAATAGAACTTTAAGATTTGCTTGTTATTTTACTATATATTTTCACATTCTATATTTTCCCCCCTTGGGGAAGGCCTTGTGGCATTGGACCCACCATCCCAAAATGGTGTTGTTAAAGAAAATGTAACTCATTATTTGACTTATTAATTTAAATGAAAAAAATATTAAAACGCTGCCCCATGGGGAAAATTCTTGCTATCCTTCTCTGTCTTTTAATGTTATTAGAGCCAAGTTCCCTTCATCTGACTATCTTCAATATTTACTGAGAAGTTGAGTATAAATCAGCACTTATCTAAGGCCTTAAGAATTTAGATGTTTGAAAGCTGGCGATGTGTCTTTGCCCCGAGGTGTCCTTCCCGAGGCCGAGCGGGTCCACAAGAAGGCATCAGGAGGGTCATAGCATGCGGGTTAGGTCAGCCCTTAGGCCACGGCCTGCCTCGCGGGTAACTTGGCTTTGATGTTATCCCTGGCGCAGATTTGCAGACACATTAACCACTGGCCAACCGTGATTTTGCTCTATCAAATTTTAAAATCTGGGTTAAATTCCAGAAGCTCATGTTTGTTTTAATTTCCTTATACAAACGAGTTCAGTAAGCACCGCGTTCCCCTACCGCCTCCCCTGAGCATGTGGGCTATTTTGTGAGCTCGTACAGCAACACAAAGCCATTTGTTTTCTGCCTCCTTAATACTGAGGTGGAAGGCACCCAGGAAAACCCTGAGCGCCGACATAATTTGTGGAAAAGGCCAGGGGGGTTAACCAGCATCTTGTGGGAGCACAGGCACGGGGACAGGGGAGTGAGCCACGCAGATCCGACAGGGCAGGCTGGGGACAATCGCAGCCACCACCATGGAGTGACCTCTGGGAATCAGAATAAATCCAGATGTTGTAAACACTTTTTACTATTTGACTTTTCACTACTGGTAGTCACTGAACTTCATATTCAATGCAGAGATCATAAATTTCCAGCATCATTAGTGCTGACGAGCTTCGAAGATTCATGCTTCGCATTTTTGGTGCTCAGGACAGCAGGTTGTCAGCTGACGTCACTTGAGGCACCGGATGGTTTTTTAGGTGCCTCCATTTTTGTAACATGCGCTGTCTTTTTGTTTAATGCTTTCTGGCTTTATTAAGTCTGGGTCCAAGATGATTTATCATCTGCATCACGGTACATGATTTGGTATTTTCCCTACCGTGAGATGCTGTTGTGGCAGAGTTCTCTTTCTGATTCATTCTTTCAAGATACGAAATACTCTCAGATGAGTCCTTTCTTGAAAGATTTATGTCTAATTGGAATGAAATAAATATTATGTGTAGCTTAAAAAAAAAAAAAAAGAAGACCACTTAGTGAACAGAGTGAATAGCTTACATGCTGATGATTTATTCTGTCTAGCTCTCCCGGGTAGAATGTAGGCTCAGGAGGGTAGCCTGTTATGTTCACTGATGAGTCACAGGGATCTAGAAAAGTGTGTGGCACATTGGGAAGTGCCATTACATATTTGTTCAATGAGTGGCTCTCAAATAGCATCTTGTTTTATATGAAGAATGTGGTTGGGGGTTGCCTGGGTGGCCTGGTCGGTTGGGCATCTGACTTCAGCTCAGGTCATGATTTCAAGGTTCTTGGGTTTAAGCCCCGTGTCGGGCTCTGTGCTGACAGCTCGGAGCCTGGAGCCTGCTTCGGATCCTGTGTCTCCCTCTCTCTCTGCCCCACCCCTGCTCACGCTCTGTCTCTGTCTCTCTCAAAGATAAATAAACATTTAAAAAAAAGAAAAAGAACGTGGTTGGGGCGCCTGAGTGGCACAGTCACTTAAGCGTCCGACTCTTGATTTCAGCTCAGGTCATGATCTCACGGTTTGTGAGTTCAAGCCCCACATTGGGCTTTGTGCTGACAGTGCAGAGTCTGCTTGGGATTCTCTTTCTCCCCCTCTCTCTGCCTCTCCCCTGCTCTGGCACATGCATTGCTTTCTCTCAAAATAAATAAACTGTAAAAAAAAAAAAAAAAGTGTGGCACAACAGTCTTATTTTTACTTAACGGATACTTGTATAGCCCATGCCTTGTGCCAGCCATTATTTTAAGGACTTTATATACCATAATGCATATGATTATTTAACTTAATATTATTTACATTTTAATCAACATGTATTGGCTCTATATATTATTTTTAAAATTGTCTCTTCATATGTGTGTGGATTACCTATTACCTCATTTCTTTATCTAATTGAATATTGCTAATAGCTCTTAAAATGGTCAGTTTTCATAAATGATAACATTGCGTCGTTTTGCTCTTTAGTACTATATATGTATAAATGTGCATGTATATATATACATTTTCATTTCATATGGCTGATAGAATTCCAGTCCACAAAGCATGGACAAATCCCATATCTATGATGCCTACAGATATCGGCAGTGAATATTTAGATGTTACATCCAAAGATAGCCTTGTTTGTATTGGATGTGACCACATTGATCAAACCTAATGGCAATCTGTGTGATTGTGGCATCATTGATCTCACACAAGAAAGTACACTTCTGTGTACAAGTACTCCGTCTAAATCCGAAAAGCGCTCCTTCTGGAGATTGAAGGTCGGGTCCGGGATGCATTACATAACATCTGAAGGGAATATGTTTCAGGAGATGGCTGCTTTCAATAATGTTTATAGCGACGCAAGAGGTGATTTTAAATGACCCTTCCATTCAGAATGCATTTGTTACTCTTCATTTACTTGTAGTGTATGTGTTTTCATTCTTAGGAAACTTGTAGAATATTTGTTTAGTTCGACTGAATGCTTAAGAAAAATAAAATTACAAATGACAAATGTGCCACTGCTTTCCACCCTGGGGTGTGCTATTTAGAAGTACCCACATGAGATGCCTTAATCTTGCCAACGGTGGTCTTATGGCAGTGTTTATCACAGTCACTCTGAGGAATTAGAAGTGCATGGACCGGCCCTCAGCCCAGCCACTTGGCAGTTTGCACCCTGCGGTCTCTGCATGCAGGATGGGTCTTCCTGGATCCCTTGGCTGTCCCCGTGCTGTATGTGCTGGATTGTTCTCCTGGCCCGGGTATCTGTCGAGGCAGTCATGATCCCGGTTCTCCTTATCCAACTGCTTCCCTCCCGCCAGTCTGGGAGCTCCCAGACACTTCAGCAGTGTCCTTACATCCTCTGACTCAGATGATTAATGATGATTAAGGATCTCTATTAGCCATTAATGAGTAATTCATTTATTTAGTAACTTTACCAGTACCCCCAGAAGTTTTCAAGTCATGGAAAAACTGACCTCTTAATACACAGTCTGTATTTCTTCTAAAGGAAAGTGCTGTTTAAAATAAATTTAATTAGGGGCACCTGGGTGGCTCAGTCGGCCGAGCATCAAACTTCGGCTCAAGTCATGATCTCTGGGTTCGTGAGTTCAAGCCCCGCGTCGGGTTTGCTGCTGTCATTGCAGAGCCCACTTTGAATCCTCTGTTCCCCTCTCCCCTGCTTGTGCACTCCCGCTCTCTCTCTCCCTCCCTCTCTCTCTCTCAAAAATAAATTTGATTAGCAAACTGATAACCAGCATCAAAACAAATCACTATTTTTCAGATACTGAACCCCCAGAGAGGTAGGTGGGTCGTGAGAATAATTATTTGGTAAGGAACAAAGGCTGAGATCATTGGAAATCTAAAAGGACACTCAGACTGTTAAGAAACAGCCTGGCGTACTGTCTTCCCCTCTAAGAATCTGTTTGGTAAACAGGTGCTAGTCCCAGGAAGCAGAGTACTTGTTTACTGAGGTCAAGTGTCCAAAGGGCCTTACTCCACAGCCTGCCTTTACTACTGGTTGACCTCTCTGCTTTGCATTTTTTTTTTCCATTCGATACCAACCCCTTTGCAAACTCCTGGTTTCTTCTACAGGTGTTTAGGGAGCTATATATAAATAAGCCTCGCCGATCGGAGGGATGTGATACAGCTGATTTAATCATGTCTGTGCTTTAGCAGTGTCATTTTTCCTTCTACTTTCTGTCCCTTTTAATTTGCAACACTTCCGGGTTGAGTTCCTATGATAAAGGCGCACCTGCCTGGGCAGACAGGGCTCCGCACACGTGTAGAACAGAGTGACTTCACGCTGAAGACCGGCGCTGGGTTCCTGACGGCGCTCGCTCCTGCAGGTGATCTGCGATGGAGGGGTTCTCCGTCGTATGGGGATGCACTGGGGGTGAGCGCTTGAGCCTGCTGAAGCCCCTCCTGGGTGTTTATGTGCACAACAAAGCCACAAAGAGGACACCGTACAAAAATGGTTGTGGACGGCATTTTGCACCTCGTAACTATGCCACAGTGGGTATTATGGATCTCAGTTTCGATGTCACTTTCCTTACCCAGTAGAAACTTACCTCTTTCCTCCACACCTTCAACAGGAAATCTATATAGTGTTTCGTTATTACAAATGTGAAACAAACCGAGAGAGCCGTTTCTGTCTTTTCTTTATGTCTAGTCCCCTAAGCGATTAATGACGGGTGCCTTTGTGGTGTCTGACTTTGCCCCACGCCCCCCATTTTTATCTCCTGCCCTGTGCGGTCCCAGGCAAAAGGAATAACGTGAATGGCTGTGACGCCAGGGCTAAATTTGTATCTGAATTTCCTTATGGAGGAGTGGGTGTTTCTGGAATTCCCTCACCCGTAACCCCGGATGCTGCGGTCTTGGTGGGGCTACTGGCAGGGGACTGGCTTTGCTTCGTCAGCCTCCCCACCTGCCACATCTAGGTCAGCTAGGAAGCCTCGCTCCTTGCCCCTGCTTCTCCTTCTCATTTATCTGGGCAGAAGCCCTCACTGCTTCTCAGATGTCCTTCTCCTTGGTGGGTGTCTTCTAAAGCCTCAGCTGCTGCTTTTGCAAATAATACAAATAATTACAGAAGTAATGAGCAATTCTCCAATAAGCCCAGAGACCCCATGACTGAAGAATATTTTCACAAAAGAGAATCTGTAAGGTCTAGAAAGTGAGCCTTTTGGCAGGGGGTGATATTCTAGGCAGAAAGAGGCCTCATATTTGCGTGCAAAATATTTATTTAAAATCTCAGGGGCACCTGGGTGGCTCAGTCGGTTGAGCGTCCGACTTCGGCTCAGGTCACGATCTCGCGGTCCGTGAGTTCGAGCCCCGCGTCGGGCTCTGGGCTGATGGCTCAGAGCCTGGAGCCTGCTTCCGATTCTGTGTCTCCCTCTCTCTCTGCCCCTCCCCAGTTCATGCTCTGTCTCTCTGTCTCAAAAATAAATAAATGTTAAAAAAAAAATTTTAAAGCTCAAATACTATTCATTAACTCTTTTACTTTATCTGTATAACCTATATTTTACTCTTTTACTACATGTACTGCTTACTACTTTACTATGTTTATGTAACTGGTTATAGTAAAAAAAAAATCACACCTTTTCAATTCATCCTGGCTTTTTTTTTTCATTTCATCATTTGAGGTTCAAATAGCCTTTATCGACCACTTCCCTCCTAAAGAGGCTTATTTATTTAGACATAAAATATCCCAGCCTATCAGTGGTATATGACACCATATTCTCACTTCCAATGAATTCCTTAATATTTTGACTAGCATTTTATATTACAATCTTAAGGTTATTGCATATAAGCAGATTTTGATGTTTATTATATGAGATACTGTATGTAAGTATTTGATAGCATTAACATTTTTCTTTTCACAAAGTTGATCTGATTTTGGAATGCTTGGAGAATTTAGAATATGTATTAGGTCAATTAATAGGGTTGTAAAATTTGTAATTATAAAGAGGGATTTTTTATTTATTTTTTTAAAGAGGGATTCTTTTTTTGAATTCAGGAAGATTATAGGAGAAAAAAAATGGAGTCTTTCTAGAGGCCAACAATAGTGTTATGAAAATTGTGTTCGAGTTTATATATATATATATATATATATATATATATATATATCCATATCCATCCATGTATTTAAGTTAAGTGATTTTATTTTCCAAACTTGTTTTATTCAGGTACTGAATCAGAAAAGTCTTCTTTTTTCAAGTTTATTGATTTATTTTGACACAGAGTGAAAAAGAGAGAGAGAGAGAACAGAGGTGGGGCAGAGAGAGAGGGAGAGAGAAAATCCCAAGCAGCCTCCATACTGTCAGTACAGAGCCCGATGTGGGGCTGGATCCTGCAAACCACGGGATCATGACCCGCCTGAGCCAAAATCAAGAGTCAGATATTTAACCAACTGACCCACCCAGGCATCCCCCCAAAAGCAGACTTTTAACTAGTTGTATATGAGAAATTGAATTTCTAAACTATTTTTAAGCAGTTGGGCATGCATACCATCTAATGCATAAAACTAAATCAAAGTATATAAGAATAATTTCATCTTATTTGGATATAGTCTATTCGTCTAAGTTTGCAAAGGAGACACAGATAGGCACATACATGCATATTGATAGGATATTCTTTGTGTGCTGTTAAAGGTAGTTCTCAGTGAAATTTTGATGTCTCTTTGTACTTCTATGGATTTAAGGAGAAATCCCAGAGCTCAGGGTACAAATAGACATACATTCTGTACATTACAATGCATTTAAACACATCCTTTCCAAACAGTGGCCACTCTGGATAAATAGATGGTGATGAAGCTTCTGTTTTCGTTATTATAAGTTCAGGTGAGGGTAAATGTCACCTTAGATCTTCAGGGAAGGACACCTCACAAGACGCCCAAACATTTACTTTGCATACACGTAAATTAACATTTGCTGAGCTTACTGGTGTCACTACTCTCAGATCCATTCATTACGTAGTTAATCAGATAAGTATCCCGATCTGTGTTTTATAGTCTGATAAGAAAATCAGTGATATACATCCAAAATTCTAGCACACGGTAGGGAATGATGAGTTAGTTCCATAAGACTGGAATTCTCAGAAATGTTAGATAATTGTATCAGGGCATAGACTCTACTAATAAGGCAAAAAGTCTCCAAAGTACGTGCCACAAGCTAGAAAGAAGCTTGCTTCTCTCTCGTGTAACAACTTAGGGGACAGAAGGGATTGGGCTTGGGCAGATGGCCTGTTCGTGCGTGGTTCAATCAGGTGGACTTCCTGCATTTCAGTGCTTATCTGCACGGTCACTGATAGCTCGCTGCAACACGGGACAAGAGAAGGACCCTCTTCTCATTGACTCGTGGGCTGCCGACTCACTACTGTGCCCTCACGTGGGATGAGGGGTAAGGGGGCCCTCCAGGTCTCTTCCATAAGGGCACTGGTCTTAAGATTTATTCATATTTTTGAACGTGAGATAACAGAAAATGAATAGGTATGTGTTGAATTTCTCTATCTTCAGATTATCTTCCCTCATAATGATAGTAACTAATTTCAAGCCCAGTCAATAATTCACTGAGCCCATTAGTAAAAAGTGATTGATGATTTTAATAAAAAATTAGGGCCTGAAATGTACCATTTCACCATCTAATCCAAGCCCCCAGATATTATTTACAAGCCTTCGCACTTCCCTTATGCTGCAGATGACAAGTTATTTGAATTCAACTTGCACTTCTATAAGGTGGTGATGAGCGAAATATTTATCAAGTTGATGGCAAAGATCCTCCTTACCGATTCTGGGCTGTGAGACTGTCTGAATTGTCTTCCTATGGAGACCCTCTCCGTATCTCTACCTGGTTGAAATACGTGATCTATGTAGAGAGAAAGGCTGGATTTGGTGTTTTCTGGCCAGCTCCCTCAGATTTGGAGAAGCCGGTTAAACAGCGGTTTGTTTCTCACTATGCCCCCAATCGTGGTGCCAGATGACCAGTCTTGCAGTAAGCACACTCTTCATTATAATACACTGTGGATCCCTGATGGCTCATAGCACATAGATCTTCAGCAATTACGTCATATACAAAGAACATGCATGTGAACGTAACCGGAAAGGGCCCTGTGCTTACCGTATGTGCTCAGTAAATGTCAGTGCCACTGCCCAGTCTTGTTCCAAGTGGCAGTCTGCAGTATGTCTGACACACCTCTTGCCCAGGTGTCCCCATACTTACCTGGCTCCCCCAACCTGTGACGTTCTACCCCACTGTAGCCAGCACTCGTGTCTCTTTGACTTGACCACTGTTCTTCTTCTCTGTAGATTATTTTTATAAACTGGTCTTTGCTGCTGCAGAAGAATGCTGTTCCCCGTCTTATCAGACTCTCCTTGATCTGCATGCCGACCCACAACGTCACGTTGCACTGAGTACTTCGGAGAAAACCGAGAGCACTCGCTTGCAACACCAGACTACTGTTTGCGTCTCTTGTCTCTGGTCCTTCAGAGTTGCATTTTGTGCTAGGTTGCAGACAATGGGGCATCTGCTTTGTATTTTTAGAGTGCTTTCAATTCTGCCATGGCATTTTCAACCTTGCAGCTTCATTTAACTAAATTATGCCCTGGGATTTAATCAGCCCTCCAGGAGCATGCCAAAATTTAAAGAAATGACCTCATCGGACTTTACTTGGCCTTATCTTTCTCGACCCTTCAGAACTTAGGCTTTGCCAAACCTTGGAAGGAATGCACAACGTGTGCCATTGTGCCCACCAGCCTTCCTACTTAGGAAGCCGAAGCTCACAGTGCAGATTTGCAGCAAACTTCTGGTGCTTTCTTCTCTCCGTGTCTCTTTCCTTTTTTCCCTGGTTCTCCCTTTCACGAATGCTGCCCTAACTCAGGGCAGTTCACTTCAAAACCAAGGAAGAGAAAGAACTTCTAACATCTTACAGGGCTGAGTTTCCAGGTTCCCCATACTTTTAACTTCAGGCCATGTTACTTCCTCCCTGCTGATCCGTGGCCTGCCTCTCTTTTTCCAAACAGGCAAGTCCTAATCACTGATGTGAATGTCGATCAATTCAAGATGTATGTACAAGCAGCTTTGTGTTTATTCTTGGAGTGCTAGAAGTTCTATCTGAGTTATAGGACCTTTCCTACAAAGTTAATAGGCATTTTAGATAAAGACTCTGAATCCCACTTCTTAGGAAATCAGAATTTCCCACCCGAGGCCAATTTGAGCATTTACTCATTCAATAATGAAATCATTTATTCAATATGTAGTTTATGGAGTCTCCACTGTATGTTAAGTGTTATTTTAGGTACTGTGGACAGAAAGGTGAATCACAGAGCTAGGCCTTCTGCTCTCATTCTGCTAGTTTAAAATAGCAATAGTGCCTGGAAGAAACTAAACCGTGAAAGGATACAAAATAGTAGAAGGCAAGGATGGAGTTATTATAGGTAAACTGACCAGAAGAGACTTCTGCAAAATGATGGCAGCTGACCTGAACCACAAACAGTAGGAAAACTCATGTAAAAGTCTAGGTTGAGGGGGCTGATACAAGCAGTGTAATATAGACTGCAAAGTCACAGATGAGGGAAAGGGCTTTGTGTCATCTAGGAGAACCATAGAGAAAGGCCTATGAGACTGACGCATGATGAATCTTTTAGGGGCTACAGTCAGAGAAGTATTGAGGGGCTAGACTACACTGGGCATTACGGTCCCTGGTAAGGGGTTTGGGATTTATTCCAATGCTCTAGAATATACTGGAATGTATTCAGTAGGGGAGTGCCACACCTGACTTATGTCCTAGAAAGTCCCCTTTTTGCCATGCTGAAAATGGACGGTAAAGTACACAGGCATAGGCACAATTAGAATATCAAAGAGGACTAGAAAAAATAAGGTGCAGCGGATTTAAGGTTAGAGCTATAGAGGTAGAGAGAAGGGGTGGGACTTTGACAATGAGCGGCATCTACAAGACTGAAATCAAAGGGGACCCTCTGAAGGCACTGGACTCTGGCTGAGAAGTTGCTTGTATTTTCTGCTCACTGGGGTCTGGGCTAATAGTTCTTAATTGTTTTTTAATGTTTAATTTTTGAGAGAGAGAGTGTGAGCAGGGGAGGGGCAGAGAGAGGGAGACAGAGAATCCGAAGCAGGTTCCAGGCTCTGAGCTGTCAGCACAGAGCCCGACCCCGGGCTCAAACTCACAAACTGTGAGATCACGACCTGAGAACTGGGAGATCATGCCCTGAGCCGAAGTTGGACGCTTAACCAATTGAGCCACTCAGGCACTCCTACGGTTGTTAAGCCAGCGCGCACATACGCTGGAAATGAGAATTGAGTCAGTGGATGGAGAGCGTGGGGACAAGGTCCTCCCTGCTGGAGTGGGAGTTTACAGATCAGCAAGGGAGGAGGCTGGGATGAAATAAAGACCACAGGTCGCAGGCCACCTGCACATCAGATGTAAACTGAGAGGCGATTATGAGAGATGCAGGCTTCCCTGATGTCATCAGGGGGGTAGAACCCATGTGTACAGTGCAGCTGTTTCCACATTAAAAGCGCTCATTCAGGTGGACCCCAGTTTCCTCTGGGTGACAACTCCACAGAGCCGAGTCCGACCAGTCAGGATGGTTTCAGGGATGAGAACGGGGCGTGGGGTCTGAATCAGACAAGGGGGACTTAGAAAGGAGCCTCCATCTTGGATTTTGCCCTTTTACTTCCTCATCTTGATTACCTGCCCCTCAGTCGTGCAGGAATTCGGGGAAACAGCCCCTTGTGTACCGTGAATTCCATTTAATTGCTGCTAGCTCACCTCCTTCTCAGCCCAAGAATTACATTTAAATAATTACACTTATACATGATATATACAAAATGATTTAAAAACCATATAGAATTAACCTTTACATTATATATTAATTTTATCCTTACAGTGTTTTTTTTTGTGATGACAGAATTGCAGTAAAACTTGGGTTTGTGAGCACAATTCATTCCAGAAACACACTGGTCACCCAAAGCATTCGTAGAGCCGAGGGAATTTCAAGAACCATTGACTTACTTGTGATCACGTGACATTCGGTGTTGCCTGCTACCCGTACTGCAAGACATCGCTCGTTTATCAAGTTAAAATTTATTAGAAATGTTTGCTGGGCGTATGGAACACTCGCAGAACAAGTTACTCAGAATCCAAGGCTTTGCTGTATTTAGAATCAACAATAGGTGTTCAGAAGTTGGAAGAAGTTGAAGTCTGATATATATCAGACTTCATATATATCAGACTTTGTATATAAATAATATCT
>NC_064811.1:197096693-197191946 GCF_023721935.1 Panthera uncia
TCCTAAGGCCTATGTGATTTTGTGTTAGATTAATATTCAAGAGAATGCTTTATTAAATGAAGTTATTGGCAGATCTTAGGATAGGCCCTACCATTTCTAAGACCGTTCCAGAATGGGTGACATACAGACTTGGTTAAGATACGAGCAAGGAAGTTATGTATATCTTTGCCAGCATAGCTTGGAGGGGGCAAAAACACACGTACAAGTTCCAATCACTGTACAACTAATGTCTGTCTCTAGCACACTTCACATTGAATGGGAAGTTCTCTTGAACTTCAAATCGGGTTTCCACGTGCTTGGAGCCATGTAGACTTTCATGTCCTTTCTTCACATGGTTTCCTGTTATTTTTCCTTTATTTCCCAACCGGAAACCTTCAGAGAGAATGGGTTGGAGCTGTGGTTTCTAAATACAGAGTATATAATCAGTGAAAGACGTTTCCGAACACAGACTGATCTGCAAGGGTGTTTCCTCTGAAAGTCTGGATGTCGTGAATTCCCCAATGCTGTTCCATAGGGGCTGTGACCGTGTGGTCAGATTTGTCCATGGGTGGGATGTTACAGCACCTGTCTCTTCCGTCCTTCATGTTTACCTGGCCAAAGCCAAAGCATGTGCCTTGCACAACATTTGGGATATAGAAGAGAATAGATAAATTGAAAAAATTAACGGAACAATATGCTGCTCACGAACGTGAAATGGAAAATTGTTTATATCCAAAAACTTCTTAGCTCGGCATGTAGATAGATGCCTGCGTGCCCACACACGTATCACATAACATGTAGATAATCCAGTTTTCACCACTCGGCATAGGTAGAACTTGCATACCTAAGAGTGTACATGTATATCATGCATATACATATATGTGGAGGTGGTCAGATGTAATCCCTTTTCCCTGAATCACGTTGCTGCTGGGAGAGAAGCAAGACAAAACTGACGCCTTCTGGGATGGAAAAGTAGGGAACAGCGCTGGGCACCCCCAGCCTGTCTAGCCCAGTGTGCGTGGGCTTATGCACACGGGTGAGGCCTGGAGGTCCAGGTGACTTGAGCAAAGGCCCGGGGCCACCCAACGGGGGGCGGGGGGTGGGGCGGGGCATGGCTGGCTTTCAATCCAGGTGAGGCTGATGCCACAGTTTTTGTCTGCAATGATGGCAGGATTAGAGATGTGCCCCTGATGGAGGGAGGAGGTGGGCCTCCGCAAGAGCGCTAGCCAGTCCGCAGCCTCAATGCAGAGCCCTGTGCATGGAGGGAGCTCACCTCCTGTGACACGAGGGTAGTGGCCACAGACCGCAGCAGCCGGGAAGGCAGCAGCTGCAGACCCACACCCGGGGGTTGCACGTACTTGTGTGAGGTGTAACCAGGTCTGCGGGAGCTGGGAGGCGACACAGGGGTGCCACTCGGTGAGACACCACAGGCTCTGATGATCTCAGGTGTCACAGCCCTACGCCTCGGGTGCCCTGTGATAGCAGTGGGGGCGGCTGAGCTCCTGCCGTGGGCCGTAGCACAGCAAGGTGGCCGTGTCGTACCAGCTGGTTGCATAAGGTGTTGCTAAAAAAATAAGTAAGTTTGCTAAAAAAATAAATAAGCTCATTTCAGGTTCTTGAAATGGTCTAGGATAAGACTAATCTTACCCCAAGATTAAGGAGAAAGTATTTCTTACAATGTCTTAGAACGCATGTATGCTAAAAATATCAAAGAGAAAATGATCAGTGATCCAGAAATCCAATGCTATCTTGCCTTAAAAAAAAAAAAAATGTTGGTCTTCAGGTATTGACTGTGCATGCATTTATTATAGAGATCTGTGGATAATGTCTCTTTTAATGGCCAGAAAATGATATCGATACTCATCCGTGTCTAGCACCAACTGTTAGCTATTTTGAGAGTCCAGGTGATATAGGAGACAAAGAATGTTTTTCCTGTTGGCAAAATCCAGACACCTGTCTTCACAGATAGTTATAAAACGACCCACCAGGATATTGGACAGAGCAGAGGATTAGAGACACAGACCGGAAGTTTCGTTTTCCAGGTCACTGACTTAGAGGCAGACGAGCTTGCTCCCCGCCCAGGATCTGTAATACAGATATGACCTTGTGCCATGTATGTGTGGAACAGCTCCCCCCACACGGAAGGGCACGCACACAGCCCCGGATGCGGTGAGGCTGCCCTCCGGTCTAGGAAGGAAAAGACATCCATGGGCTGACTCCGCTTTCCGGGTTGGCCTCCTTCCCCTGTCTGGAGGGGGGCCCAGAGGCCCAGAGAACTTCCCACTGAGAAATGGTGTCAGAGCCCGCTGTCTCTTGACTGTCTTATCCTATTACTTGTCTGTCTGAGCCATTTCCCGGGCTTCATTCAGGGCAATTCCCTGACATTTAGTCCTTGAGCTTTAGAGGACAGGATTTGTCACATTCCCTCCCAAATGATCCTCTCTGCTTGACCTCCGGGTTAATTCCTGATGCCTGGCTTGCTGAAGTCCTGGACACCTTTCTGACCCTCTCTCAAATCCCTCTTGTCTGTCCTGGGCCTCTTTGCCCCACCTCTAATAGATTTTATTGTCCTGCTCCCGCTCCTTCCTTGACACAGACTGATGTTTTCACTGCCTTAAGTGAGTCCGGCATTCCTGCTCTGGGCCCCATGGATATTCTAGGAGAAACACAAAGAAGATGCCAGATCTGTCCCACTCAGTGTTCACACTCGACAGAGACTTCCCTGTGTGTGGAAAGATGGAAATGACATTCTCATAAGGAGTTTAACTGTTCTGCAGTCTTACGGTGTGCCGCTGTTTGAGTAGCTCACATCGTGAGCAAAAATAAAAGCACAGAAACCATTCAAAGTGGGTATACTGAGACTCTCTGGTGTATGCACAGTGCTGCAAGCATGAGGGAAATTAATAAGGTGTTGGCCGTGCCCTCAGTGGGCTCCCAGTTCAGTCGGGGAAGCGGACATCTACATAACCACCCACAGTACCACACACTCCTATCATCTCCATAGAAATATGTGAGCAGGTGCTCAAGGGTTACGAAGGCACGGGTGGTTGATCCTCCCCGCGGAAGGGAAGGAGTTTAAGAGGGATAGTCTTCTGCAAAACCTTTGAAATTTGAGGAGAATTTAAACAGGCAAAAGCCAGGTAAGGGACTCTGGCTGGGGGAGCGCAGGGGAAGCAGACCTGGAAGCTGGGCCACGTGGGACAAGCTAGGGAGCCACCCTCTGTCGCTACAGAGGACTTGGGAAAGAACAGACAGGAGATAAGGCAAAAAATGGTTGGAGTGTCTTCGGGAAGCGTCTTCAATTCCAAGCTAAGAAAGTTGACGTCTTTCTCGGGAGTGATTTGGAGCAATGAAAGCATTTTTAGGAGAGGCTCGTGCTGTGACTTAGCTTGGGAATCAGCACAAGCTGTTGTTGTCGCTGTCCCCAGTGTCCCCCCTTATCCATTCAGCTGGCAAGTCACAACTCAGACATCACACCTCCAGGAGTGGCCTCCCCCCTCCCCAGAGGAGTGGAAACCCCCTATTGTGGACGCTTATGTGGGCTGCAATCCGCTGATGCCTGTTGGGACCACAGCTTGCTGGAAACTTATGTCTTCAGTGCCCGGCAGGGTGTCAGGCACACGCAGGTCATTTGTAATGTTGATTTGAATTAGTCAGGGCAGTGATGTCGTAGTTACACAGAGGGACAGGAAGAGACCTCTCCAACAGCACGCATAGAGGTTTGGGTTTGGCCAGGACACGGGCAGTGCCTGGTCAGAAGAGAGGAGTGTGGCAGACGTCACAGAGTTGTGTCCGAAATGCTCAGCCTCTGAGTAGATTTTGCATGCAGGTCTCAGGTGGAGGAGGCGTCTACGAGATGAGGGTACCTTGCACACTCTGATGCCTCCCTTGGATCCCCTGCTGCCCTGCCTGATTTGGTGTCATCAGGATTACACATCTGAGAGCTTGCCACACTTACAGAAATCTGGGACATGGTGTGTCTATGGTCTAAGCGTCTGCCAAAGAGCTCACCAGCCACCAAAGGCAGAGCTGAGGGGGTGGGTACTGAGGACATTCCTGGAGCAGCAAGTGGTGGCTCTCTGGATTCCCTTAGGGATCATTACAGTGAGTGGAGAGTAGATGTCCTGTCCGTGAAGAAATGGAGCTCTGGGGGCATCCATTCAGATCGTATTCCCTGGAGCTGTGCATGTCTGTGTGCAGAGACCTAGGTCTGGGGCACATGGGAGCCATTGTTATTTTCCTGGCACAGGTTCTCCACTCCTTCTTCGCTTTCCTCCAGGGTCACAAAGGTGTACGAGATACCCAACACAGACATTGCCTGGGCACAAATGCAGCCCAGCCTGGTGTGACAGGAAGCGGTTTAGAGCAGCGCTCACTTTGTGAAAGGCAGCCGGGGCTGGACCACATGTTTAAAGTTACCTATTTCATTTATTAATCCCATCTGTAACAAGCTGCTCCTATATGCCCAGCGCCTGTCTAGGTTCCAGAGCGACAGTGGGGATAACACAACTTCAGCTCTGAAATGTCTCCATGAAGGCTCCAGGAGAAGACATAACCCGGGAGGAAGGATCTCAACTTCATGGTCAAGTCATGCTTCCCTGACAATGACACCCATAATCTGAAATCGACAGGGGGACCAGGAATTACTAGCAAGCAAAGAGGAGGTGCACCAGGGTGGGTGGGTGTCCTGGGTCCTGGTGGGAGAGTGATCTGTACAAAGAGTCTGAGCAAGGAAGGAGCACTGGGCTTTCCGCTGGGAACTGAACCAAGTCAACCGCATCCGCATCAGAACATAGAAACCAAGGGGAGGGTGTGTACATGGGGTGAGCCTAGAAAGATGAGCCGGGAACTGAACGGGGGACGGAGAGCTCGAGAGGCTAGAAATCGTTTTTGTAAAAGGCACAGAATATACAAGAGGAACACAGAGCAGGGACAACGTGATGGCTCCAGACATGAGAGGAGACAACGTCCGTGAGAGGGAGGAGAATAGCTATTGGTGTTCCATCCTGAGCGAATCTTCACAGGTACCTCGAGCAAAGAGTGAAGCTAGAGAGAAAAGCTGTCCAGGAGAGAGCAGACCTGCATGAGGGCTAATCATGAGTGCCATGGCGCGTGGAAGAGATGCCTAACAGAAAGAAGAGATTGCGATGAAAGAAAGAACTTTCTGAAGGAGAGGTCTTCTCCTGTCGTATGCTTTGAAGTAGGCTAGGGATGGTTTTTTGTTGTTTGGTTGTTTTCTTTTGTTATTGTAGCAGTGTCTCCCAGAGGGTAGATATGTGAGTGTGAAACTTTAGGAATAAATTTCTAGAAATATCTGTATATAAATATATCTATTGTATTTTATATATATCTGTGTACATGCATATTTGTGCGCACACACACAGACACACACACAGACACACACACACACACACACACACACACTTCTGGATCTCTCCTTTTCATTGCTTTTCAATGAACTTCCAAGGTAAGAACTACCTTTAACATCCATCGTTACTTCCATCAAAGTCCAAAATATGGCTTAGAAGAAGCAATATGAACTCAATGTATGCTCAGAAGACAGTGGCTTTCCCTGGTAGCATGAATAACACTCACTGAGAAGCCTGACACTTCAGGAACCCTTTGTTGGATCAGATTATTCCATTCCATTTTTATAAAGCAGAGGGAAGTGAAACATCACACTCTGAATCATGTCAGTTACATGTCCAGAAGAGCACAGGAAAATCTGACAACTTCTAGATGACTTTCTGTAGATGACAAGCGATCAGCTCTTGGGAGTAATAGGTTTATGAAATTCTTGAGTCTCCTTAGGGAGGCTGGGTAATTCACAGTCTCTGTTGATGGTATTAATGCTTTCTGGCTTCTTAGTCATCGCAGTTAAAGAGGTTTAACTAGAGAGAAACTCCCAGCAATTTATATGATGATTTTCTAAAGACATAAGAAATCTGGCTTAATGTCAAACAAGTGCTCAAACAGAGCTCTTTCAAAACCTTTCACATTTCTGAACGCATTTCAGAAAATTATCTCAATAAATTGACTCCATGTTTTTCGAGTTACATAAGTAAAATGAATGAGTCACCGACACAAGGCAGTAATGGTTGAGAAGAAGAGGTACTCAAACCCTTCATTTTACACCTGAGAGTGTGGACGGCGGGAGGTTAAGTGGGAAAGGAAGTTATGAACGTATTATAAATAGAACCCTGAAATTTATGGTAAAGCTATTTGGAGAAAGTGGAACAGACTGGCCGGTTCTATTTCGGCTCAAAGAAGGTCGTCTTAACTTTAAGTACCCCGCGGGTCCCACATCTATTTTTACTGTTGGCAGCAGCGAAACCTTGTTGAGTCTTTGAAAGAAATGAGTTTGCCAATGGATGAAATTGCCTAATTTGGCCATCTTGGGGGGGAAGAGTGAGAACTACCAGTTCCTCTAGCCATGTCTAAAGGGACTGCTCAATATCCGCACTGTGAGTCTTTATGGGTTTCCTGACCTAGTTTGAGATGCTCCAGAAATGACGTGCCTCTCACATTCCCTCAGGAAGACCCTTTCCTGGCAGATCACCCTGACGTGTCCTTTATTTTTTAAGTCCAAATATACTTGAATCTCCTGATTTCACCAGGTAATTTTCCTTTGCTTTTATGCGTATAGGATAAAAATTCAGAATATGTTAGACACTTTCAACTAATAGGCAGAAACGTGTCTTGATCCCTGCCATTATTTCATCCTTTCTCTGTGAAATGTTTCTGCTTTGTATCTTATGCTCACTATTCATGTCAAGTTCCTACTATTGCCCCATAATCTCTCACATCCCAAACTACTTACTTATTAGAAAACCAAATCCAGAAGAGTTCAAAGACATACAGCTAAGCACTGAGCAGGACTTTTCAGAGAAACAAGCCAACAATGATGGATGTTCAATCCCTGATAACTATACAAAGTGTTTAAAATGGGCCAGTTCCCCAAGATTATTAATAGGTTCAGAGTGACGACATGTTCTACCCTATTTCCTCTCATTCCAGACTGTTTTAGAATGAAACATACGACACATGTATTAAAAGGTTTGTTTTCCATTACTGCCATAACAACTTCACACAACTATGAATGCTTAAACTGACATGGATGTATTATTTTATGGCCGTGCTGGTTATAAATCTTACACAGGCTATACTGGAATAAAACTAGGGTGTCAGCGGGGATGTTTTCCCCCTCCAGGCTCTAGGGAAGAAGGCATGTAAGGACCATCCACATTCTGTGGCTCGCGGCCCCTTTTTCCCTTTTCAGGGTCAACAGCCATGGCTATGACTCTCATGTGCATTCCCCTGACCTCCTTCCTGGGTTCCTTCTTCTCCCTGACTCTCCTCCTCTGTCTCCCTCTTCCATTTGTAAGGATTTTTGATTACATTGGGCTACCCCATAATCCAGGATAATCTACCCCAGGTCTGTAACTTTATCACATCTTCAAAGCCCCCTTTTGCCACGTAAGGTGACATAGTCACAGGGCCTGGGGATTAAGCTGTGGACACCTTTGGGAGCCATTCTGATAACACCAAGCTGTTCAGTTCAATTCTTTACATCTTGTCTGAATCATCCAAGTTCTTAGTAAATCTATTATAACAACCACTGGCTTGTGTATGAGTCAACTTCCTTTAAATTAGTTTGCAATGAAGGAACAATTGACTTTATAATGTAATCTTTCTGTTAAATGACAGCTTTAAGATTAGCCCAGGCCTGGGGCACCTCAGTGGCTCAGTCTGTTGAGCATCGGACTTCGGCTCAGGTCATGATCTCATGGCTTATGAGTTCGAGCCCTGCATCAGGTTCTGTGCTGACAGCTTGGAGCCTGGAGCCTGGAGCCTGCTTTGGATTCTGTGTCTCCCTCTCTCTCTGGGTAACCCACCCCCCACACCTATGCTCTGTCTCTCTCTCAAAAGTAAATAAACATTAAAAAAAATTTAGCCCAGGCCTGTGGAAGAGGACAGAAAAAGTCACAGTTCCAAAGGATATGCCTTATATAGAACCTCCACCAACCTGACACCCCAAGAAAAGAGGATATGAATATTTGTCTATTTCCCATGGACAAATCAAGAAATCCAAGCATGTCGATCCACTCTGGAGTGTGACTCATTGGCACGGCTTGCCTCTCACCATAGAAAATGAATTATATAATTATTACAAAGTCCTCACCCTTGATTCTACATAAAATACATCTGTCCAGGAGTTACACATTTGTAGAAACTAGTTACACTACCTTGATATGTGTCACCTAATTATCTACCTGCTCAGTATTTTTACAAATTGCCTCATATTCGCCAAAGCAAGGGTCAGCAAACCATGGTCTACAGGCCAAACCTAGCATATAAACTAAGAATGGTTTTTATATTGTTGAGTATTTGAAAAACCGTCAAAAAAGAGTAACAATTGTCTTTCTCTGACTTACCATAGAGCACAATACTCTTTAGCTCCATCCACATCACTGCAAAAAGATTTCATTAGTTTTTATTACATATATGTGTAATATATATGCGACATCTTTTTTCTTTATCCATTGGTCAGTCAGAGGACTCTTGGGCTATTTCCATAGTTGGGCTGTTGTAGATAATGCTGCTATAAACATTCCGGTGATTTCATTCATATGTGGAATTTAAGGAAGAAAGAAAGAAACAAACAAAAAACAAGCAAAAGGGGGGGAAAGAGAGGGAGACAAACAAACTCTAGAGAACAAACCGATGGTCACCAGTGGGGAGATGGGTGGGGAGATTAAGGACGCACTTGCTGTGCTGAGCACCAGGTGACACATGGTGGTATTGAATCAGTATATCGTACCCCTGACACTCATATTACACTGTATGTTAATTAACTGGAGTTTAAATAAAAACTTGAAAAAAGAAAAAAAAAATAACATTTTGTTTAGTAGAAAAATTACATGACATGCAAACCTGCATAAAGGAAGTGTTCCTGGAACACAACCATAACCATTTTATGGCTGATTTTTCACTACAACAGCAGAGTCGAATGGTTACAGCAGAAACCACATTACTAGGGCACTTGAGTGGATCGGTCGGTTAAGCCTCCGACTCCTGATTTTAGCTCAGGTCATGATCTCACGGTTTCCGGGTTCGAGCCCCATGTTGGTGCTCTGTGGAGCCTGCTTGGGATTCTTCCCCACCTCTTTCTCTGCCCCTCCTTTTCTTGCACACTCTCTCTCAAAAAATAAAATAAATAAACGTTAAAAAAAAAAAAAAAGAAACTGCATTCCTAGTAAACCCTAAACTATGTCTTCACTTTAGAGACGCAATTTGTTGATTACCACAAAACTATCATTTTTTGTGGGTCGGTATTTGAAAAATGTGGGAGGTGGAGAGCATATTTACTTACTCACATTACTAATGTTGATACACAACTAAAATGCAATCCCACCCTGCTCTTGAGATCTGAACCCCTCAAAAAGAACCTAACTGAGGGGGGAAAAATACCGTTAAAGCCTCAACAAGTAAACATGGAATTCAGTTATAAAACTGCCAGCGAGTAAATGTAGGTGAGCAGGATATACTGGGTTTTTGAATCCAGAAGTCACTTACCTTTTGGCCATTGTCAGTATCAGGCAAAGGGGTAACCTATTTCTAACAGAATCTAACACACGCTCACCAAGGTGGTGGGGGAGAAAGCCTTCCGACAAAGTAGCAGAGTAACGCAATGCTTCCTAGAAGCAGCTGTATCCGACCTCGGCAGTCAGAACTACATAAATCCAGGCAAATAGGCAGATCGGAGTGGTGTATTTCCTCTCACAGAAGATTATTTCAAACGGTGACATAAACACTGTTGCAATCGGTTACAGCCAAGGTTTGGCTTTTCTCTTTAAACGGATCCTGCACGTTTTTAAACCTGAGAGTTTAAGTTGAACACCCTGACATCAGAGAGCTTGACTACGTATTTCATTTGATGCTGCTTTCCCTCCAGATAATGGAGAAAGGAGGGAAGCCAGCCTGTGCCTAGGGAATCCTGTGCACGGAAGACGGCTTGCAGCCCGGCCAAGCAGCCCTGCGGGCACAGGCCAGCCCACGAAGGGCAGCACAGATTCCAGCCACAAGTGGACTGCTTAAACCTTTGCTGATCACCGGCACTAATAAGCATCGTTTTGCAAATGTACTTGGCAATTGAGATGCAAAATAATCCTATGATGCATAACTCGGGGTGACATTTAAAACGCGCATCAGGGGCATTTACACATATCTCTTGATCATCTCTTTCAAGCCCTCAGTGGATGTGTTTTCAGGTCCAGTTTACACACTGGAAAGTAGAGGTTCAGAAAAGATAAGGCAACTGTACTACCTGAACTTGTACCAGGTGGAACCAGAGGTGGCCCCACCCAAGGATACTTCTGCCCTTGGCCAAAACCCAATGTACCCCTGTGTCTCCGACAGGGAGGAGTTTTAACACCTGAGAAGAGCTGAGAAGACTTTCACTTCTTGGAGATGCCAGGTTTTCAGTAGCAGGAAGTAAATTACTCTTTTTTTTTTTTTTTTTTTTCTGACAACTAAACCATACAGTGTAAACTGGGAGGGGAGCTTCAACAGCTTAGCCAGAGATGGTGTCTGATTCTGAAAGATTTGTGTTTAAATACTGCTTGCCCCAAACATAACTTTATCTCATCTCAAATCTCTTCAACAGTGCTTGTCCCCAACCCCCTAAACACTGCTCTTCCTCCCGTGGGTGGGGAAGGGCCACTGTTTGGAACTCTGTGCACAGGAGACTAGAAATGCAGGATTCTATCAACATGATAAACAGTGTATCTGAGGGCAGGTCAGAATCACAAAGTGTTGAAAGGGTGAAAGGCAGAATGTTACCGTTTGCCTATTTCTTGTCCTTTTAGAAGTCATTAGGATTGAGGTCCTGATGAAAACAGGATCTGATAACAGATCCAAAGAATATCTTGTCATGTGTCCATCATTAATAAAGAAGAATAAAAAATGTCAAGTATGGGTGAAAGCCTTCACGTCATCAAGGGTAAAATATAGCGCTGATATGCGGGCAAACGTGACATTACCTGAGTCATTTCAAGGGGTCAGCACAACTCATCGATGACTTCTGTCCTAAGCAGCTCAAAATCATGACTGTCAGCAGTCAATTTGAAAAGTGGGTTTGAGGGGCTCCTGGGTGGCTCAGTCGGTTGAGTGTCCAACTTCCGCTCAGGTCATGTTCTCGCGGTTCATGAGTTCGGCTCAGGCTCTGTGCTGACAGCTCAGAGCCTGGAGTCTGCTTTGGATTCTATGTCTCCCTCTCTCTCTGCCCCACCCCTGCTCGTGTTCTGTCTCTCTCTCGAAAATGAATAAACATTAAATTTTTTTTTAAGTGGGTTTGATAGAGGACATTTATTGGTTGATTTATAAGGGAGTTTTTTTTTTTTCTGGTTCTCTTTTCCAGGCTCACTGGCACGAACCTTCCTTCTCCCGTTATAAGCAGCAAGAACTGGTTACGACTGCATTTTACATCTGACAGCAACCATCGGCGCAAAGGATTTAATGCACAATTTCAAGGTAAGAATGCCCCATTTGATATACAGAAAATAACGGAAGATATTTTGGTGTTTTCACCCTCAAGTTTCAGGATTCCCTTGCCAGAGATGGAACCAGAGATATAAGCTTGATAATACCTTCTAGAACTTTCGTAAACAATTGACTTTGGAAATTCTACAAAGGGTACTAGCAACTTACTAGTAAAGCTTTCTTGCTTTGACCGCATGCAATGTATTTTATTGTTTTCCTTGAATTATTACTATGTTTTAATCAGTAAGTCAATAAATATATATTAGCATTTATTTTAATTCATATTTACCTAACCGGAAAATATCCACAGTTGCCCTGTTGTTTTCTTTATCCGCTCCTTAAAAATGGTACAGCATATAGGCCACGTGAATATGCAAGTGTGACATCATACCCTTTCAGCTGTAAAATATATTCACAGTACCTAAACCCAGCTACCTGCTTTAATAATTTACATGTACGTGAACATCAAAAGGAAAAATGTGAGATTTTTTTTGCAGCTGAGTGAAACAAAGTCTGTGGTCACCAGTATGTAGGTTTGAAACTTCCTCTTGGTATGGAATTTCTAGTGTTTATACCTGGATAATATAGTGTCCTTGCCCATGTGTTTTTAATAGTCAATAATCCTTATCGATACCATAAAAAGGATCCAACTTATTAGGAGATCCATTGAAAACAATTCCATTTTGCATTTGCAAATAACAATCAAATGAACCTGTCAGAAAGCAGGATGCTCTCCCAAGCAAACTTCTCATGCTTCCCCCAAATCATGACCATGAGCACATCAGTTAAGCCCGCATTCCCTAAACAGTAGCCACATGCAAGCCAGGACGCCAAACGAGGAGATTCTAATAAGCCCCCACGCTCCAGAATCTAGTAGGTCAGAGAGACAGTTTGCAGACAGCTTCCATGAAAGGCAGAATGAAAAGCGAAATCATGCCAGCCACTCCAGGAGATTTTAGTAACGCTCCAACAAATGGTCTGGACATGTCCTATCTAAAACCCACTTTAAAATCCGTAATGCCTTCATTGTGTCCTTTTGGACAAGAGGTAGAAAACTAAGAGTAATTTTCAGGGGCTTGAATACAGATAGCACTTGGGAGCACACGTGGAGGAGGAGTGCTGGTTTTATTTGCCACCGGGGTCCCCGGGGCAGGGGGACCTTCGAGGAATTGCCAGACTTCAAATGCAGGGCCAATTGTGTTTTACCAAAATGTATTCATCCGTCATCAGGAGCCTTGCCCATCTCACATCGTCTTCTGATGCTGCCAGAAAGTTCTTACCTTTATCTTCTTTGACTGCAAATATATGGTTTTATAGGAGTCATTACACTTGGCTTCTTTTCCTGAGATCAGGCAAGGCTGATCTCCTTTTTTAGAGATCTCTATTTGCCTTTAGCTTTTAAGGCCACATACCGTGCCTGTAGTCATAACAGGGGGCATACATAACATATGACACATATATATGTTGTACAGTCTGCGTCTGGAGCCCTTTCTTGTCCAGCAAGAAAGCAGGACGCAGGATTAAAAATGTGAGAGGAGACAAGAGCCCGGGTAAGGGTCTTTGCTCCGTTTTTATTAGGGTCAGAAGGCTTACAAACATGGTGATGGACGTGCACAAAGAGACAATAAATCTGTGAACACTAACTCAGGGGCCTGAGGGCAAGATGTGCGGGGTTAGGGGTTTGGGTTACTACAAAGCAAAATCCTGGCCCTGGGCTGGAGGTTGTTTACAGCAGACATGAGGCCCCACCTCTGTTTACAGAAACGGGCCTAGGGGACAAGGAAGACAGAGCAGGCTACCTCAGGGTCAACAAGGCACCTTTCTTCTGCTAATTAGCTCCCCTCAGGGCAACTTTGCCTGCAGAGGTCTGTAGCCCTATTTACCTGTTTACCTCCTTGGATCCTTCCTTCCTGTGAAAGCAGCTTCCTGCTCTTGTACTAAGTTGGAGGGATGTTACCTGCCCTGAATACCTCATCTTGTTTACCTCATCTTGGATGTTTTCATCCTGAGATTCCTTATCCTTATACCTTTGTCCTATACTGGGACCTTTGCCCTGTTTACCTACTCTGGGACCTTTGCCTGGGAAGTTCCATCTGAGTTTTGTCTATATCCATCCATACCCACAGAGCTATATAGCCCTGACTTAGAAAAATCCTAAATCAATATTCAGAAGGCAAACTGACTGACCAATAGGTAGGTAGGTTGATCAATAGGGTTGTTCTATAACTACTGATTGATCTTCTCCAAAGGTCCTGATCCTGATTAACAGATTGGCATTGAACCACAGAAGAAATTTCTAGGTATCATTCCTTAAACCGATCAGTGAATTTGGCATCTATACCAGTGATTGGAAGAAAGGCAAAAAATAGAATACCAAATTCGAAGAGGGTCCAAATTGGTAGATATAAGTAACATTCTGGTTGACGGAAAATTGTAATAGCTTAGACATATCAGCCATTGATAAATAAATAAATATGAATCAACTATATATAAATATATATAACCATATAACTATTTATATAATTAGCTAACCATATATACATATATTATTTAATATATGTAAATATATTTATATATAACCAATATACATATGGTTAAAATTATACACACACACACACACACACACACACATGGAGTGATGAATAGAAAATTTGCACATAGTGCAAAAATATAAAAAGATGCAGAACTATAAAAAGGAATGAACATGAACATGGCTTAACAGTAATATATTCGAAAACCTCTCCAGGCGGACTTTGAAGTTCAACTCCAAGACAAACTGATTTCAGGGAGCTGCCAAATGTTTACTCTCATTAGCACACAGACCCTTATCTCAAAGGAGGAGTCATGCCTAAGACCACATCGAAGCAGACAATATGTGGAAGATAGGGGTCAGTACCAGATGTTACCCTTTTGAGAAGGAAACCAACCAAATGGGCAGCATCCAGGATGATGAAAAGAAACCTTCAAGAGAGGACGCAAGGACCACTGGCTTAAGGAGTGTGGTAAATGTTATGCAGGAAAGTATTGCATTCATTTTTGCTGGTCCAGAGGGAAGAAATATCACTAATTAATGGAAGCGGAAGCTACAGAGTGTCCTTTCTGCTGATTCTAGAACATGCTTATGGGCCCCAGAAGGCAAGAGATGGCTCAGTAGCTCAGGATGAGACGAGTCTCCTCTCAAAGTCCCCCCCGCCCCCCCCCCCAGCCACCCTCCTGGCCCCCTCCCTGCATGACTTTGCAGTCAGGAGCATTCAGGTGTTTCATTCGACGGGCCAGCGGGAACCTTCCTGACACACGAGGAAAATAGGTTGTGCATCTAAGTCTTTCCTTTTTTCTCTGCCTAGATTGAACTCCAGGGGCCCCAATTTGTATTGGACAGTTGTTCCAAGGAAACAACAACAAAACACAAACAATAATAGACACCCAGGTTATTACCAACACAACTGCAAAAAAGAAAAGCATAGTAGGTGAGCAATCCAGAAAAGCAACAAGAGAAACAATAGTAGTAGTGAAAACTTACAATGTGTTTACCGAAGGCTGTTTTAAGATCTGGGTATATATTCCATCAGAGTCTGAATCTTGGGTTAGTCGGTGGAGGAGGGGAACGTTTTTTAGAAATATACATTTCTATGCTTATGACCTTAAACATAATTGCAGTCACGTTGATTATTTATGGTCACTATCAAGACTATACAAATTCCATCAGTATTCCTCGGTGTAAATATGATTACAACTTATGTAGGATACCTCTAAAAACTCTTTGTGATTCTAAGCTGCTAATGAAGCCTTTGGGTGGGATCTCTGGATGACAAACTTCTTCTCTGTTCAGCAGTACCGTGCATGAGTAGAATTTTATAACTTCTAACAACAAAGAATAGCTTCTTTTTAACTTGGTGCTTTTCTTGGTCAAATAAACAACCACCACAACATATTCTTTCTTCTCTTTGTGTCTTTAACTTTCATCTCTATGCTCTTTATTCTCTGGATTTTACACTTTGTTCTGTGCTTTCATCTCTTCAATCAGGCAATAAATTATGCCAAAAGTAGCAGTGAGGTTGACTGAGAAGTAAAACTGGTCTGTAGTTGCTACTCCTAAAACATGTTCACTTTTAAAATAGCAATGTGAACAAAGAAGTGGAAAATGCAATAAAAGCCACTTGATATATTTGCAATATCTTGTGTATATATTGGGTTCTCATGGAATGACAGATTTATGTAGGACACATTATTTCTTTAAATCAGCTGAAAATTGAGCTCATTCATTATATGTTGCCTCCCTCATTAATTATAATTAAATAAGTGCCTCGTTAGCACAATCAGTCTCGTAGACATTTTTGACGTCTACGAGATGGATTTTCTAAAGATATATTGATATTGAACCACAGGCACCACTTCCCTCTTAAGTAACAATATGTGTTGAGCTCTACGTTTACATATATTTACCTGGCTACTTATAAAAATACAATTTTCACAAAATGAAACTCTCATTGCTTTCTGAAACTGATAAATCATTTTGAGTGTTTGTCATAAAGTACCAGTTTACACAGAGAACACCTGTCTCATAAATCAAGGGAAAACCTGACCATGGATTTAAATCTTGTGTTGACACAAATAATTAGCTTTCTTTTTAGGTGATAGCTCTATGTAACTATTCATTTTACTTCGTATTTAAAAAAATTTTTTTTAATGTTTACTTATTTTTGAGAGAGACAGACAGACAGAGCATGAGCAGGGGAGGGGCAGAGAGAGAGGGAGTCACAGAATCCGAAGCAGGCTCCAGGCTCTGAGCTGTCAGCACACAGCAGGGCTCGAACCCACAGGCCAAGAGATCATAACCTGAGCTCAAGTCAGATGCTCAACCGACTGAACCACCCAGGGGCCCCGTTTTTACTTTGTAGTTAAAGTGGAGAGCTTTAGGGGCACCTGGATGGCTCAGTCAGTTAAGCGTCTTTCTTCAGCTCAGGTCATGATCTCGCAGTTTGTGTGTTTGAGTCCCGCATGGGGCTCTGTGCTGACAGCTCAGAGCCTGGAGCCTGCTTCGGATTCTGTGTCTCCCTCTCTGCCCCTCCCCTGCTCTTGCTCTGTTTCTCTCTCTCTCTCTCTCAAAACTAAATAAACATTAAAAAAATTAAAAAAAGAAATTATATATATTCATACAGCAGGATACTAGACAAAAATGAAAAAAAGACAAATGACCTCCACATGCATAATGTTGAATGGAAAGATCCAGGCACAGAAGCGTGTGCATTGTATTGCCCACATAAATATACTCACATAATATAAATAATATTTCAGGAATATATACATAGAAAATTTAGGATTCTAAAAACTAAGTGTTTACGTGGGTGTTCATTACTAAAAGAATATTTTTACTGTGTGTATGTGTATGTAAAATACTTGAACTTAAAAAGTGTTTTTAGAAACGGTTAGAACAATTCCTATCCAAGAAAATGACAAGGTGTTTAGAATTCTTTTACAAACAGGGCTAGGCCAAAATACCTACAGAAGCCCTACTCACTGCCATGGTGCAATTGAACGTCAAAATTAGAAGCCCCAACCCGCACACAAGGAAGAGGGTCAGTAAGTGACAGGGCTTGCACAACACAGCTTGTAAATGGCAGGCAGCGTCAGGATGTAAATAGAAGTCTCTGATCTTTCTTTTCAATGTCATCCTTTCCAACCCTATTTTCACAATTGACTTGCTGCCCTGATTTACGAGTTCCGATCAGAACATCTTTCTTTGGGGAGCAGTGATTTGTTTTTGTAAAGCAGAAATCCCACTGAAGAAAGCAACACCCAGGGACAGCTCTAAGTTAGTGGCAACGTTATCTATTTTCTCAGGTTGATCTATTCCAAGCAGAAAACTGGCAGACCACTGCGGGAACAGGTTCAGCAATGATGGGAGGGGGTTGGCAGAAATCATAAATCTGGAACATGAGGCACTGAATAAGAGAATGAGCAAATGTATTCACGAAGAATGTGTGTGTGTGTGTGCGTGTGTGTGTGTAACTACTGGACAACAAGAAGGTAGAAGGTAGTGTTGGAAAGAAGCTAAAAAATTGAAACACGATTCTGCAGAGGAAGGAAAATAAAAAAATAGAGCAAAGGAACAGTTTCACAGCATGGCTAAGGGCAGGCCCAACTAATTAACAGAGAGGTTCCACTGGCACAGACACCTTGAGAAACGAGGAAGCCACTATGCAGACACTCTGTCCACAGTGTTCATCCTGCTCCCTTCCCTTCAACCATGAGCGATTGACTGTGTGGCTCAGAGAGAACAGGATTGGAGGTAGGATTCCTTGGTCTCAGTCCAGTCCTGACTCAGTCTGGAGTCTCAGAAACTCCAGGTTAACTGGAGAGATGTCCCTCTAGACCTATAGTCCTCCTATATAGTGAAATCTGTTTCCTGTCCTAAGAATGGGGAGAAGAACAATGCTCACCTGGGCACAGAAGTGGAGATTAAAAAGGTAATACATTGGAGGCATCTAGCACAGTGCCCAGAATGGGCTCCCATGTGTCTCATAAACTTGGGTTTGTAATCTCGAGCCGGGGAAAATACCTCGGTTAGCCTGTCTCTCCGTCTCACAGACTTCGCATGGAAAACCCAGTAAGTGCTTTGCGGGACTGTATTACTTTCACAAACTTCCTGGAACTTCTTAGAGTGATTTTCAGTCCCCAACTGCTTTCTCTCTTACTCCCCTGCCTCCCTCTTTCATTTACACTACCTCACTGACCCAAGTCCGATGACCATTCATTGGGATGCCACCTCAAGTCATTTGGAATTAAACTCTCTCCAGCTCCCTTATTGGACACCGGCAGTGTGGGTTGCACGGTGCCAGGGACACAGAACCAAACAAGACGAGCCATGTTTCAGCCCCTGGATTCCAGCGAAGAAGTCAGGGAGACACATAAGCTGACCATTTGCATACATCGTGGGTGAGATTATGCACAAAATGCCCTACAATTAGAAAGGTGTACCTCGACTGACTTGGCAGGGAGCACAGGGCGTTTGTAGGAGGTTTCCTAAAGGAGAGGGTGCCTGCACTGTGTTCAGGTCACCAGGAGAGAGGGAGGAGGGGGTTCTGACTACGAGAAAAGTGCGAGCAGACCCAGAAAAGCATGACATGTCACAGTGTGTTCAGCCTCCTGCAAATATTGATGGTTCAATACTGAGGTGTGAAGGGAGTCAGACAGAGCAATGAGAAATAAAGCTGGGGAGGATAGCTGGATCTTGGAAGGATTTTATGCTATCCTTAAGAACTTAACTGTACCGTGGGTAAACAAGAAAGATCACTGGAGTGTTTGTGGAGAGGGAAAATGGAGAACAATGCACACATTTTCATCACCCAAGCTGCTGGTAAGTTCCCCTTTGTTAGCTTGCAGGTAGTGCCCAGGGATAGCTCTGAAAGAAGGACCATGTACTGGAACATTCTAAGACAGTGAGCACAGGAACAAAGATTGTCCCTAGGTCATCATGTTTAAAGAAGAGGAACAATGTTGCTGAGGTACATGAATTTGCCCCTCAACAAATTTGATCCCTAAAGGGATCCAATGCCCTTCAGTCCAAGGCTTTGCCACAGTCAAATTTAAGGAATTAGTATATTTGAGAGAGAGTGTGTCCATCAGAAGTGTGTGTATGTGTGTGTTTGGTGGTGATGGTCATAGAAACTTCTTCAGAGCCCAGTGAGCCGGGTGCTAGACAAGACAGTGATGCGAAGCCTGGTGGGACAGATTCCCAGGCTCGGCAACAGTGGTCTGGTCGTATCCCAGCTTTCTCCTGGGGACACATGAAGGGGTCAGTATAAATGAACACATTTCACCAACAGTCATGGTACCCCCAGTGTGCACCAGTAACACCTCTGTTTATAGTAGTGGTCAATAAAGGAAAGGCCTCTTCTCCCACGGAGTGGCCATTGTAGACAGGATGAGACAATCCATCCAACCAGTCAAGAAACACCAAGTGGCAACTGCAGAGTGGGAAACTTTATCACTCGGTCAAGAAATAGCCTTCCTCGTGTCAACTCCTGAGCTGAGATCCGAATGGACTGTGTAGGTCAAAAAGAGCAAAGCAGACACAGAACAGAGCAAGTCCCAGTCCCTGGAGGGAGGAGGAACCGCAGAGGGACAGGAACACACTGAGGTGTGGAAAAGCTCAAGAGATGCATTGGGGCAAATTCCTGCAGGGCCATGTGGGGGCATCCACAGGGGGAGACTGGATTTATGTCACGTACAAAGTAAGACTTCAGAATGTCTGGATGAGAAAGTGATGTGACCTGATTTCCATTTTGAACATATCATTTGAGTTTTTCTGTAGAGAATGCAGTTCTAGACCTTAATATTCTGTCCCCTCAATGTGTTATGGCATTCCTTATAAATTAATAAATGATCATGGTGGTTCTTAATGCCTTCTCTCTTGTCGTGACTACTTGACCACATCCTGAGATATAGAACATGTCAGAGTGCTAGAAAATCATGCTTTCTGGTCTCCCGTGTTGAGGGCACCCTGAGCTAAAGGGCCTGGAGGGTTGTAGTCCTGGCTCAGGTGATATGCAGTTTTAACGTTCTCATTTGTCCAAAATGCCACTTGGCCAAAAATCTTTACCTACTGCACAGTGTGCTCTTGGGCTGGCTGTGCAACAATCTCATAGACACGTCCCACTTATGTTGTAAAAGACAGCAAATAAAACAGGTATGATTTTGTGTGTCTCTCAATATATTTAAAAAACCCTAATGGTAAAAATTCATTCTGAACAGCTGTTTGGTGTCTACTAAGAAGAATGAAGAGAATGTGTTTAAATTTGAGTAGTAATTATTTTGACTAAACATTGAGGGTAATATCTTACTAAGTTGAAATAAGAGAACATATTTCTTAAGGAAAGCATGCAGTTTTATTCAACAGAGATGTTAAATTAATAGATAGAGTTCTCACCTCGAGGCAGCCCTAATGGAGTAAATGAACTTTTGAGTTAGTTCCAGACTTTTGATTTAAATCAATGCATTTTCATGTATCGATTTATTTTAAAGTTGTGTTGGAAATATTAACACATGATAAATCTTAGTCGTTGTATATCAAACCACTTAAACTAGACCCTTTCTTTTTCTAAACTTCAAAATGTGGTTCATCCTGGAAAACGGGAAGCCGACAATGTGACACAGTAAATCACAGCTATTTAAAACAGACTAATACATAGCAACAGCAGGTGGGTGTTAAGTTCTTATGCATAAAGAACAGAAAAGCTTAGGAGGGTTATTATTCCCTCGGTAAATCGTATTTCTACAGTTTCGGCTTATGTGACGTTAAGACAGAAGTCGTTCTGGCTTTCAGTTCAACGAACCCCTAACTGGACCCATTCTTCATGCTTTTTGTCTCTTGCTGGCAGTTTGATCGGTCCATTTTGCAGACTACATTTAGTGCTTATGGGCTAAATGGGCGCATCTGCCTCTCGCAGGACACGCATGCTTTGGAAGCTAAGACAGTACGCTGCCCATACCAGGAGGCTGTCAACCCAAGTTGTCAGCATTTACAAGGACAAGGGACCCTCAGAGTGTGGTTCCTTCCCTCCGAGCGGCTGTAAACCACTCACCCAAAGCAGTTACAGCGTGGCACCGTAGGGCCGCCCGGCTCTGTTAGTGCTGCAGGAAGCCAGTCAGCTTAGAACGGACGCATCACACTGCTTGTTCTCTTAGTCATCTGGGTCAGGTTGAAGAGCAAAGAGGTGCCCAGTCGGCATCATGAGTAATCCAGGATGAGGCAGTTAGCTTCGGCACTACCAGTGGCCGCCTCGTGGGACCAGAGCCTCAAGCCTCTTACGGAATGCTAGTGCCCACGTCTCAGGGCAGAAACACAACCCCCGACACGAGTGCAGATGTGAATTCACATTGGGTTTGGAAGCAACGTGTGGCGGGAGGATGCGTGCTGTAGCCATTGAAGACTGTGGTGGGAGAGTTTATTTTTGTTCAGAAGCAGACTGTTTCCCTCACATCACTTCAGTGTATTTCAAGTCACTCATCTGAAAGTCCTTCCTCTACCACAACAATTCCCGGGAGGTTTCTCCAAGGGTCCCGTCCATCTGGTAAACAGTCTGAGTGGTGGTTTCTAAAGGCTCACAAGGTTCCAGCCAGCATCTTTGCACAGTTGACCACCATGATCTTTACCATTGGAAGGGCTGTGTCTTTTCACTCCATGGGAGATCTGAAGTTAACTCTTGACCATGACATTGCGTACAATTCGCTAACCCAAGATATATTTAACCGAAGAATATATATCACATAAGGTATAGAGTTCTAACTATTTTCCTATAGTTACTTTAAAATTTACCTTGAAACTAATAGGAGCTTTCTCCAGACATATACCCAGGGCTGCGATTCAGCTCGTCTGTCCATATTTATTGTGAAAATACTGACTGACGAATTACCTGACAAGCCACAGCCTATTTATCTGAATGGCCTCCTGGATGTCCTCGCCCTGCCTGACCTGGGCTGTTCTGCAGAATGCCTCAGTGTTAGCTCATGAAATTCCTTAAAGATTTAAGCTCTAGAGTAACAGCCAGCTTCAAACCTTCCCAGAGGTAGAAGAGTTAGCGGCTTGTGCTGTTTGAATCGCGCCTGCGATATACCAGGTGCCCAACACATTTTAAAACGTCCTCCCAAAATATATTCAGAGTAGCTACGTGTGACTAGCCAGCTATGTGGAACTATTTACTAAACACACCATTAAGTTCTATAGAAATATACAGCAAAACAAATATGGATGTCCTTCTTTCTAGAGAAATGTACACTAAGCCTCTAGAAGACTTATGTTAGTATATGTAGCTAAGTCACTAACTCTTCCTCATTTTTAATCCATTGGTAACTATCTTTGGCTGGTATTTTGTTGGTTCCTTTTGGTTTGGTTTGGGTTTTTTTTTTTCCTCCAAAAATTAAAGAAAACAACTTCCTAGGTAAATCTTCCCCTGTGATAAATGCCCTCATACTTCCCAAGCCTGGGGCTCAAATCTGGTCATGCTGGGTCCCTGTGTAAAACATCGCTGTAGTTCCCATCATGTACAACACACAGAGCAGACACCAAAGCTCTCACAGATATGTCTCCAGCCTTCCTTTGCAGACTCCTCTTTTAGCCCACATTGCAGACACCGCACACTCCTCTTACGAAAACACTCACTTTGTCGGGACGCATCATCCGGTCCCCACCCTGGCCCTATGTTCCCACCAACACATGCAGCCCCCAGGGTCTTTGACTCCCCTCCTCTTCAGAGAAGCCTTCCCAGCCTCCCTCACCAGCACCGATCACACACCTGCATGTACCTGCACAGCACTTAGCCTTTTCTTATGACTTTTGTTTTGAGCTACGCTGAAGTTTAATTGACAAATAAAATTGTACATATGCAAAGCGTGCTATATCATGATCTACTTGCACAGTATAGAAAGATCTCCCCCATCACGCTAACGAACACACGCATCACCTCACACACTCACCTTTGTTTTTGTTTTTGTTTTCTTACAATGAAAACATGTAAGTTCTACTCTCTTAGCAAATATCATGTATACAATAGAATGTTATCAACTGTAGTCACCAGGGTACGTGTTAGATCCTGAGGCCTTATTCATCCTATGACTGATTGGTTGTACCTACCAATCTCTCCTGATTCCCCCTGCCCCCCGCTGCTGGAAACCACTTTCCTATTGTCTACTCTCCATTTCTGAGTTTGATTTTTTTTTGTTTTCACATATATACATCACACAATCACTTGCCATAAGTGAGGATAATAAGGTAGTTGTTTTGTCGTTTTGTTTTTGTTTTTTAAGAGCAGAAGCACCTTCTCTGTTGTCTCCAGCACTCAACGAAGTGATCTTCAGGGATAGCATGCACTTGATGTTTGTTGAATGAGTAGCTGAACTCCTGAGCAAATCAAAAGCACGTGGAAGGGATCTACTACCCTGTATCCATTCAAATGGTAGCATGGCCTAGTGGAAAGAGGTTGACATATGGAGTCTGAAGACCACTGTGACCTTAGCCAAGTCTTTTAGCTTCTGCAGATGTCTGTTTTTTCATCCATAAAATAGTGCTCACCACAGCCGCCTTGCAGGAAGAACACCGTGGGGCTCCGATGGGGAAGCCACACAAAGGCCGCGTTCCAATGTGGCGCAGATCCAATTGCTTTAGCTACTGCTGCGGTCTGTGCTTCTGTGTCTCGGGCAGCGAGATGGCTGGGATACCGCGTCCCCCGGAGGCCTCTGTGCCTGTTCGCCTCTCCACCGCAACTTGCCTCATCTACATGAATGCGCGTTACCTGTGGCAGTCAGGACACAGTCAGAACTCTTCACGGGGAAAAAAGTTGGGTGGCTTGTATCATCAACTCCTTTCTCTCTGATCCTTCCCAACCATCTCAGGAGAGCCTAGACCTGAGTGGTGACCCTAAGGGTAGGCGAGCCGGACAGACCAGTGCCCTGTTACCTGCAAGGCCACAGAAGCAAGAGCAGAGGCTGTGAGCTTCTTACTGGGAAGCACACACAGTCTTCGGAGAATGTGTCACTACCTTGGTGTCCCGTAACGTCCTTGGGTACTGGTTTCCTTGTCATATAATCTTCCAGCCTCTTCAGACCCTGGATGTGTATAGTTCTAGCTGGAGGCTGATGGGGTGTAGGGTGGTGGCTACGTGAACAAGTTTGACGAGGGGTAGCTATTTCACAACGCATACATATATCAGAACATCGAGCTGCACACCTTAAATACACACAATTTTTATTTCTTAATGATACCTCAATAAAGCTGGGTTTGGGGATAAAGATAAACAGAAAGAACAAAAATAGAAGTTGGACAAATATAGACCAAAGCGCTTTTTTTTTTTCCTAATGCTAAGTAATTGTGTTCCTTCTCACGATAAGCTGATTATGCTTACAGACTTTCCTTACCTTTACGGTAAGACTGCCCAGTAGATCATTTATTTTTTCTAATTCAATAAAAACACAGTATGAAATAGATATATACATAGGCAACATCGTTTTCACTATTACCTTTTTTCAGAAAATTATATTTATCCCTGGCCAACAAATAATTGACTGAATTTAAAAACCTCAACCAAGTTGAAATTAGAGGTTTCTCTGACATCTTACGGTCTACAGGTTGAAGCTGTTGTGATGACCAGTGTTTCCCCACTTTCCTCAATTTCACTGTAATCAGCCTTGGCTGCATAACAGGGACAGTCAGAGCCTTTAGAAAGCACCCAGAGATTGTGATTTTCACGATTTAGGCTGCGGACCAACATGGCTACTTTTTGTGAAACCTTTCTACATGACTCCAATGTGGAGCCAGAGTGAGCAGAATAATGTAAGCTGCCTCTAAGAGTTCTGATACAAGCATCCCCCCTCACTCATGGGGGTGTTCCAAGACCCCGGCAGAGGCGTGAAACCATGACGGTATTGAATCCTATATGCTCTATGTTTTTTGTCTACACACACAACTTATGATAAAGTTTAACTTGTAATTCGGCACAGTAGGAGACTAGCAATAATAACTCATAATTAAGTAGAACAATTATAGTAATATACTGTAGTTAGTTTTTTTTTTAAATTTTTAAATGTTTATTTTTGAGAGAGAGAGACAGAGTGTGAGCAGGGGAGGGTCAGGGAGAGAGAGAGAGAGAGAGAGAGAAACAGAATCTGAAGCAGGCTCCAGGCTCTGAGCTGTCAGCACAGAGCCCGATGTGGGGCTTGAACCCACTGACTACGAGATCATGACCCGAACTAAAGTCGCGCTTCACAGAGTGAGCCACCCAGGCACCCCTATAATAATATACTGTAATAAAGTCTATGTGAATGTGGTCTCTCTCTCTAACGTCCTGTACTCACCCTTCTTCTTGGGGTGATGTGAGATAAATCGCCGAGTTGGTGAGATGAAGCGAGGTGAAGGATGTTGACATTGTGACGTAGCATTAGGCTACGATCGTCCTGGATGCTGTCAGAAGGAAGATCATCTGCTTCCAGACCTGGCTCATGGCGGGTCACTGAGACCAGAGAAAGCAAAACCCCAGATCAGGGGGACTGCTGCTCTAACTTACAATTACTTCACCACCAGTAATCTTCAATGCTTTAAAAGGTGATGGCTGTTGCATAATATTTTGAAATTCAAAATTTAACTATTTGAATTGCCCACTTAAATTAAAAATTCCGTATATTAGAAATTACCTTGGTAGGGGTTGGAATGCAGATAGCAAATCTACTCTAATACTAGCAAAACAAAAGTAGATAATTCATCTTATATCCTATTTGCTTCATAACTTAATAGGAACGGCAGGCACCAGTGCATGTTACTTATGAATTTATCTGATACCTTCTTACTGTTGAAAAATCATCCAATATAGTTCTACAAACTATCATCTTCATTGTTTTATGCTTTATTCTTTAGAATGACTTAAAACATAACAAATTATATTTGTTAATTCAACCTTTAATACAAAGGTATAAAGATGGGCATTTTTCTCAAATTCTTTTTGAGAATATTCTCTTCTTTGTTCTAAGTGATTTCTCTTTTCTACGTAATCTTTAACAATGAGATCAAATTTCTAAAATAGGTTACCTTAATGAATGCCACTGGTAACTATAAACCTGTATTAACTGCTATGACACATTTAAATAAATATGCTATCTAAATGAAAACGAGCATTTTAAGATCTAATTTAACAAAAAACATAAAAATAAAATAAAATATAATTTAACTTGGTAACTTGAACATAATATACATTTACAAAATCCTTTTTGTCATATGATAAATATAAATTTTGTAAATATATCTAATTTAAGCATAGGACATAAAAATAACTATCTCTGCCTTCAGGAGTTTATAATTTAATTAGTAGCTCTCAATATATATTTGGCTCAGACTCCCTATGGAAAATTTAATAAATGTTACAGACTTAGAGAGAGTCCATATGTATCAGATTTCACGTATATTTTTGTGAACTTCATGTTTGCATGAAATCCTAGGGGTTACAAATACATTTCAGGTAAGGAATTATGTCTATTGGAAATACAGTGTAAGAAATATGCTTTCAGTTAGCATTGGGCTGTAGGAGACCCACTTAACAGAAAGATGATAGATACAGATAGGTAAATAGGTTAATATACAGAAAGGGTTTTTAACGTGTGTGTGTGTGTGTGTGTGTGTGTGTATGTGTGTGTATACACACATACACACAGACACACACATTATATCTATATCTATATCTATATCTATATCTATATCTGTAGATTAGGCAAAAGTGTGAAGGGGACAATAATGTGTTTTGGGAAGCTGGGAAAAAAGGGGAGTATCCAGCTTCAAAGGGCAATTTGAGAGGGAAAAAAATCAAGAGTGCTTGGAAAACGTTGAGTTACATCTGCCATTTGTGGAAGAAAGTGGTGGAAAAGTACATGTTGGCCAGAACGTGACTGCCATTAGAAAGAACCTCAACCCTATAAGTGGGTCTTCAGAAGTTGCTGAAGGACACCTACCTGAACAGGGTTTGACTTGGAGAAGGAGGACAACGGGTCTGGCATAGGTCAGAGAAATGGGCATGGTGTGGCCCCAAGTATGTTCAACGACTGTAGGGCACTTTGTTCTTTTGAAGGATGACTATCCATTCAGAGGACAGAGATTTGGTGTGGTGTTCCTGTCCCAGTGCGCAGTGTAGAACACCCTTGTCATCTGTTACTGTGCCGGGACTCACCTGTCTACACTCGCTCACTGCACTGAAGAAGTCAGGCTCAGCAAGGTTCATGGCGAAGCCCCTCAGAGCACATGACAGACGTGCGGAAGTAAGTCCGCTGCTGAAAAGTGGAACACAGCCCTGATCGGAATCCCATCGCACGTTTGCTGCGACACACTTGTCACGAGATGTGACAGGCAAATGGACAAGAGTCTGGATTCGAACACCTAGCCACCGAAGCCTCCTGGGGTTCTGTTCTCCTTTCTCATCTCTCTTTCGACCTCTTGAAAGAACACTTGGGGCACCTTCTTTACCACCTGTGCCCTGCTCTGCCCTCGCAGCTTCTGGGCCGCCAACTCTGTCTCCTTACTCATGCCTCTCCTCCTTAGTTTGCACCTTCCCTGCCCCGTAAGTGAGGGACCCCAGCAAAGCTCTGCTCTCATGCCCTCTCCCTGTGCTCTCCCCGCTGGGAGCCCTGTCCCTCCAGGGCCTTGCTAAGAAGGTGCTCGACACAGGAGCTCTCTGCCCTCTTTCTGCCCCCTTCCTCTGGGCCAGTGGGCACTTCTGCCTGTTGCTCGGGTCACCCTGTCCCTCTCCTCCCCTGTACACATTGGAGCCTACATTCTGATTCCCTGAACTTCTCTCTGCATCACCACCTCGAATCCCAGCACGAACTCCTCCCCCTCCTCTCCTCCCCCTTCCTCCTTCTCCCTCCACCTCTTCTGCCTCCTTCTCCTCTTCCCCTTCCCTCCTCCTCCCTCCTCCTCTTTCCGCTCCCTTCTCTCCCTCCTCCTCCCTCCACCTCTCCCCCTTGCCCTTTCCTCCTCCACCCTTCCTCCTCCTTCTTCCACCACTTTCCCCTCCTCCTCCATCCACCTCTTCCCCCTCCTCCTCCCTCCACCTCTTCTCCCTCCCTCCTCCTCTTCCCCCTCCCTCCTCCTCTTTTCCCTCCCTCCTCCTCCCTCCACCTTTTTCTCCTCTGTCTCCTCCCTCTCCTCCTCCTCCTGTCTTGACCATATGGTTTCTCTGCTGCAGAAGTCCTCCTTTCTTCCTACTATCTCCAACTCATATACATCCCGAGAGTACTCTGTCCCAAAGTGCTGTGTCCCACATCTGATAACTATGGAACCCGCTCCTTTCCATACCAGTCATGCTGCTCTTGACTAGTACTGTCTTGTGCTGTTCATGCAGCTCTTGACTAGTACTGCCTTGTGCTGTTGATTCTTTTCATCGGAGCTCCCTTTCAGATGCAGGAGCCACTGGCCAACCATGGCTGGTGTCAGTGGAGATGACCTGTGGGTATAAAATACGGCAGGTTTCAAGGCAACAGGAATATACTGCTATGTGTGTGTGTATGACAGTAAGACATTATATGCTAAAATATTTTCATCATTTTTTCAACCCTTTAAATGTGTCCACCAGAAAGTTTTAAATTACATATGTGGTCACATGGCTCGCCCCTATTTTCTTTCTACTGACAATGCCACTGCATGTCATTTTGGTCTCACACTGAGATTGGGAGGGCCTCTCCGACAGGACCACGTGAAGTGATTTCTAGAATGGTAGCTACAACCTCACCTTGTTTCTCAAGATAGGTCTCCTACCAACTCCTAATGTCTGAAACCCTCGTATACAAGCCAAACTCTGGGTTTAGCATTTTGGTTTATAAAGAAAAATCTCCACAAGATGTAAATGTTGCCATTTATTCTTCAGTCTGAATGCATTAACTTGACTGCTTCTTGGAAGTAAACAAAGAATAGGGATTATATGAAATTCTCCAGTGATTAAGGGAGAAAGAATAATGCCAGAGAAAACAGTGCACGTCTATGGATTATTATTATTATTATTATTATTATTTTCAATTCACAAGATTACCTTGGACCAGACTTTGAGATCTTGTGTAAGAGGCCTTGATGTCACTCAGTAGATTGCCAAGAATGGCAATTTCATCAGTTCCAATTTTTTCAACGTCTGGTACTAGGACCAACACGAGTTTTCCGAGGGAGAATAACACAGGCAATTGTCACCTGCAGACCTACCACCTCTGAAAAAAGAAAACTGTTGGGGCACCTGGGTGGCCCAGTGGGTTAAGCATCCGGCTCTTGATCTCGGCTCAGGTCATGATCTCACAGTTCATGGGATCAAGCCCTTCATTGGGCTCTGTGCTGACAGCAGGGAGCCTGCTTGGGATTCTCTCTCTCCCTCTCTCTCTGCCCCTCCCCCCACCTTTCAAAATAAATAAATAAATTTAAAAGATAATTTTGAAAAAAAAAAAGAACTGTTTGCGGTAGGGTAGAAGAATGTTATATTCAGGATACTCCAAAATCAGTATTTAAAAATGAAATCTTTGCCTTTGATAAAAGTAGAACTTCAGCACAACCAGCTTCCAAACTCATAGTGGTGACAAAGAGGAAGGGGTCTGTACTACTTACGAATGGATCCCTACCAATGATGGCCTTAGTTGTGGAGAGCTTAGTCAACATAGGCTTCCCACAAATTAAATCATAATGTAAAATAGGCGATATGATTATTATTTTTATTAGATATTTATTTATTTAAATTTATTTTAAAAACTTTCTGTGTAATTGTTCTTGGAAAACTCCACTTGGAGTATCATGTTTTTTAATGGACAGAAATGCTCAAACCTGGACATGAAGCAAGCATGCTATTAAAATCATTAAGATCATTGGGGCGCCTGGGTGGCTCAGTCATTTGAGTATCCGACTTTGGCTCAGATCATGTTATAGGTTCATGGGTTCAAGCCCTGCAGCGGGCTCTGTGCTGACAGCTCAGAGCCTGGAGCCTGCTCCAGACTCTGTGTCTCCCTCTCTCTCTCTGCCCCTGCCCTACTCATGCTCTGTCTGTCTGTCTGTCTCTCTCTCTCAAAAACAAATGATAAAAAAATTTAAAAATCATTATTTAAAGCTTTTGAAAAGGCAGTTACTATCGAGAACTAAAATAATTTTTAAAAATTTAAACTCAATGAAACTAAATACCTTTATTGCATTTGTTCAATGTGTGACAAAGGAACATGTTGTAAGTGGTTCTAGTTTTTGCAAATGCCTTTGTATTTCTTCGATTCACTCAATGATACCCCGAAGAGTCCGAGGGAATTTTAATTACAAGATTAGCAAAGATAAAGCAGAATTCTGGATTAATTTTTCCTCTCGTCTTTAGAGAAAATGCCATTATTGCTTAAAGACTACAGTCAGCATTATTTACCTCCTGAGATTCTTTAACATACCTACTTCTCTGAATCACCCCCTAATGTAAAATGTCTGCATCGTTAATTGCTAAGAAAATTGAAAATATTTTAACATTATACCTTGACCGCACCTGGTTATGAAATGTATTGCTATCAAGGTGCCTGGGTGGGTGGCTCTGAGCTGACAGCTTGGAGCCTGGAGCCTGCTTTGGATTCTATGCCACCCTGTCTCTCTGCCCCTCCCCCACTTGTGTTCTCTCTCTCTCTCTCTCTCTCTCTCAAATATAAATAAACATTAAAATAAATTTAAAAAAGAAATCTTTTACTATTGTCTTGGTAAGTGTGGGTCAGTAACTTAACACTTAATAATAATGCACACTGTACCAGAGTCCTTTTGATGTGCTTTTGTCAAATCCTTGATATCATTTGCAATTTTCTTTAACTAGGAAATTCTATTTTCAGAGTCATTTCTTGTGAAATAAAGTTTTAACTCAAATGATTCTTTAGGGATTACTCTTCAGGTTTTATTTCATTAGCTATTTTTAAACTGATTAATTCTAAGCAGGAAGCTTACAATTTTTCAAGTTCATTTAATTTTCTTAGCAACAGGTATTGCAGGAATGAATAGATGGAGTCCTTTCTGGTTTTTGACTAGAGTTTAAACAACAGGTGTTGAAAATGACAACAAACCAAACAAAAACAAACAAATAAATAAATAAACAAAAAAAAACCTAAACAAAACACACACAAATAATGGAGACTTCATAAAAATTTCACGTCTCCTAGGCTATATTAAGGAATAAATGCTGTCTTCTTTGTTCCTCTAGAAATTGAGCCATGTTTTATAGATGATGTGCAGGAAGCTTATTCATGGCAAACTTAAAATCATGGTGACAAAAGATTAGCTTTAAAATGGCTACGGGCAAACACATATACAATAAATCCTACTTCAAATAACAGTTAAAAATAAGTATGTGATAAACACACAGTCTTTTTCCTGTTCCATTCGTTAAAGCTATAGTTTATTACACTGATGAAATCCAAGATGAACTTTTCCCCACACTTTAGTGTCTCCAAAAGGAGGATCACATATTCGGCATCATTGTGTCTTTGTTCTTTCTCAACGGTATGTTACAGAAAGTAAATCTGCACCCTGCACTCAGCAGTGTCTGAGATTTGACGAAGTACTCTAAAGGTACTTGTTGATCTGATTTAAAAAATTTTTTTAAGTATATTTATTTATTTTGGGAGAGACACAGAGAGAGTGAGCAGGCGAGGGCCAGTAGGAGAGGGAGAGAGAAAATCCCAAGCAGCTCAAACTCACCAACCATGAGATCACGACCTGAGCCGAAACCAAGAGATGCTTAACCAACCGACTGAGCCACCCAGATGCCCTTTGTTGATCTGATTTTAGACACTTCCCTTTCCCCAGATGTTAAGACTCTGTATTGCTTCTTCTCGTTTCCGGCCTGCCTTTCCTTCCCTGGGCTCCTGTGCACATGAAGAGTTCTAGAACCTTCTCCTAGCTCCGCATGTGCCTTTCCTGAGGTGCAGAGCAAAGACAATGATAGGGAAGAATAAACACTGGGTGTCGCAGGCATTAAAATGTGTATTCATTAATTTTATAGAAGTAACGTAAGTAAGATAATTTCAGACGAATATGACACCGTAAGCTGCAGCCTTACACTGTACGAGTTTACACATTAACAGATCTAGCGAAGGCCTGCAAGCGTTCGGCAAACATATTTGGTTTGAAGGACTTAAAGGCGGTAAGTGACAGGAAGCTGAGCATTCACACACGGAATCAGCATTTCTGAAGACAGTCTGGCAGCTCGGCTGTAACTGGAAGATGACAGGAGATGAGACTGCGGACAGAAAAGCATGAGGAAAGAGCATCGCATCCAAGGCTGCGTATATGCCTCCGATACTTCAACCGCAGATATTTGTTTATGACTTCACGTTGAAAGCCTTGTCAGCAGGACGGCTGACGGCTGCCCGGGTGAGAGATCCCAGCCTCTGTCTGCCCCCATCCCCACACAAAAGTCACCCACTACCCACCAACAAGAGTAGTCCCGGGACAGCTCAGGAGTCCACGGAAGCTGCGGCAACACAGTGTTGCGACACTCCTGAGAATAAGTGCACAAAGGGAGTAGCGGGGGCCACTCCGTTTGCCTGCATCACCCCGCCCCCAGCGCCCCCCTGGAGGGAGGGAAGTCCTCCCCAGGCTCCTCTGGCAGGGAAAGGTGCGAAGTTGCTGGGGACACGGACGCAGATGAGGTGTCTGGAGATGGCTAGCAATGAAGACAGGCGAGGCTGTCACCGTCAGCCACATGGCAGGAGTGACCTTATTGCCCAGGGCGCCCGCGACTCTCAGTGTTGAGGAAAGCCAGAAGCTTTCCTAGCTGTGCTCCTGAGTCCCAGCCCCCAGCCCAGCTGCCAGGACCCCCATCAGCGCTGCCACGGGCACTCCAGCCTGACACACGGCCCGCAGCCCACGCATGCGCCTGCGGCTAGCCCTGGCCACTACCACCAGTGCCACCGTCTCCACCACATGTGCCCACGGTGGGCCCCTGCCCTCGTGACACCTTGCAGGACACCCTACAATTCGGTGCATGCACGTCACTGGCCCCACTCACCACGGGCACCTGACACCTGCCCCAGTCCCTCACTGCTGGACCTGGGAGTGCTGCCGGGGACCCCACAGATCCCCCAGGCCTTGGGGATGCCCCGCGGCTCTTGCCACCAAGCAAGCACCACGCAGCTGGCGATGCTGTAGACCACGGCTGTTTGAGCAGGTGGGCCACCACACCCCCCACACATGCCTGGAGCCACGGCAGGCTCCAGCGTGCACCCCTAGCAAGTAGAGGTCTCTCCTCACTGAAGCCAGTCCACGAAGTGTGAACACACGACAGGTTCTTCCAATGTGCGGACACGTGTGGAGCTCACAGGGATCACAGAGAATCGGGGAGACGTGAAGCCATCACACACATACAACAAACGTCCAATAACTAACCCCAAAGTAGTTGGAGATCCGTGAACTGACCGACATAAGATTTGAAATAATTGTTCTGAAGAAGCTCGGAGTGCTACAAGAGACACAGATAAACTATTTAACAAAATCAGGAACACAATACAAGAAAAAAAATGGCAAGTTCAACAGAGAGAAAACACAAGAAAGAACCAAGGACTACAAAATGCAAGAGCATTTCACGGCAGACTCCATCAGGCAAAAGAAAGAACCAGATGCCTTCGGAAGATGTCTAAACAAGCAAGAGATACTCAACATCACGCATCGTCAGGGAAATCAGAACCACAATGAGATACCACCTCACATTTGTACGTGATCTCAACTATATGTGGGATCCAAAAAAATAGTAATAAATTCAATTCATTTTAAATTAAAAAAAAAAAGTGAAGCTTTTAGGCACAGAGCCAGGGGCTTGGGGTGCAGAAAGTGGGGACATATCAAAGAATACAAATTTTGACTCATGAGATGAATACGCTCTGGAGACCTAATATACAGCACAGTGACTACAGTTAATACATATTGTTTATTTGAAATTTGCTATGTTAGTAAGTTTCTAGTGTTCCTACCACATACACATAACTGTCTGAGATGATGGGTGTGTTAATTAGCTTGATCGTGATAATCATTCCACAACGTGTGCATATATATCAAAACATCACCGTAAATCCATGCAATTTTTATGTGTCACCCTACTTCATTACAATAAAACGTATCTACGGAAAGTGTTAGTCTGAACAAGTTTGAGCATGCCTTTTGTGTATGCTTACATGTCCACTACCCAAGGAAAGAGGGGGCATTGCTGAGGCTTCACAGAGTTTTAGAACATATAATTATTAATGTGGTAAAATTTCCAAAAATACGCATCATTTACCAGTATCTATATGCAAAGAGAAAAATGGCCTCACGCATAACAGCATAGCTGCCGTGTGTTAGAATGTCCACCCCATTCACATGTGTTATCTTATTCAAGGCCCCTTGAATTTGTCTCTGTCTTTGGAATTAGAGTTGATGACCAGACTCATCACATCTTTTGTACCGTCATTTGAGTTCAGTCCTCTGACCTAGCTCTACTGCATCATCTCAGGCTCAATCTCTCTTAGCTCATGCTGAGCGACGAGTATCATCTGAGGGTTTTTTTGTTTTTTTTTTTGCCACTTTCCCATGACAGAGCATACAGCTCCTGAAAGGGGCTGCTAATTCATCTTTGTCTGAGAGACCCATAGTTGCATTTCTGGTTATCATGATCAAATTCCAATTTAAATAATTCATTAGCTACAGCTATTAGCTTCAACCCAAGTTCGAAAGAAATAAAATTTGTGATATCCACCATGCATATTTTATGAAAACAGTATACAGTTATAGTTATTGAAGCCCAGGCCCTGTGTGTATACATTGTGAGATGTATTAAAATATGAACAATACACGTAAAAACAACTAAGACTCTTCTCTACTTGCCAGTGTGGTATTCGTGTTTCCTCTTAGGGTGCTCGCTCTCTCTCTCTCCATTTTTAAAATTAAATCCTTTATTTTTTGGAGTACATTTAGATTCACAGCAATGTTGAGCAGAATGTATAGAAACGACTCATGTTCCCCCTGGTTCCCACAGGTACACAGCCACCCCCCTCCATTATCAACATCCCCCACCAGATGGTACATTTGTTATAATCGATGAGCCTACACTAACACATCATTATCACCCATTATCATTGTTAGGGTTCACTCTTGGTGTAGAACATTCTGCGGGCTTGGACAAATGTATAAAGGCACGTATCCACCATTAAAGCATCATCTAGACCAGGTTCGCTGCCCTGAAAATACCCTGCGCTCTTGTTTTGTAAACAGTGTAAAATTGACAACATTATCAAATCTATTTCTGTATTTATTGAACCAGGAGAACAAAAGAACTAACGTTTCCGTACACGTATCTACTACATGTACCTCATAAATAAATGTGTCTGGTAGAGTCTGTAACGGTAACGGAAGGAGGCTATAGTGATCATTGACCGTAATGTGGGGAACACATAAACAGCAGCAAGGGAGATATGGCTCACCTGCATTTTGTTAGTCTATCACCGTGTTCTTCCGCAGTCTTTGCAGGTCATTTAGTTGTTTCTGATGAAAATTTCCCGCCACAGTCATCTACCTACTGTATTAAAAAGCAACATCGGATTCAAGGAAAGTCTCACTTTGCAAAGATGAACTACAGGCTGACACAAGACTAAATGGACTATGTTTCTTTAGTTTTCAAGACTACCATCTTGGCTATTTTTTTCTTTTTAATTCTCTCCTTTGATTTCAAGCGCTCTTGTGCAAATACAGGAGGTAAAGTGAATGCTGGCAAAGAATCTTTAATTAAATACCACCGCCTAAATTCGGAAGTCAGAGACCTGAAAAGGAGAAAGTGCCATTGATTTTCCTGGACAGGGTGAAGAGATTGTGGGGCATCCAAACAAAGTAGCTTAAGAAAATCTTAGTAACCGAGAGGGTACTTTCTGTTGGCAGAATCTTGGATTGACTTAAGAGGAAAAGTACCATTCTATGCAAGGAGGTTGGTAAAAATAAACCAGTCACAGTGTCAATAAAAGATGTTAGCATCAGTAGTGGGAGTGTGGCAACAGGCAGCCACAAAAAGATGACATTTAAAAATTACAGGGGAGCCCTTTCATGTAATGCTAAAATAATTCCAACTTCTTTGTTACTAAAATAGTTCTAGGAATTAAAAAATACAATTTGCCACGAGGACTGAGATTCAGAAGGTCAAATTAAGAAAATTAGGTTCATGGCAAGATGATATCTTTTTCCCCCGGAAGAAAATCACACCAGCCTACTTTAGGGGGATAAACACACAGTTCATTACTACTAATCGGCTTATCTCGAGAGAGCAAAAAAAAAAAAAAAAAAAAAAAAAAATCAATGATTATAGATAGCCATTGTTTGTGATAAGGACAGCAGCACACAGGTAAAGGAAATGCAATTTTTATTACAGCAACAGTCTCTGCTCCCATCCAATGGAAGGTCAAAATAGAGTATGTGACTACGGTAAGTTGCATAATTATTTAATGTAAATAATTCTGTGAAACAGACACTGGGAGGAAATGTTCCATGCCATGCTTCATAGAGAACAACCCAATATGACTTAGAGTTTGTCCTTCATGTGACACTGTTCCTACACGCATTTATAAGACAGAGGGACTATCACAGAAGAACCATGAAGAAGCCTGGTTTTTGTTTCTTTCTTTTTTTTTTTTTTTTACATTTAACTTATTTTTGAGGGAGAGAGGGACAGAGTGCAAGCAAGGAAGGGCAGAGAGAGAGGGAGACACAGAATGTGAAGCAGGCTTCAGGCTCCGAGCTGTCATTACAGAGCCCAACGCAGGGCTCGAACCCATGGACCAGGAGATCATGACTTGAGCCGAAGTCAGATGTGGAACCCACTGAGCCACCCAGGTGCCCTGACAAAGCCTGTTTATACAGTTGCCATTCTACCCACCAGGAACTGAAGCTGGGCCAAAAGCAGATATGTGCACAAATTCATCACTAAGTGGTCAAGATGAATCTGAAGTCCAAGCTCCCCTCTTGAGAAGCTTCCAGAAGCAAGACATAAAGGCTCCAAGGTCTAGGGAAGGAGGAGGTTTGGCTCTGACAGAGCCAGACCATCGGGCTGGTCTGGAGGTGACAGGAGGCAGGGCCCAGGGTGGTAATTAGGGGAAGGGGGCAGATACACTGGATCTGAAATTCTTCTCAGACCTTAAGAGTGAGGAATATTTGTGTTGTTATCTTTAACTGCTAAGAAATGTTCCATCATTTGACAAACCCATTACTTACCTACCCATCCTTTTCATTAGGGAATGATGGGATACTTCCAAGTTTTGTTTCTTCAAAATGGTGGTGAAAAACCAGTTGTGTTAATGCACGTAGAGAATGACACAGCTAATGTGAACCACCATCAATATTTTTATGAACACGTCAAGATGCAGTGGCGTGGGAGGGTTTTATGAGTATTAAAATGGTTCAAGGTATGTAGGAAGCATATAGTGCTTGACACACGGGGTTTGTGTTATTGAACTAGTTTCATGTCCACTGCAAATTAGCTCTTTGAATTTCTCCTCCTTCCCTATTTTTTCTTTATCCAAAGCACTTATTCCCACTGAGAACCCATATATTTCACTCATTTACTTGCCTTTTGTTTATCTCTTTGCCTTGGAAGGAAAAGTGTAAGAGGGAAGGGATTTTTGTCTGTTTTATTTACAATTGTGTTTTCAGTACTTAGAACAAGGATGGATACAGATTAGGAAATTAATACAGATTTTCAACATGAGTAGTGACAGAAAGTATCACTATAAATTATCTCCAAGGTTAGCTAAGAACTCGCATTTTATCTGTAGTACTATCCTAAGGCTAACGTTATGCTCGTCCTCCTTCTAAGTGTTTTCCTTTGTCCATGTGTCTAATACTGAAAGCAAGCTTGTCCAAGGTATAAACCATTTCTCCGCTGAGTGGACCAGGGAACCAGGAGGTTAAATCTGCCCATGGAGAGAGTTAAATCAGGAGCTGAATTGGGCTCTTCTGACTCTCCTTCTTCTTCTGCTTCTGCTTCTTCTTCTGTTTCTTCTTCTTCTTCTTCCTCCTCCTCTTCTTCTTCTTCTTAAGTATAAGAATTATCTGTGACTAAAAAAATGCAGAACTTGTCTTTTACTCTAGGGCTGGATAGAATCAATACTCTTGCACACCGGAACATATACATGGTAACACATTTTAAAACATGTTGCATTGGGGTGCCTGGAGCACCCATCATTCCCTAATGAAAAGGATGGGTAGGTAAGTAATGGGTTTGTCAAATGATGGAACATTTCTTAGCAGTTAATGATTGCTCGGTCAGTTGAGCAATCAGCTCTTAATTTTACTTCAGGTCATGATCTCATGGTTCTTGGGATCAAGCCCCATGTCGGGCTCTGCACTGACGGCATGGAACCTGCTTAGGGTTCTCTTCTCTCCTTCTCTCTCTGCCCCTCCCCCACTTGCACTTTAAATAAATAAATAAACATTGTATGATGTATTTGTGAGGGTTCTCCAGAGAAATAGAACCAAAGGAGACAGATGATAGATAAATAGATGATAGATAGATACATAGATTGATAGATAGATAGATTGACTGATTTATTATAGGAATTATCTCCCACAATTATGGGGGCCAAGTTCCCATGATCTGCCATCTGCAAGCTGGAAGACCAAGAACAAAGAACCAGTGTGACATTCTGTTCAAGACAGCCAGGAGTTGCCAACGTTTGAGGACAGTAGAAGACAGGTGTCCTGCCAAGCAAGGGCCAACTGCCTTCCCTCCAACCATTTGTTCTATTCACGTGGGATGATGGTTATCTGCATTGATGAGGAGATATATGTGTATATATATATATACATATATATATATATATACACACATATATACGTATACACACATATATATTTGAATTGGATAAACATATATATTAGATTGGATAAATATATATACTAGATAAATATATATATATAGATTTGAATTGGTAAAGTGAGTTAAAAAATGTGTAGGTATATATATATATATATATACACACACATATACATATATATGTGTATATATATATGTACATTTTTTAACTCACTTTACCAATTCAAATGCTAATTTCTTTCAGAAACAGCCTCACAGACACATCCAAAAGTAATATTTTACCAGCTATTTGGGTCTCCTTTAGCCAGTCAAGTTGACACACAAAATTAACCATCACATATAAGTGTTTCTAGATGCATTCTAAAATCAAATCCTAGGGTTAGCAATTGTGAGTCAATATTCACACAACGTGCATTTTTTTAAAGCTTTATATAGAAGTCAATTGTAGGATCCTTGTTGAGTGATGTCTGTCACTCAATATTCAAAGACGGCAAGAAAACATTAAGGAACCACTGACAATATGTCAGTTAACACGTGCCCTGTTCAAGGGAGGTCTGACCTGTGAATGTGTCAACTGAGGGACACTCTTTATCGGCAAGATCTATGCAGGTGCACCGTGGATCCACAGGGCCAGAGTTGCTACCGTATTTCCTTATCACCTCTCACATTCATACCCATACTGCCTGTTCTAGGAAGTAAAGACATAATTTCCCTCCTTTCCCACATATTACGCACCACTGGGAAGTGATAGTTCTTACAATGAGAACAGAGGTTATACTGCGGGGCTAAGCAAAGTAATTGGAGACTTCTGTGTCTAACAGCAAAGGTAAGATTGTTGAAGAGCGTGTTGTTGTTACTCTGCCAGCAGCTGCTCCAGACCTATTGTCATGGTAGAAGCCAGGTGCAGTGTACCTTTGCAATCATCGTTTCACCCCCCAATTGTAATGGGCCGGGAGATCTGACTCCCAAAGATCAGCCAGCAGCGTTAGGCAGATTACTACAGAAGACACTTTTATATGGAGCAGTATTACCAGTGTTTCAAGTCAGAGGCAGACCTGTTCTTACGCTGTCCAACAGTCTTTGCTAATCTGTTGAGCACCAAGCATAGACGGAGGTGTCACAGACACCACGTATAACACGGGGAGATGTGGAATTATGGGCTGAACACAAAATTGAAGCCTCCAACCCTCAACGTGAAATGCAGCCTTCCCATTACACACATCGATTAAATTTTTTAAGCAGATCAGTAGTGTAATAATCTTAAATAATTAAGTATCTTTATTAAATATTAATTTAATGCATTAGAACCCAATAATAACATTAACATTCTTTCTCTTAAACAGCTTGTATATACTTCTGAGTTTCTTCATTATCCTACACACATATACATACATAGATGTACATGCTCACATCAGTAGATACATACACACTTGACCAAAAACAGATTTTAAAAACTCTCTACTACCTGAACCAGGTTGTGAGTAAAAATAAACAAATAAATTCTACGATACGTTTCTCAGTTTACAGTAAGTTTCAAAATAATTTTGAATCACTCTCTGGACCAGCATGTGTGGTCGGATAAGGGGCCTGAATGTGGGGCATCACTTACAATCCCTGGGACTCTGCTTTAATCCTGGTATTTCAGTGTTTGGCTTTTTAGATTTCATTCTTGAAAGTTCAGTTTATCTGGCAGTATGTTTTATCTGCTTTTTCTTTCTATCTTTAAAAAAAAATCGATTCAGGATCTAACTTAGCTCTAACAAGCAAACAAATGAAAAAGCTCTTAAAAACATGAAGGGAGCTGAAACACAGTTTTCATGGCGGACTCCCAGAGCATAAAGCCAGCGTCTGTATGGAGTGCTCTAAGTTTTCAGATTTCCAGGAAATGTTGCCCATTTATCACCATCGGGTTTATGAATCTCTTTTATTTTCTTGGTTAAGCAGCTATCCTGAGAAATGACTTGGTCTAGTAAAACTAGCTTGTTTTTAACGTCATTGAAAGGAATGGCTGAAAAAAATCCTTGGCAAGACCACCTCATCAGTTTATTGACCAGGAGCCCGGAATTCACGGAGGTTAAATGACTTGCTCAAGGTTATTTCAGCAGAAGGCTAAGCTTTCCTCAAGATTAGTGCAGCTTGTTCTCAAGTTTTTGCCCTGCAAGGTGGCCTCAGGCAAAAGTGCTAAAGGATAGAGTTAATCTCCTCCTGGAGACTCCTGTTCCCAGGGCAACCACCACAGGGGACCCTCACTCAGGGCTGTGCCTGGAGCTTCCAGGGGGAGCTCTGTCCTCCCTGGCCCTCTTTCCCCGGCGGTATCCATTTTTAAGTGTTTCTGGCCCCGGGATCGGAAACTCATCCAATGACCTGAAGACAAAAGAGGGTTCCATATGAGCCGATACGATTAGTCTGAAACAAATTTAGACAGTGTACACTGTGCACTCCCATAATATTACTATTGTTCTTTAACTATCCGCCAAGTTCATTAAGAGCAAGGGTTTGGAGTCAGCTGACCGGTCGCGAACCTCAGTTATTCCTCAGGGGAGCTGAACAATGTTGGCAGATCACTTACTCGCTGAGAGGTTTAGTTCCCCTACTTACAAAACAGGGATAATGGAAATCTACTCACGGGTTGGGAGAAATCGAGGAAACGCTTCATGTCTAAAATATAAGCGCACAACGAATGTCGTCGTTGTTGGTGCTGAGTGTCCGATTCCATCCGCATACTCTGTACATATAAATTCTGTGCTTTATAAATAACTTCGACCCACCCACGATTTGTGCTTCCTTCACTCGCGCCGGCTTGGTGGTCATGATTCTAACTTCTGGTTTCTTCCAACACGTATTTCCGGTGATAGTTTTTGTTCCTGAGGTTTACACTCACATAATAATCCCGTGTTAAGTTCTGAAGAGCCGGACTCTCACCCAGCCCTATTGTCCGTGTTGGTGTACGTGTTCATCCATGACGCACTCACCTGTGGCAGCAGGTTTCAGTTTCCCTGCAAGGGACTGTGGCTGCCAGCCATTACTGTGCATCTGCTAGTGGGTCCCCACCTCTCACCGACACTCCCTCCCGTGCTAGACTATACTTCCACTAAGATTTGTTAGTCCTCTATCTCCTTCCTTCACAGGCAGGCATTCAGTAAAATCTGTCTGTGGAGATAAACCCGTGAGAGAGAATGCAGACTGGTGGTCTCCAGGGGCGGGGGGGGGACAGTGTGGGAATGTAGAGACGCTGTTCAATGGGGAAGGGGCTTTACTTTGAAATGATGGAAATATTCTGGAACTAGACGTGGTGGTTGACGACACTGTGAATGCACTAAATGCTATTGAATTGTTCACTTTAAAACTATTAATGCTATGTGAATTTCAACCCAATACTTTTTAAAATAAAAATATTTATTTTTGAGAAAGAGAGAGAGAGAGAGAGAGAGAGTGAGAGCAGGGGAGGGAGAGAGAGGGAGGGAGACACAGAATCCAAAGCAGGCTCCAGGTTCTGAACTCTCAGCACAGCCCACCACGAGTCTCTAACGCTTGAATCGCGAGATTATGACCTGAGCCCAAATCTGACGCTTAACTGACTAAGCCACCCAGGCACCCAATACTTTTTTTTATATCTGTGATATTACAAGAATACTAGAAAGACCCTCCCATATGTTACCAGCCCCCCAAAAAGTATTCTTTCAAGTAATGTGATGCACTAGAGCTCATACCAGCTATAATAAATATAGCTACGTGTAGGGGAGGAAGAACTTCCCTCTACCCTCTTAGGTTCTGTAACTGAGGCCTGGGAATTAGACTGACATGAGACATATGAGCAGCAGAAAAGCACACACATTTTATTTAATATGTGCATTCGGGAGCCTTCATAGGAAAACTGAAAACTCAAAAAAAGTGGTTAGGACCAAGAGCTTATAAACCAAGAGTGAAAAATTTGTGGAGAAATAACAAGATAAAGGAAAAGAGGTTCAAAGCCCTAGGGGCAGTAAATTGTGGGCAGGGATTGAAATATACAAGGGGAGCGAGGGAACAATAAAAATGATCTCAATAGGTCTGTTTGTAACTGTCCCAGTGACAAGACTGGTCTCTTCCTGGTGCAGAGAGGGACCGTCCTCATGGGAAATTTCACGACTTGCTTTCAGGTAGAAAGAGAGTGGTCAGAGAGCCCATCCTGCGTCTGCTGTTTTTCAGGTGCCTTCAACTTAAAATGATCAATATGTCAAAGTGGCATATTTTGGGATGGCTTGTTCTGAACCCCCTTATACACAAACCATCATGGAAAGCAAGCTTAAGGTAGCCTTTCTCGTGTGCCAGGATCTATAAGGAGTGTTTTACATGTATGGAGAAGCCATTGGTGAAGCCCTCATAGCCCTTCATCCTACATCTGAATGTCCCTGCAGCTGAGGTCAGAAGTTCTGGTAGGGATGGAACTCTCCTCAAGCTCCTCTTCTGCTTCTTGGCCAGAGATTTTGCTCTCTTGCTCTGGGAGCTCACTCAGCACAGAGCAGCCTGGAAGTGCTGGGAATATAGGGCCCTATCACCCAAGGAGAGGAAGGCATTGGAGGGTAAATCTCTCCAGCCCGGATCTGCTCACGGGCTCATGCTTCAGGGGTCCCTACAGGAACCCTGATGAATTGAGGGCCATGTGCGCAAAGCGGTATTTCCTTCATCAGTGAATATCTTTTTTCCTTTCTTGTTCAACCTTCCCATTCCTTTATTCATGCTCCCCAGGACCATTCCCAAGTGAATGCACCGCCTCTAACTCCTCGTTTCAGAATTCGTTTTTGAAGGAACGAAAATTAAGTGAGCATCATCTCATACAATCTTCACAATAGTGGCCTTTGGAGGTTAATAGGAATATTATACCATTTTGCATTACAATGTGGAGAGGAACAGAAACAAAGACCTTCCATTCATTAAGCAGCAGAACCCAAATTTAATATTGATTTGTGACACTCCCAAGCTCATATTAAGAAACCCAACACCAATGAACCTGGTTGTGATGATATCTAGTCTGGCTGGGAGAAAGAACATCAGCATTTTTTTAGCCCCTAATGAAATAATGGACCTGCATAATGGTCGTCAATAGCTCCTAAAATCACAGAAGGAAAGACAAGCCTTACGTCACGTGCTTCCTGTGAGAAACACAAAACATCTCTATGCCGAGTTCTGGCCAGACAATCGAACCTGAATCTTATCAAGGCTTTATCTGACTGACAATTTTAAGGACACTCAAAGGACAGAGAAACATACCAAAGATGTGCACAGTACTATGATTAGCAAGGTGTACATGTGGGACTCTATAACACACTGCTCATTTTGTTTACTAAGTGAAGGTAAGGTGGATGGGGAGGGAAGAAACAAAAAGAGAACGTACAGAAGTTTAAAAGAGACTTCAGAGACATAAAAACCAATTATAATAGCTGCACCTTATTTGAGTCCTGAATGGGTAATTAATTTTAAAAATGAGGTAATTAGAAGAATTTGAATCGTGGATGGATATTTGATGATGTTAAGAGATTACTGTGAGTTCACATGTGATCATTGTATTGCGGTCATTCATTTTAAAAAGCATCTTAATCTTTTAGAGATGTACACTGAAATATTTGTAGACTTATGAATTTATGGCCTGAGGTTTGCTTCAAAGTAGCATGGGTTGGGAGGGAAGGATATAGGTAACCAACAGGATAGCTACGTGTTGGTAATAAGTGCAGGTGAATGGTGGTTACGTGTGGGTTCAATACCATTTTATCTGTAATTGTGTTTATGTTTTAAATAATTTTTCCATACTAAAAAGATAAAGACAACAGCAACCCTTGGCAAGAAATGAGACTTTGAGGCAGTAAATTATTCTACCTATTATAATAGCTAAAAACACTTTCTCTTATCACCTCTAGCATATTTTTTTAATATCCAGCATATAAAACTGTGTTGTTTTTGAACATGTCATAATATTTGGTTAAGAGCTTCATCTCTGAGTGACCTCCTAGCAGCTTTCTATCAACATGGAACACTGGAAAAGTTCCTGGGTCCGCAAAATGGAATAAGGGCAGCGCCTTCTGATGAGGATAGTAAATGCCAGGGAAGGTCAATGCCTCAGAAAGAAATCATGGCTTTTTGGACGATGAGGTAGTAGAAAGGTGCACTTGTAGGTACTGAGAGCATATAGCATACAAGGCCATTCCCTGGTGGTTGCAAAGTATCAATAATTATCCCTGCCACTAACACAGGGCCAGAGTAAAAATCAGTCCATAGAAGGAGAATGCATCTAAAAAGCTATCATGGATGAAATTCTTTGCTCTCAATACCCAAAGATTTGCTCAGTTGGTGCTCGGTGGTGGTCAGGCCCAGAGCAAGTGAATCCCACTAATTATTAAAGGGACATCAGAGAAATTACCGAGTCAGGGGCCATAAATGCAAGTAAGTCCATATGGTCAAGACAGCCCCCCTCTAAACTAACCTTTTCGGTAGCCAAAGACACAAACGGGAAGTCATGTTATCAGCTTCTCTGGTGGAAGCATAGTTTCAGGGAACGAAAATACTAGAAGCTATATAATCACCACATGGTCTCCTTCCAAGTAGATCCACTTGTAAAACAAGAACGGGTCTCATAGGCAAGGGAAGAACAAAGTCTGGAGAATAGGACGGACAGAATGGACCTCAGCGAGGCATGCCTGAAGCCCCTGGACCAGAGATCCTGCTCCTCTGAGCAGTGATGGGAGAAGTGATAGGAGATCCTGGAAAAATGGTTTAAGAAAGGTTTGTCTGTCTTCAGATAACCCCCCGTGTCTTGCCTATTCTCCTATACAAAGACATGCTGGTGAATTCAGGTATGTTATCATACCTGATGACAGCACCTGATGGTGCTGGTGTGGTCTGGTCACAGCCATCCGGGGCTCTGAGCCCCTCTGCATGGAGTCTGCAGTGCACTTTGCTGGGGAGAAACTCTTTCCCCACTTCCAAGTGTATGAGATGCATTTACTCTCGTTGAAGATATTAGTCCTATTGTAAGGTGCAGACACCTGGGCCTCAGGACCTAAGAACTGAGTTAGTGAGTGGGGCGGAAGCTAGATTTGAAGATTCTTCTTCCAATGTCCACCAGAAGACAGCATCGACTTCCATGGCATTCTTAGGCCCATGGGTTAAAACATTCCCAAAGCCAAGGTTTCATTGTACAAGCAAGACAGGGCAATGTTTCTCAATAAACTGAAGTGGTTTTAAGACAGCACTTACACCTTGAATGGCAGTAAATCTCATCACGCAAGACTGTGCCAAACAGTCAACAATACAATTTTCTGAAAGGTTGTCCATTTCAGTGCTAAAATTGCAGTTCTCTGGTGGACTTGCTTGGATCATGTGAAGAATTATCACCAGTTTCTGGATTAGAGGCTTTGCTGGTTGATTTGGGGCTCTCTTGCTAGACCTCATATTCTTACTAATATTTTGATGAGGTTAATTCACATTATTTTATGATTCATGATTAAAACTGCAGTAGATGGCATATTTAAAACTGTGGGTACAAATAGTCCCACTCCAGCCCATATATCTTGAATAAAAGGAATAATGCCATTTGAAAAATTAGTGAGAAATTATCAGATAGTGCTCAAGAAACATCACATATGACATTTAATCAATGCTTCTACTCTATGGCTAAAGGCTGATCATTCAAGTTATTTTAAATTGTATGATTTGCAAGATTACATGGGAGATGATTCAATTTTGTTTTCCTTTTCAACCAAGTTACTCTGCAAGTGTTGTGGGGCGGTGCTCTCCAAAGCAGATACTCTCACTGCGGGAGATAAACAAACCAATCACTCCGCTGAAGAGCCATTGGACATATTCAAACCCACGTTCACATTTATTTTAAAAGAAACGAAGTAAGGCTCCTTAATTTTTTATTGTTATTTTAAATTGTAGTACAATAAACCAAACATCAAATTCCCCCACGTTTAAGTGGGCAGGTCAGTGTATGAAGTACAATTGACACTGTCATGCAGCCACTGCCACCACCCATCTCCCGAACTCTTTTCATCTTCCCCAGCTGAATTCCTGTCCCTGGAAACACGAAAGCCTCATTTCTTCCTCGTGCAGCCCTTCTAGGAGTTTGACTGGCTACCTCACGCAAGTGGAATCGTACAACATTTGTCGCTTCTTGAGTGGCTTACTCTGTTAGGTATAATGTTTTCCAGGTTAATCATATTGTAGCAAGCATCAGGACTTTTTTTTTTTTTTCCTTTTTAAGCCTGAATACCATCCCCTTGAATGGAGAGACCATAGTTTTTATCCATTCATCCATTGATGGCCACTTAAATTGCTTCCATCCCTTGGTTTGTGAACAATGCTGCTGTGACCATAAGTATATAAATATCTCTTTGAAATTCTGCTTTCAATTCTTCTGGATATGTATCCACAAGTGGAATTGCTTGATCATATGTAATTGTATCTTGACTTTGTTGAGGAGCCGCCATACTGTTTTCCATAGCAGTGCACCATTTTGCATTCCCACAAACAGTGCAGAAGGTTCCAACTTCTTAAGTTTCTTTAATTTTTAATACACCACTGACATCAGCCTCATGCTAGCGTGTCAGATAGAAAAAGTCCGTGGGGTACCTGGGTGGCTCAGGTGGTTAAGCCTCTGACTCTTGATTTTAGCTCAGGTCATGATCAGATTCATGGGATTGAGCCCCACATGGGGCTCTGCGCTGATGGCGCGGATTCCTGCTTGGGATTCTGTCTCTCTCCCTCTCTCTCATACACTCATGCTCTGTTTCTCTCAAAAATAAATGAAAGAAACTTAATGAAAGAAAGAAAGAAAGAGAAAAAGCCCAGACATGGGAAGGTATTCAGAGGGAAATGAGCCCCCCCCCGCCACCCCTCCCCCACCATGTCTCCTTCCAGTACATCAGGACTAATTGCAATCCTGCAGTCCAGGTGGGATATTGATGCAGATTGCTGAATAAGCTAAATACGTTTCTGTACGGTTCCTGCTGTGAGGTGAGCTTTCTATTTACGAGAACTATCAAAGCCAAATACTGGGATAAACTAAATTTAAAATAAAACATTCAAATCACTGCATCAAAGTCATTATCCATTTGAAATGAAACACTTTTTATGCTAAGTATTCTAAATAGTAATGGGTATTATGGGATAATAATGTATTAACTGACATAAAATGGTATTACCTTTATAGTGAGAGGGAAAGGGTCTATACCATTAAGAAATAAAATTAAAAAAATAAGCACAAATACTGAAGGTGTGAGCTCAAAATGTTTCCCGACGGAATGTGCATCCACGAGGGTAATAATGCAGAGGTTAGTAATGAGTTACTTGTGTCAGCCATTAGGCAGAGAACTTCAGAGAGAACAGGGGCTCTGTCTTCGGGCCAGAGATACAGGGCTTGGCAGTGACTCTTAACATGACTTTTAAAAATACATTAGGGGCATCTGAGTGGCTCAGTCAGTTAAGCATCTGAGTCTTGATTTCAGTTCAAGTGATGATCTCACGGTTCGTGGGATCAAGCCCCAAGTCGGGCTTCGTGCTGACAGCATGGAGCCTGCTTGGAATTTTCTCTCTCCCTCTCCCTCTGCCCCTCCCCTGCTGGGGCTCTCTCTCTCACTCTCAAAAATAAACAAACATTTAAAGAAATACATTAGGTGCTCACAGAGCTGCCATTAACATCAGAGGGCACAGAATGAGCAAGGCTCAGGAGGCACAAACAGGCAGGCCAGTGCTGCTAGCTCGACAGGAGCCCGTAGGTAAATGCACACCTTGTACCTTTCATAAATCAGAAACACAGGCTGATCACGCTTCTCTGACATAAAGTCAAAAAGTAATGATTGCCAACACTTGTAAGAAATTTCATATAGGTATCTAGGTGTCCTGCTTCTCTTGAAAACATATAGATTCAGGAACACTGGATGCAAATGATGGTAAGAAAGTCACGTGTTACAGAGGGTGTGCGATCCCTACACAGCCAGCCACACGCTTCAGCCAACTTCCGGCTCTGCCATTGTGAAAACTCATCTGACCACCTTTAATCAGAGGCCAATGTCACAGGCTGCGGCTGGGTACGGTACTCGTATTGCTACCTAATGAATGACCTTAAATTTAGTGACTTAAACCCAGACAGCGATTATTCTATATATTTTGTAGGTGAGGACACTGGAAGCAACTTAGCTGAGTCATTCCGGCTCAGAGTTTTTCATAAATTTGCAGTCAAGATGTTGACCAGGATTATGACCATCTGAAGGCTCAGCTGTGGCTGGATGGCCTGATCCCAAGATGGCTCATTGTCATGGCTATTGGCAGGACATATCAGTGTCCTCACGGCTGTTGTCAGGGGACCTTAAGTCCTCACTAGGTGGGTGCTTTGGTCAGTCTGGGCTGCTACAGAAAAATATCATGGATTGGGTGGTTAAAACTGCAAGCATTTATTTCTCCTAGTTCTGGAGGCTGGGAAGTCCAAGATCAAGGCACTGACATATCCAGTATCTAGTGACAATACCCTGTGGTTTGCAGATGGCCACCTTCTTTCTATGTCCTCACATGGTAGAGAGGGGGGAAAAAGCTCTCTAGTGTCTCTTTTCATAAGGGCATCAACCCCATTCTTGGACTCCGTTCTCATGAGTTGATTCCCTGCCAAAGGCCCCCCAGCTCCAAATCACAATGGGGGTTGGTGTTTAAACATATGAATTCTGGGGGGACACAAACATGGAGTCCACAGCAGTGCAACTTTCCAGGGATGGCTTGATGGTCTTTATGGCATGGCCAATAATTTCCTGAGAGGAGCAATCAGAGAGAGAGAGAGAGAGAGAGAGAGAGAGAGAGAGAGAAGGCGAGAGTGAGAGCGAGAGAGCAGGCAGGAAACTGCAGTGTCTTTCTGGGGACCTAGTCTCCAAATTTACACGAATCACTTCCACTGTCTTTCTATTTAGCACAAGGGGGTCACGAGGTCCTGCTCACCATCAAGGGGAGGGGAATTAGGGTCCCCTTTTTGATGGGAGTGTTAAATAACTTGTGGATGTAGTTTTAAAAACCACTAGAGGCAGATAGGTGGCTGAGATACTGTCAGAGTCCTTAAGAAATTCCCAGACCAGTGGTCTCTGTGTCCTCCCAAGTTCTCCCGATGTTTTCACTAAGAACACAGCAGCACACGCATCTCCCTTTGCCTTCCTTCCAATTGCCATGGCAAATACCTCTGCTTCCTCTGAGACCAGGCTCTCTACTGGTACACTGACACCCACCCCTAGTCCTGATTCTAGGGCTTGACACCTTCTCTTCTCCTGAATCAGCATTGTTCTCTCCTCTAGATCATTTCCATTAGACACGAACTTGCTATATGGTGTCGGGGGGAGACTATCACACACACAAGCAGGAAAAACAACAGCATGCCCCTGGCCCTACAATCTCCACCAGCAACCACCTTAACTTCCTGCTTCCCTTTCCAACAAAAAATTTTCAGAGGTGATCCCTATACTGGTCACCTAGAATCTTCATGTTTCTAGGCCCATTCGGTGAAGCCTCTGTCCCCATCACGGGAATGAAAACACTCTTGTCAAAGTCACCACTGTCCTCCGGGTAGCCAAATCCAATGGCAGTCCCCAGCCCTCAGGTTGCTGGGCCTTCCCAACAGCACTGAACTCTTTACACTTGAGCTTCCTTCACACAATCCCCTTCCGGAGTCTCAGGGGTACTGCCGGCTCCCTCAACGCTCTCCTCAGCTGCCCATGCTTTCGCGTCCCTTGCTGAAAACTCATCTTCCAGGGGTTCTGAGCATCATTCCCGGTCTCCTCCAACAGTGTGGAGGAGTTTATGCGTAAACTTCTTAGGATATCATTTGTAAATGCATAAAATAAAATAATAGGAGACCAAAGAAAACTGGTTGTTTTGAACTACTGTCATCAACATATTTTAAAAAACTTTTAATGTTTATTTATTTTTGAGAGAGACAGAGACAGAATTTGAGCAGGAGAGGGGCAGATAGAGAGAGAGACACAGAATCTGAAGCAGGCTCCAGGCTTTGAGCTGTCAGCACAGAGCCCGACGCGGGGCTCGAATTCACAAACCGTGAGATCATGACCTGAGCCAAAGTCAGACGCTTATCTGACTGAGCTCCCCAGGCGCCCCCAGTCATCAACATACTTAAAAGAGAATTTGTAAATAGTGATGAAGGTGCTTCTTTAGTGAAGTGGTGACTTTACTAGCTATGATGTTCTGAATTAGAAAATTATATTTTGAGGTATCTGTGATAACTGTGTAATGTGATAAGAAAATATCTGTGCTTTCTGTTGGTAACCAGGTACTGTTAATATTATTATGGTTTGTTGCCTATACTAATAAATGAATCAGGGGGAGGCTTATTTTCAGTTAGAAGTTAGTTGAGGGTGCCTGGGTGGCTTAGTTGGTTAAACATCTGACTTTGGCTCAGGTCATGATCTCACAGTTTGTGGGTTTCAGCCCCGTGTCGGGCTCTGTGCTGACAGCTCGGAGCCTGGAGCCTGCTTCAGATTCTGTGTCTCCCTCTCTCTCTGCCCCTCCCCTGCTTGCACTCTGTCTATCTCTCTCCCTCTCTCTCTTAAAAATAAATAAATATTATAAAAAGAAGTTAGTTGAAATAAAAGTCTATTTTTTTTTCTTATTTGAATTCATGCACTCTTGAATTCTAGCCATGACACCAGTGTGAATGCCCTGTTTGCATAGGAAGCCTGGCACAGAGATCAGTTCTTATTTCCTTGTCTGTTTCCTCTTATAGCCTGGAGCAGAGGTTCTCAAGCCCTTTAGACTGAGGACTATTGAGAATCCCAAACACTTTTGCGTGTATGCATGATAGCTGTTGATGTTTAATATATTAGAAATTATATTTATAGAAAATTTTAAATGTTCATTTCATTTAAATTGATAATAATAAACCCACTAAAGTTAACAGAATTTTATGTTTTATGAGAATAACCATATTTTCCAAAAACAAAGACCAAAAGAAAAATAAGTAGATTGAAGACTAACACCATTTTATATTTTTGCAAAACATTTTAACATTGGGCTCGGAGGAAGAGGTTGGTATTCACATCTACTTCTATCTTAAACACATTGTGCCATGTTGTTTTGGTTGAAGTGAATGAAGAAAATCACAGTGCACATAGATGAGTATTTGTAAAATAGAGAAATATTTTAAGACTTTTTAGAGAATTATTGGATATTTTTAATACCGTACAAATATTAATCAATGGGTGTTTCTTAAAGTTAGTTGCTATACAGAATCTTAAACCTTATAAAGTTTTTATATTCTATTATGATAAAATCCATTGGTCAATTCTGCATTTTGAATGGATCTTTTACCCATGCATGGCTTCAGTGTATAATGCATGGATCGTTATATACTTATAGGTTAGTTGAGTTATTCATATTTCTGTTTGTTGGTATAAATATCTTAATAAGAATATATATTGTACAATGTCTTTAAAAAATTATGTCTGCCAATATCACTGCCCATTTCCACAGACAATTCTAAGTATTGGAAAGTTGTAAAGATCAGAGGTAGATACTAGATTTCTAAAATTCTAATATTTGCTTGAAAACTCGAATTTCATCAGCAGCAAAAATATCATCTGGTTATTTTACAGGGATAATAGCTATTCATTTTCAAATGAGTATCACCTAATACCCAATTGTGAAACTCTGAGTATCTGAAGATAAGCATTATTCCAAGACGGCCTCAGGATCATACATACCCATTGAGTAAATATGACTTATCCCTCCTGTGATTAGGTTATACTTTCTGGCACAGCTGGCTTCAGAAAAGGGCCATTCCCCCTCTCCCTCCAATGGGCCCTTCCCAGGGGTCCTTCCTAGGAAAAGAGACTGTGTGTGTGAGAGACTGAACATGAGGGAGATTCCCCATTGCACTGAAGGTGAATGGAGCCACACAGCGGGGACCCTGCTCAACAAGAAGACAGGGACCTCAGTCAACAATCACAGCATCATGATCTCATTAGCAACCCGAATGAACCTGGAGGAAGGTTCTTCCAAGGGCCCCCAGGTGAGAAGTCAGCTGAGCCTCCTCCTTTGAGTGTCTGAGGCCTCAAGTGGGCCGTACCTGGATTTCGGACCAACAGAACTGTGAGAGAGTATACTCTTGCTGGTCTAAGGCACTGAATTTGGAGTTACGGAGCCATAACAACTAGGACACTCACCAGAGTCCGTTAGTCTTTCCTTCAAGTACAAATGGTGTCCATGGAAAAGCAGCCAGTTCGTCCCCAAAATCAAAGAACCATGTGAGTGTTTCTCCTCAAGACAATACCACATTGTCATGCAGCAGAAGTCCTTAATAAGTGCTTCCATTTCACCAAGCAGAACACCAAGAGGACATGCGCTCAAGGCTTGAGATTGCATGAAATTAATTATTTTCCTTGCTTCATCCTTGGCATTCTTAAGTGAACTTGGGTGTCATGGAGAACATGATGGCTGTGACAGCTCGTTGGCGCCAGGGTCCTGATTCATGCAAAGGCACAACCGTTTTAGCTACCGTTGCTTTTGTACACAGTGAAACAAGTACATACTTAGTATGAAAGCGGACACAGCTTTGATCCAATAGTCCCCTCCAAGGATCCTGATGCCCTCCGCCATGTGCGTCGCTCCTTGAGGACAACTACTGTGGCTCATGTCATCTATTTTCTGTTGTGTCTCGAGGGCCAATAAGTCCCCCCCCCCAAGGCAGTCTCCCACCCCAGTCTCATGTGACCAATGAGACCAAACTCCTGGGTCCATGTCTAGTAACAGGCAAATCAAACTCGCCACACCCAAACCACGTCATTTTCCTGTTCAACCTTATCCTCCGCAGTCTGCAGCATCTCATACTAGGGGACGTTTCTCTTCCACTTGCTCAGAACAGAAGCCAAAGTAAAAATTTATATTTTGTGTAACAATATAATTAGAAAACCTAACCTAAGAGAACCCTCGTTCATAACCGGGAATCCAGAAAAAAGCTACTCTGAGGCAATTTACAGAACCCTGTGCTACAATATACCTCATGCCTCAATTGAACATTTATACTCATAGGAACTTTGTCCCCTGTGTTGTTTTCTGTACAGTTGTTAGTGGCAAAATTTGGGGGATATTGGCAGGAGGTAAGAAGGTGTATAGATCGTAGAAAAAAATCAAAAATAAGGGAGCAGAATTTTTCCATGAAAGAATGATTTGAGACCTTGGATTGGGGCAGATACTATCTTAGATTTAGTCAAGATTACAAGTTTAAGCAGTATCTGGATTCCTTAGGTAGTGTGGCTTCAAACTATTAAATCCCCCTTTAGGTTCATCTTAATTTTTATGGAAATTTGATTCCATTATATTTAAATTTATTTTTGCCTTCAAATGTTTGCCTCCCCAAATTGAAGATATCTGCATTTCCATCCCTTAAAACAGGTGTTTGCTGAAGCCTGTGACAAATCCCTATGTGTACGATATACACTAAATCCAGCCCCTTTAAACAGACTTGTGGGTTTTGGTGACGGTAGGAGACAAGGGAAGAAGGGGTCTAGATGTATGTGTGGCATTTATGTTTATCAGTGTTTTTTCCATCACCACAGTGACCGTTACTAAACAGAATTCCTCATTCTCTGCTGTTTCCCTCATACAGCATCTCTCAGAAAATGCTCTGTAATTAATCACTCAAAAGTGGCTCAAGATGGCTCATTCAGACAGAAATTTTATTGTTCCCATGTAAAGATTTTACAATTCCGTCCCTTTTTATCACCACATTAAGTTTGATTTAATATACCATTTAATGAAATTAATGAGGCTTTCTCAAAGCATTGGGGGAAATCAGCAAAATAATAGTACTTACAAAATAAGAAAAATTAAGATAAAAGCAAAGACAGAGGAAACAATCTGGGGCAGCAAATGCCGTGAGAATTCACAAAGAAAACATTCTGGAAGTGGATTTGTCTCTCGTGCCATGTGCTAGAACGCGGGATGCTGTCCTATTCCCAGGGGCTGAAGCCAAACCGAGATGTCACGTGCGCTGACAACTTTCCTGGGTTTGGCAGTGTAATCCTGGTAAATCGCTGGACAGGGCCCACTACGAAAGCTGAGCGGGGAGGTGGTCCGATCTACGCCCTCCCGTCCTCGCTCGGGAAGATCCACAGCCCTGAGCCCAGGCGCACACTTGCGCACTTGCCCGCGCATCCCTGGTCTGAGGGACCAAGGACTGGACTTGGGAGTTGAGTGAGAAGCGTCTGAATGTGCAGAGACCAGAGAGAGAAAGAGATGTTTTCACGGCAGCTCCTCCTCCTGTTATTCAAGAGGCACGGCCGTCAGATGCTCACCTCCTACGGGCCGCAGTGAGCAGGGCCGGTTTCTGCAGGCTTCACCATGAGCCAGCTTCTGAAGGCCCCCATGAGCCAGGCCCCCCGCGCTCCGTGTACAGGCCTACCACTAGGAATCCTCTGAGCCTCCCCGCGGGTCGGCGGACACGAATACGCTGTCATCCTTTGTGCGAGAGAATAAAGACCTCGGGCACAGACACCGTGAGCGCTCTCCTACCGTGAGACGCCATCCAGGTTTCAGACGGTCAGCACCTGGTGAACGCGGGACAGCGGTCACGGGCGCTGAGAAGTCTGTGGTAGCAGGGAAGAGATAGCTGTCACAGAATTTGCTGTGACCTGTCCTCACCCAGTCTGAAAGGACACGTGTATGTACTGAAGAACTGATGCAAACAGTTTACCTTGTGCAGTGAACACCTTCGCACAGACAAAAGTGGGAGGGGTGGTACCGGGAGTTGCCCCAGAGAGATGTTCCAGAGGATTCCCTCCTTTTCTCTACCCGATTTCTTCTATGAATTGCTAGAATTAGGATCTTTTGGTCAACACTGTGTCCACAGGGATACACTGATTTTTCAAAAAGCTTCACTTTGCCCACCTCACCAGGTGTGTGTAAGAATATCTCAGAGGCGCCTGGGTGGCTCAGTTGTTAAATGACTGACTCCTCATTTCAACTCAGGTCATGGGTTCGAGCCTCGTGTTGGGCTCTGCCCTGATAGCACAAAGCTTGCTTGGGATTCTCTCTCTCTCTCTCTCTCTCCCCCGCCCCCCTCTGCCTCTCTGTTATGCACACTCTCTCAAAAATAAAATTAATAAACTTAAAAAAGTACTTTAAAAAAGGGAACATGCTTACTGACTTGCTGGTTGAAAAATGCTATCTCATTTCTGTTTGCATTTAAAATAATCAAAGTGTTTATTCCTTTATTCTTTAAGATCGTTTGACTGTTACTGTCTCATGGTCTATATACAGTGTTCTATGGGGAGTTTGTTATATATTGTTTTATATATATATATACACACATATACATACACATATACATGTATATGTATATGTGTGTATATATATATAAAATCTGAGAACAATTTGTTTAGTAGGATGTTTTGTTGGTTTATTTATTATTATTATTATTATTATTATTTTGAATGAAAAACACGTGCCAATTTCTCTGCTAGAGACTAACATAACAGGATCTTGTCCTAGCTCCTCGGGGACTGTACTCAGGGCGTTTACAGTTTCCTCCCTGGTGTCCTGTCTGTGGTGAGGTTAAGGAAAGAAGCTGAAGAAGGGAGAGACAGTGATACTTCACCATGAATGCAAACAGGAACTGGAAAGTTCTCCCTCCTGTTGCAAAGTATCTTTCAAGTGCTTGGCATGCCTAAGAGGAGCCAGACATCACACCCAGGTGCTTTTATTTGTTATGTCAATTACTCTTCACAACTCTGTGAGGCAAGACACTTAATCTTTATTAAATAGAAGAGGTACCTGAGGTTTCGGGACATCTTAACCTGTCAAGGTGACGGCAATAAGAAGTTTCAGGAGGATGATGAGATCTCACATCAAACTCCAAAATCAATGCTAAGGGTGAGGCTTTTGCTATGAAAAGAATCAAGGGTTTGACAAATGCAAATCTGGAAGTGCCCTCAGTGGATGTCTTTGTCTCTTCAGGCTGCTGTAACAAATTACCAGCGTGGTGTCCCATAATCAACAAATACTTATTCCCCATAGTTCTGGAGGCCAAAAAGATCCAGTTTCTGGTGAGGGCCCGTTATCTGGCTCCAAGATGGCAGAAGGGGACAAGGGATCTCTCTGGGACCTCCGCCACAAGCGCCCTAATTTCATTCCCTAATCACCTACCTAAGGCCTCGCCTCCTAACACCATCACATTGGGAGTTAGGACTTCAACATATGAATTAGATGGTGGACGCAAACATCTGGACCATAGCGGTACATAGTTTAGTGCACACTGATTGCCCAGTACAAGGACAGGGCCTATTGTACGTGAGCGATGCTCACGCTTGTTCAATTTTCCCCGGTGGCTCTGCCCAGCAGCATGCTTCCCACTGTGTACAGAGCACAGCACTGCTCTTGCAGGGGACGCGCCAGCGCCCTTACCTTCCAGAAGAAGACACAGAAGTCCAGGCTGGAGCCCTGCTCTGGGGTAAATACCATCCACATTGTCTGCCTAGAACAAGAATGAGGACACCGAATATCAGGCTCTTGGAAATTCAAGTCCTTCATTTAATTGATGTGAAAAAGATAAGGCCCTTGGCTCAGGATTTCAGACACTTTCAGAAGTGAGACTGATGCTCAGATCTCTGGACGTCGAGGACAGTCCCCCTTCCTGCTGAACCAGACATTTCACAAAGTGGGTGCCCACCCTGCCAAGGAAGGTGGCTTCTCCTCATAGTCCAGCTGGGAGAGCTGGGGAAATGGCAGTGGAAAATCTCTCCATGGGGTATAACACAGACATGAAGAGTGTGTTGAGGGAAAAAGACTCAACATCTTTATTGGCAAGTGTGAATTTTCTGAGATAATTATGCGTACATCCCTCTGAATAATATCTACATCTTAACACACAGAAGATGCGGAAGGAGAAAAGGTGTTTCCAGGGCACACGATGTCACTCTCTCTCTTTTTTTAATCTTCTCCCTTTCTCTAGAATGTCTCCAATTGGTGTCTCCTTCTTGTCCCCTCTTGTGTCCCTTGGTCCCCTGCATCCCTTGTGTTTCAAAGGAAATGACCTGAAATTAACTTATGTGGGAAAAAACAATAAATCACTACAGAGTTAAGGAAAAAATCTTTCAATCCCAAAGTGTTCCAAGTTAAATCTTGAATGTTCTTATCTCTGACAACTTAAATTGCAGGGAATATATATTATTTAATTGAGGTCCATGATTTGTTAAGCACACAGAGACAAATAAAGTTAACTGCCTTCCTTCCAATAAAAACTTTTATTGTAATTACCCTTCAAGTTGGCAAAGGATCCAATAACCAAGTGTTTGTGGGTATCCCACAAGAATCCTTCTATCACCTGATCACGATCATTGATGCAATAATATAACTTCACAAATGAAAACTTTCTCTTTCAATTTAGTGACGTTAGACTAAGACAGTCTGATAGTCAACCAACACAAACTATCAACAGTAAAACTTTTAACATTGTACAGTATTGGCAATAAATAGCTGAGACTCTTCAGATCCAAAAGATCACTTGTAACACCTTAGATAGAGAGAGGATGATTTCTCCAACAAACAAAAGATTCTGGCTGCTGAAAAATAACAAATAGTAACAAAGAAATCTGATAATGTAGTTCCTAAAACTCAGTTGTCCGTTTTCCTCATGGGTCCATGTGAGGGCATCATAAAATCTAATAGACAATGTAAGAATGGATAGCTGAGTGTGGGCTAACTTACAAGGGAGCCTCTGTCAAAATAGCCTAATAAAGAAAAGACAATAGTTATTTATTTCTACATTAAATATATACATATATATGTATATATATTATAACGAGAAACTCCCCATAAAATAAACAAAATAACGTATGGACCATGAGATCATGACAGTATGACTTAAAGAATAGAAGAATAAGCACATTCATTACTTTAAATGCATGTAAATATCTATAGCATTTTTCAACTACCAAGTTAAACACTTTTTTTTTTTTTTTTTTTTGGTAAAATTCAATGTTGGCAAAGGTGCTATAGTCAAGATATTCTTAAGTAAACTGCTGAGGTAAACTGGTATAGTTCTTCTAAAAATCAGTTTAATACTGCAGATTAAGAGCCTTGACTAAAGGATATCAGTTCTAGCAACGTATTCCGCGAATGTGGTCAGAATTTACTGATGTGGTCAAAAGGTGTTTGGTGTTATAAACACTTGTAAGGAGCGAGAAAATGTCTGTGAGGGAACTAAATATGTGGAAGGCATTTCCTTTTCAAAACTATTCGAAGACCTCAATAAATCTAGTTTAAAAAATAAACTATGTAATGACAAGAAAAAATGCTCAAAGAATCATACAAGCAGAATAAAAGTATATTCACACTTTTGTTTGTATTCTGCAGATATCATGTGTGTCTTTACCTCTATAACCCTTTTAACTTATACATGTAATGCACATAGGGTTGGAAATAAATACACAAATAATAGTAACAGTGGTCATCTTTAGATGATTTGTTCAGTTACTTTTGTTTTCTTTCTGATAATTTTTAGGTTTTCCCAATTTTCCTGCCACATCCACATACTACTCAATCATAAATAAAAACGTTCTATAGGGAAGGAAAACAAAATCAATTCTGTGTGACTCAGTGCACATCTTTTGTTAGAACAGGATCAACGTTAACAGACATTTGAGTCTAAGTAAGTAACATGAGTTCATCAAAGCATTTCTTTGATAATTATTCAGGAGCAAATCACATTCTGGCTTTGAAAATTTAACGTTGTAAAAAGACATGTCGACTCATATACAAATACAATAAAGCCTTGGTTTGTGAGCATAATTTGTTCTGGAAACATGCTTGTAACCTAAAACACTTCTATATCAAAAAAAATTCTCACATAAGAAAAAATGGAAACTCAGATTATTGGTTCCACAACCCCAAAATATCCATATGAAAATGATTACAATACTGTAATATAACACAAAAGTATTGAAAAATACAAAATATAAAGAAAAATAAACACATTAACCTGCACTTTGAAAACCTTCGTGGCTGCTGTGAGAGAGATAAGAGAGAGGAGGGTTATTTTGTAGAATGACTTTCACTAATGGAATCTTTTTCTGCATGTGGGCCAGTGTATGCACTTGAAAGGATGTTGACTACAGAACAGTATTAATAAACTCTTGTCATACACTGTGTTTAATGTAACTGGCAATAGGGCAGCAGAGGAAAGGGTCTCTGTCTGCAGGCATCCTGACCTAGAATGAATCAGAGCATTCCTAAGCTCCCTCTTGGATGGAAAAGCCAAGGCCTGTGCATAGGTGCTTGGAAATGACAGAAAATACACGAGTGCCACTTGTGGGCACCTTCCAACGTTCTGAAAAATCACCCATTCCTGCCAAACATCGTGGCCTGAGATGAAGTATCTGAGCATGGGAGACGATCACCCAGAGTCCTACAGGGGGAGAGGGGGGGGGGGGGGAGAGAGAGAGAGAGAGAGAGAGAGAGAGAACCGTTGGCTCAGTTGTGATCATGTCATATTGGGCATCACGCACTACGCGTATTGCAAGACATCGCTTATTTATCAAGTTAAGATTTATTAGAAATGTTTGCCCGTCTTGTGGAACACTCGCCAAACAAGCTCCTCACGGTCCAAGGTTTTACTGTATTTAAGCATTATATCTTATGTTGTAATAACAAACTTTTCATGGTAAGAAAATTTTACACTGCCAAGTGGTTAAAGTGAGTGGCATACTGCATAAAGGAGGCAGGCCGCCTGGGTGGCTCAGTCGGTTAAGCGTCCGACTTGGGCTCAGGTCGTGATCTCGAGGTCCGTGAGTTCGAGCCCGACGTCGGGCTCTGTGCTGACAGCTCAGAGCCTGGAGCCTGTTTCAGATTCTGTGTCTCCCTCTCTCTGACCCTCCCCCATTCATGCTCTGTCTCTCTCTGTCTCAAAAATAAATAAAACGTTAAAAAAAAATTAAAAAAAAAAAAAAAAAGGAGGCAGCATGGCCCCCTGGAGAAGCAAGCAGGCTGTAGAATCAGATGTCCCAGCGGAAGCGGCTCTACCAGTAGCCATGTAACCCAGGATAAAGCAATTAACCTCGCTGTAAGTCGTGATTTTGCTGGAAATGGTTGTAATCATGGCGGAACTCTTACCACACTGTGATGGGAGAGAATAGGATGCACACACAGCACTCTGCTGGAGTCAAATGCGTACTGATTTAAACATTATTGGTAATAATCACAGCACGGTAGTAATAATTTATTTAAGTATTGATGACAATACTTCCATGGGATCCGTGGCTGGGGGGGGGGGAGGTAGTTACAGCAGAGTGTGGATACCAGACAACACACCAGGGAGCCTGTGAACAAAGAGTGGTCAAAGGGGCAGGGACACACGGGGGCGGGAGGGTGATCAGGGCGGGGCTGGTGCCCCCCCCCCCTCCCCACCTCTGTAGAAGGAGCTCACTGTGCCTGAGACCCCCCGCACCGTGCGGGAGTGCAAGTGGAGAACTGACCAGGAGACCTAGCGGTAGGGAAGCCACAGCTCACCTTGTTCAAGGCTGTTTTCAGATTCAAGATAGGACGAGACAGGGCCGGGGCGTGGCCCTTCTCCGGAGCTTCGCTTCACGCCTCGGTTACCCCCAGAGCAGAGCGGGAAGCCGAGGCTCCTCCCCCTGACGCAGCGTCAGGCCGCAGGACCCAGAGCTACTCACGCACGCGCCTGCGTCCTTCTCGCGAGGCTGGGGCTAGCGCGAGGCTTCACCTCCTGACCAGCGGCGTTTTATCACCGCGCTGCCGCCGGGGAGGGGTGAGTACGGGGCAGTGGGAAGCTTGAGAGCTGCAAAGAACCTTCCCGTAGCTGTGTGTTGGTGTCATTTTCTTATTCTTAGTTACTGTTGTTAATCTCTTCCTGGGCCTGACTCATAAATTGCACTTTATCCCAGGTGTGCACACGTGAGTAGGACAGGTGGTAGGTCAGAGAGGGGTGTGTGCTGCCGGTGGGTTCGGGCGTCCGCTGGGGTCTGGGGCGGTGTTCCCGGTGGGTCGGGGTGGGGCAGCGGAGCGGTAACACAGTTGGTTTGGGGGGTTTCTCCCGCTGCTCCCCGGGAGAGGACAGAGTGGGGACCGTGGCAGCCCATGGGACCACCCAGTCTCTCTGCGTGCTTGCTCTCTGGTTCAGCATTCAGTTTTGTTTTGTCTCGGTTTATGAAGACGGGAAGCAAAACAGTACGTTTCTGTGGTAATGGAATTGATCAAGCAGGAAAAAAAAAAAGTTTGTGCAGAAAGAGGAGGAATTATGGCACTGTGTTTTTGAGGTGCTGAGCTCTCGTGCGGATGTAGAGACTCTGGTTTTAGATGGGGAAATAGGCCCATCGTCTATCATAATGGACATAATGAGAGATTGTGTGCATACGGATTGTTTATCAGTGTCTACACCAACCATACATTAATGATAATTAACCAGAATAGGAAATTGAGTCAATACTTACATGTTTACTGATCCTTGTTTAACTATGGGGGCATTTTGCTTTGGGCTTTAAACATTGTTTTTTAATGTTTGTTTATTTTTGAGAGAGAGAGAGAGACAGAGTGAGAGTGGGAGGGGCAGAGAGAGAGGGACACACAGAATCTGAAGCAGCACCAGGCACAGAGCCGCATGTGGGGCTCGAACCCATAAACCGCGAGGTCATGACCTGAGCTGAAGTCAGACGCTCAACTGACTGAGCCACTCAGGGCCCCTAAACATTTTTCTTAACGTGTATTTAATCTGAAATTTGAACACTCTTATTATAAACAATAATGAAATCTAATGAAGACATGCTAATTTGGTTGGGGGTGCTAGGTAATTAGATCTATTAATGAAGCAATTGAATATTTTGAAGGCATTTCTAAAAAATTAGGGAACAAATATTCTTAGGGGAAGAAGTGAGTTTTACAGTGAAAAATGCAAGCCACTGGAATTGCTCAAGATATAACATTTTCAAAACATTTACTTTTTTCTTCAAAAAAGATTGACAAAACTCTAGAAGATACTACAAATGTGTAGTTTTTTTTCCCCCCTACTAATAAAGGAAAGCAGAAAATGTGCCTAACAACCATGAACCAGAACCAGTTTTTTTGTGACGAATGACATTTCTACCAATTCAAGAATAAATTGACATAAAAATGGAAATTTAAAATAAATCATATTTACTAAGGGGACAATATAAAAAGACAATCTAAACACAAAAGATTAATAGCTTGTAGGATATAATTGCTTACTTGCCAAATTAAATAAAAAACAACTGATTAATTGCAAGTCTAAGAGAACAAGAGTGTTTCTGACAATGAGACAAGGTCAGATACTGTCATTTGTATATCTGTTATGTACTTAAGTACTTTATACACCGATATTAGATACTACATGTACATTTATATTAATTTAGTAAAATTAATGAGTATGAGAATCTGAGTCAATCATAAGTGCAATGAACAGGGTTTATATTTTTATTTGCAAACCTTGAATTCTTGAGATAGTCATTGCTGTGTACGCATGATGCAGTTTCCTCTGTGAGTTGTAAGGTTTCTCAGTGGTTTCTGTCACTGTATTTAGTAAATTCGTTTTGCTTGAAACTATGGTGCATTTACTTTATTTATTTGAGATGATCCAAGCTCTCCTTTATAGGGAGAGCATTGTTGCAGACATTGGTACGGGAAGCTCCAGGATGTCATTGGCGGAAGATACGGCTTCCTAACAGAGGTGTAATGAGCATGAGGACCTTTGTGAAGGCCAGGCGGCCCTTGCCGGGGACAAGGCGGGGAACCTGGAAAGCATCCAGGACTGAGCTCGATTAGGACCCCATCATGGATGTAGGAGGGGAAGGATGTTCCCTTTGGAAAGGGTTGAGAAAGCAGTCGCTTTACGTAGAAACAGTAATATTTATCTCTTATCATATTGCCACTCTAAACATAGTTATGAAAAACTGTTGTCATTTCGATATAGTGGTTCTTCCCTCAAATTTCCAAACTACCTACAGTGGGATTTAGCCTGACCCTGACAGATTATAGCGAAAGAAGAAAGAAGCTGATAGAAGAAAAAGAAAGAAGGAAAGAAAGAAAGAAAGAATAACATATCCTCTCTGTTGCTATTTTCCAATCTTTTCTACTCTTAACCTGCAAATGTTATCCCTAGAATTTTTCACCTTATTAAATGTCCTCATAGGAAAGGAACTGAAGATACCTATTTGAAGATGCTAAATCTGAATTGCTGAGAAATGATCTTAGGCAGGATAGACCAGTGAGTCTCAGACTCTAGTGATAGCATTTATCCAACTGTCTCTTCCCCACCAAACAAAGTAATGAAGAGAAAGGAAAACAAAATAAAACAAAACAAAGCAAAACAAACAAACAAACAAACAAAAAAGCAAAGCCAGGTGGCCGTGCTAAAAATTTGTAGCTTGAGGCCAGGCCCAGCTCCAGAGTTCCTGATTCCATACATCTGAGGTTGACCCAAAAATTTGCGTGGCTGTCATTCAGGAGATGCAACCGTATCATCCACTGTAAGACTTGAGACTGAATGCGCTAAACACTTCTGTCCATGAGAACTTTAGGCTGCTGGCAGAGGTGGCCCTGGGTAAGCGATCTTTCTGGAGATGCTCCCATCTGTCTGCCCTACTGTCTCCCTCTCTTCCTGCATCTTTTCTGGCAAGAGGAACTCTTCATCCAGGTCTGCGGAGAGCCACTGGAGGGGCAGGAGGCCACTGGATGGAGGAAAAGAGGGGACATGGGAGGAGGGCCCTTGGAGGAATGCCCAAGCCAACTGCCCTTTCTTTACAATGTCACCAGGAACCAGTGCTGTGCAATTAGAAGACCCAACAACTCGAAACAAATTAGGACTCAGTGGGGCAGATAGTCTTCATTACAGCGCCATCTTGTTGGGAAAAAAATCCTCGGTGGAATGACCTTCACACAACTGCATACACTTATTTCCAACATTCCAGAGTTCATCAGGCTCCCAGATAGGACGTGTGTATTTAGAGCCCATTATCGTGCCCTGAAAGCTACTCTTTTTATTTCTGTTTATTTTCTGAATGCGTTGAGTTCTGTTTGTGTTAATCTGTTTCTTTTGGGCGACGTTTGCTTTAGTTTCATGCTCTTTATTATCTCCCGTTGATTATCCTGTTCGTTACTTATTGTGCATTCATCTCTTCTCTCCTGAGTAACTTCAAGACAAAGTTACTACAGCCCAAGACAGCGGTTATGATGGGTGAGGCGCATGAAGGCGTTCCCCAGTTCAAGTTAAACCATTGTCCTGGGGAGTCTGACAGACAAGGTCACTGCAGCCAGCGGCACTGTGGTGAAGGCAGGTGCCAGATCTCCTTCTCCCACCAGACAGAGAGAAGGATGAGGAAGATGTCAGGTGAGGAGGGAGCACACAGGAGAAGAAAGACCCCTGATGCCCATTGATGCTTCCCTGCTAGGCAGTTGGACGTTAGGGAGCAGGATGCCCCCTAGGGGATGCCCTTTGGGGTTAACACCCTTGGAAGGAGGAGAAAGCAGCTGTCCTGGGTTTACTGGAGGTCCTAAACAGTCCCAGCGATGCACAGGGTGCTTGGAGTTGAACTTGCTCCCCTTCGGGACTTGTATACGCTCGTGTGCATTAGTGTGGTCGGCCCCTGGAGGGTATGACCCCGGGAGAGGTGGCTGTCTGGAGGTCAGCATTCCCTGAAAGGGGCTGACACTGAACACTACCCACCGACCAGTCCATCCACGAAGGGGCATCTCCGTGGCACGTCTCCATATCCACCAGGAGTGGCTGCACTGTTAGGAGTCCCATGGTCTGGCTGCGGTACCGGCCGTAACGACCTGCTTGAGCCGCATCACCACACTGGGCTGATTCACTCATTTCTCATCTGCCCTGTTGGGAAGAGCTCTTCAAAGTCTATAAAGCACTTCCGCACTCTCATTTTCCCTCTGGTGAAATTCACAGCAAAGGGACTGACCGTCGTTGAAAAGATTTAGCAACTGAGTTTGTGGTGTTTAAGTGATTTGTCAGATTACGCGACCATATTAACGGGGGTAAGATTCACAGTCCAAGGCCAGACTCCTTTAGATTATGCCCAGAAGGGAGTGCTTGAAACCCCCATATGCCACTAAACAGGTGGGCTCATCAAAAGAGATCCTGTGAATAAGAACATTTTGGAAAAAATGATTCAGCAGTCCCTTAGGTAGAAAGTCCCAACTTGCCATCATATTGGGGTAACTGTGAAGAATTGGCTCCAAAGCAAAGGTCGGTGGTGACAGTAGCTACGTACAGTCATATCTGACATGGAGTCTGCTTTTCACTTGGCTGGTGGACCTCCAGTGTCCTGGGTCCTCTCCTTTCCTGTCACATCCCAGCACACGCCCTGTCCTGGGGCATCCCCCAGGGTCTCAGGCAGGTGCTGCCCCATCCCAGGAGTGCTCTTCAGTCCTCTTGTGCCCCACACCCCGTGTCTGCTGTCCCAGCATGTGCCCCACGCTCTGTGTCCCAGCAGCCTGTAGACAGATTGTCAGGGGTCATCATCAGAGCTGGCCCCGCCTCGTTCTCAGTGCCTTGGCAGCAAGATCCCAAATGTCCAGGTACCCTGCTACCGTGTCTTACCTAGAGTTGTGTGTCTCAGCCTTGGTGGTGAAAGCCGCGACCCATCACCCTACCCATCTGGCGGCAGCTTTGTCTTGGCCGCTCCTGAACCCCAAATCTGCTCAGTGGTGAGCACTTCCCCATCCTTCCCAAGAGGCTTCGTGTGATTCCCTCCTTGGGGGAGGTTTTTTCAATGATGCCTTCCCCCTGCAAAGGTGTGGTCAGTGCCAACGGGAGGGAATTGCTTCCTTCCTCAAATGCAAGAGCTTGCTTTTTAAGAGGGAGGTGGGAAGTGAGGTAGAATCAGCTTTTATTTTATTGCAGAAAGAAAGTAAAAGTATCAGTAGACCATGCTTTCCCTTCGACTTTGGTGATGTTGAGATGATTTCGAAGGCCAGGTACAGGGCTCTCTGTCATCTTTGGCTTCCTTCCTTTTAGGGGGTCTCCACCTCCATGCCTCCCGCACTGAAGCTGGCAGAACACAAGGGTTCTGCCTCGTGGGTTCTGAGTGGGGAGATCTGTATCCCAGTCACATATCTCACTCTCCGTGTACTTCCGACAAATCTGTGAGCCTTGGTTTCCCGGCTCCCTGGTATGAGTAAAGGTCTGTACAAGACCTACCTGAGTGGTGGGAGAATTAAACACCATGGTGGGTTTGAAGACGCGTCCCACAAGGTAAGCCGCTAACCAGTGTCCGTGTGAAGAGGCAGGTGAAATGTGCGGTGTGGGACTCTGAGAAGCAGAGATGTGGAGACCTGTACCCAGGGGGCCAGAAAGTCCACCGATGAGATGGTGGCAGAGTGCAGAGGGGACACAGGTTCAGTGACATCAGCTATAGAACAACCCGAAGGGCGCTTGCTGTGGCCACCGCTAGGGCACACGTCTGAATACACAGATAGGAGAGTAAGAGCAAACACCGTCAGGCACGGAGTCTATCGTGTGCTCCCCTGGGTTACGTTCGTTATGTCTACACCTTCCTCATACAGCCTTCCCACCCCTGCATTCGACATCAGCATGCCCACTGCATTAGGGCTCTGCAGAGAATCAGAGCTAATAGGCTCCATATGATTTTTTATAAGAAATTGGCTCTCCCAGTTATGGGAGCTGAGAAGTCCCAAGACCTGTAGGGCAAGTGGGTGAGGTGGAGATCCATAAGGGCTGATGGTGTAGTTACGATCCACAGGCTGGCAGGCTCAAGACCCAGGGAGAGCTGATGTTTCACTTTAAATCTTAAGGCAGGAAAAGCAGCAGCAACAACGACAACAGTGGAACTAATATCCCAATATGAAGACACACAGGCAGGAAGAGTTTTTTGCTACTCAGGAGAATGTCAGCATTTTTTTTCTATTCAGGCCATCTACTGATTAGATATGTCCCACCCAGATTAGGGAGAGCAGTTTGCTTTACTTAGTTGATCTAAATATTAATCACATTCACAAAGCACTGTCACAGAAATACCCAGGATACTGTTTGACCAAATATCTGGGCACTCTGTACCCACTCAAGTTGACGCATAAAATTAACCACTACGCTCACTTTACAGAGAAATTAACAGATTCTGAGTTAAGTGACTTGTGACTTACCCAGACCGCATAGCTACCAAGTTGTTAGCAAAGATTTGAACCCAGATCTGCATACTTTGAGCTACTCTAGGTCGTCTCATTTGTGTACATGATAACTGTTCAAATTAAATATTATATTTTCAATATAAATATTAAATTATTATTTAAAAGTATTTTTTAAGGTTTTTAATGACACAGAGAGACAGAGCGTGAGTGGGGGTTGGGCAGAGAGAGAGAGAGAGAGAGAGAGGGAGATACAGAATCCGAAGCAGGCTCCAGGCTCTGAGCTGTCAGCACAGAGCCTGACGCAGGGCCAGAACTCACAAACTGCGAGATCATGACCTGAGCCGAAGTCAGACACTCAACTGACTAAGCCACCCGGGTGCCCCTTAAATTATTATTTTAATGTAAGTAACAATAATATATTTTTACTATTTAAAAGACTTTTAAATCAAAATATTATTTCCTAGTTTCTTCTCAAGAAATGCCTCCTTACTTTTTGTTTTCTAGAAATGACCAGAAAAGTGAAACTTCTTAAAATGTTTGATGCAGGACCTGAAATCACTAAGGAACATAAATTTAAGCTTGAGAACTATGACCCTAGAAACCAATGTCATATATGCCTTTCTTTTTTTTTAAATGCTGTCTATAGATAACAAGCATCTGGGAGGATTTTCATTCTTTTATTTAACATCTTATCCCCAGCACTCAGAACATGATTTCCCATATGAGCTCCCCATGAATGTATGTATGTTAAACTTTGTACTATTAAATAACTACATGAATAAATAAATGAGCAGCTTACATTTTATCTAAAAATTATCATGAACGCAGCAAATTTAGAAAGCTCTAGAGTCATTGCACCTTCCTTGAGAGAGCAGTCTGCCTGAGTACTTGTTGAAATGGTGGTGATTTCTAGATGGGCCATCGCTGGTGTTGAAGGTAAACCACAGCCCACATCATTTTTAGCTTCTGACACTGCTGTTATAAGATGCGATCTTGCTGCCTGATAGCCTTGCATTAATTATTCACAAGCTCTTGTACTTCATTTGCTTTGCATCATTAACCTCTTAGAACGTGTCCCACTTTCCAGAGGTTGGTAAGCATGCAGTCATGACTCAAAATGCTGTGAGGATAAAGCACTATTTTGTGATATCCCTTTGACTCTTACCTACTAATGGCTTTATTTTGTTTCTTGCAGTGAAAAAGGCAATTGAATTGAAGTCAAGAGGAGTCAAGATGATGCCCAGCAAGGACAGTAGTCATAAAAACTCCGTCTGTAAGTCCTCTTTTCTTTCTATATGAGGATTGATATGTCAATTAGAGGGGACACAGAGGAGAGAATGGAGGCGTCCTGGAGAAGTAATCCTATAAACTGCTTTTCTCGCTTCCCCTCTTTCTACTTTTCTACCTGCGAAAGTATTTGCTGGAAGAAAGAATGTGCATTGGCTTCACATTGTTGGGGAAGAATGTCCTGTTGACATTGTCCTAAATGAATCCGCTAAGTGTGTCTCAAATCTATCTTGACTCTCTGCTCTCAATGGTCACTGTGAGGCTGGACCTTCCGATTTCTCTCATGAATAAGTGTTCCACTGCTAGCGTTTGATCCCTGCTTCCTTCCATTCTTGTATGGATCTTTAGGATATGGTAGTCTGGTCTTACCATTTTCCTGTTACGATGCTCTCGATCATCTGTTGCCTGAAGAATAAAATAGCTTTAGGGCAAATCCTGAGTCCTTCCAAAGAGGAAATACGTACATATATATACATGTACATAAAGACCACATGTATACAGGCTCCATTTGCATATGCCTGGCACGTGGTAGTACTCCGTCACTAGCTGTTGGATGACGGGAGGTGTCTCCTACCACCTACTTTTCTAGTGTCTTCTCCTGGAAGTCTCGTTATTACTCAGCTGAAGGGACCACCTTGCCATGCCTTGGATGATGTCACGGAGCCTCTCTGCCAGAAGTGACCTGCCTCCCTTCACTGAATGCAGAAACCCATGTCATGCTTAGAGACTCCCCTCCCCCTCTGAAGGCTCTCCTGACTCCCAGGCATGGTTAGCTGGTCCCTCGTTTGGTTCTTACCTCTGTGACGTCATTTATTTTGTCAGTTTCACGGTGCGTTTACCTGTCCTACGAAGTGCAGCTCCGCAGGCCCCATGGTGATACCCAGGCGGGTTCATTTCCGGTGTGGTCCTTGCTCAGGCACCGTTGTTCCTTTTAGGACTTTCAAGCTGTCGAGTTGCCTTTTCTGTTCATTCCTGGTGACTTCTTCTGGTGTCCCTACTTACCTGCTCTCTTTGTGCTCCTTGTCCAGTGTTTGGGATCTACGCATTTTATCCATTTTCCCACTGCCTAGCATTTAGTAGAGATGGAAATCTTGGCATGGACATCTTGAGCTCCCTCAGCCCACCCAGCTCTGATTTTATCTGCGTGATGTATTGGGCTTCTGCATGAAGTTTTCTCCATGGCAGATACTCTACAACAGCTAATAAATAAACAAAAATAAACAGCAATATAAATCTTTTAAAAATCACTTTGTAGAATGACCTACTTCTGCTTCTCAGTATCCCATTTGTATGGTATCCTACTCATTGCCTGTGGAACAGGGTCCATTGACTATATGATGGCCCTGTTCCCTGGCCACTGAAGAGGACAGAGAAGTAGACTCAGACTCCTAGGATGTAAGTGTCAGATACAGGGCATGTCTTAGATCTCTCAGGCTACCATAACAAAGTACCCTAGATTGGGTGGTTTCAATTTATGTCACATGGTTCTAGAGGCTGGAAAGTCTGACATCAAGGCAGATTGAAGTTCTGATGAGGATTGCTTCCTGGTTTATAGATAGCTGTCGTCTCTTATATCCTTATATGGTGGAGGGAGAAATCATCTCTCCTGTCCCTTATCAAGGCACTTATCCCATCATGAAGGTTCATGCTCATGACCTCCTTACCTTCCAAAGGCCCACCTCCAGATACCATCACACTGGAGGTTAGGATTTCAATAAAACAATTTTGAGAGGATGCAAAGATTCAGTCTATCAAAGGATGTATTGCTTGAACTCTGACTAACCCAGGTCCTTAGGTACCACACACACACAAAGTCAATCTGTAAATATTTTCATTACGCTTTCTGTTTGATAATCATGGAAAGTGCCATTCAAATCAGATTGGACTAAAAAAAAATGGAATCCAGATGAAGGCAGAAAACAACTAAGTGACAGAGAAAGAAAGGAAGGGTTTTATTAATAAAGTTTTGATAGTTTTTATTGCTAGCTTTTAATTCTGGATGTTCAGTAGGGTAGGGGATGTGGTATTTATAATAGTTTTGTACTTTATATTTTATAGTTGAACACCTTACAGAGATAACCCACAGTAATGTAGAACCACACAGCTGCTGAACCTCCCCATTACATCAGTATTAGGTCAACACCAAACTTCTCTGCTAGAGCAAAATGTAGATGGAAGCTATCTTTGTAAAGAGAATGTCTCTCTGTCCTTATCTGAACATGAAGTGACAAAGGCCTGATTACTCACTTGGTGTGAAAAAGGTTGCTGTCCTTTCTCCAAACAGCATTAAACTTTTGGTTTTGGTTGTGAGACATGAGAGTTAATTATTAGAAAAAAATGAGGATCGAAGAAACTGAGGGCCTTCTGAGGTCCACGATGTAATAAATAATAAAATGTTATTTACACAGAAGTTGTGGCCAGAAAACTAAGTGACGTGTTTCCTAGAGAAATGGACTTGGACTTTGAAGACAAGGATCCCGTGGTTGTAAAAGTATGAAAGGTAGCCAAGGTCAGGTTTCATCATTTATGAAATTAAAACAATAACATTTTAATTAATGCTTAATTTAATGTTTTAATTTGGCCAAGTGGGTAAAGCAAGGTGTTTATAGATTGCCGTCTCCAGTATATGTCGTGTGATGGGCATTCAGCAAACCACACCGTGAGGAACTGGATTTTCTCTGATGAAAACAACCCTTTAGTAAGTAATCCCGCCTCACATTATTCTCCTCCAGAGGGGGCATCTGGTTCCTGTTGGGACCCTGTTTAGGTTGCTAGAAACTGCTCAAGATTCTGATCATCCACACAGGGCAAACTACCCAAAGATTCAGGTGTTTGAAGAGAAACAAACAGAGAAAACCCTAGACAAGGCAAGGAACCATGCCTTCTGGCAATGTCGATTCAAGCCTCCCCAAGTGCCAGGAAGAGAGACAGATACCTGGCTGGGGAAACGGAAAGATTTGACAGACTCCCTCAAGGAATTCATGGTTTAATGTTGAAAGGCTCATATAATTATAGCAGTTAGGTCACTAGAGTGCTGGAACGAGGTGACGTGTACTATGTTTTATAGCAAGACTAAGCAAGGATTTTATCACTTGTATGTTAGGGAAGTTTGTACAGATCTATAGTGACTGGTGCATAGGTTAAAAGCATTCCCCGTTTCATCGGATAGATAACCAGTGCCTGTATTGAGGTCCATTTTCCAGCCACTTAGCACACATCCCTAGGGCCAGCGTGCATTTCCTTCCTAGACCTGCCTTGGTTCTCCATTTGGTCTGAGACCAGCTCCATGAGAGCGGAGTGCTCCCAGCCGGCAAAGCCCTTCCCAGCTGGTGCCTTTACGGGATCACACGCTGCACTTCCTCCTCCCCAATAGCCCAGCCAACAAGCACTTAGCACGTATATACTGACTAAATAAATGAAAAAGGGGAGAACACAGGAGAGGCTCGTTTTCCCCCATTGTGGAACAAAAGCCCTACATATCCTCTCTTCTCCATGGGATTGATGAATCTTCTGTGAATTTTGCTCTGGAATCTATATTGGTCAGTTTCTTTATCCAGCCCTGGTTTCACATTACCAATTAACCCCTTAGTCATTCACATCTGTCCTTCACATGCACAAACGTGATCACATAGTACAGGGTGTGGGCACAAGCGGGGATATTTTAGTCCTTCTACATAATGAGGGCAATTAATTTCCTCCGTTACCTTGTAGAGTGGAATGATGTACAAGTTTGTTTTTTCATCAGGTTCATTCATTATTGATTAATAAGTGTTTTCAAAAAATCTCAGAGGTAATTAAGGTATTCATTCTGCCTATTGCTCTACATTTCCAATCATTTTAAGCTTTGGCAAGATTGCAACATAAATGGGGAGCATCACTCAGCAGAAGGGCATCTGGAGAAAGCTCAGTGACTGTCCCACCCTGAGCTTCCCTGCTGTCTCCCAGTGACGTGGGGTTCGCCTTTCTTCTGAGAACAGACCCTCTCAACACCAAGTGGTTATTAAATTGTCACTGCCTATTTTTAACGTTTATTTATTTTTGAGACAGAGAGAGACACAGCATGAATGGGGGAGGGGCAGAGAGAGAGGGAAACACAGAATCGGAAGCAGGCTCCAGGCTCCAAGCCATCAGCCCAGAGCCCGACGCGGGGCTTGAACTCGCGGACTGCGAGATCGTGACCTGAGCTGAAGTCGGATGCCCAACCGACTGAGCCACCCAGGTGCCCCATCACTGCCTATTTTTAAACGGCGGTAACGGTAGACACAGTATGTCTTCCTCTTCTGAATCTTGACAGTCGCCTATGTGGGATACAGTGTTAGCAGCCCCCCATGGGAGAACCAGGAGCCTGGACAATCCGTTAGTGCCCTTCTAACTCCAAAATATAAAAATCTGTAGGGAGGAGGGTAAACGAAAACCTTGGTTGTTATTTTTCAGCTAGAGATTGTTTTCCCCGTGTAAAGTTAAGGACAAATGACTTTACAAACTCCACATTGATTTGTTGTAACTCACTCAGATGTATTGATGGCCCATGCTGTGTACTGAGCACAGCGGTCACAACAGTGGATACCCAAGCAGGGTAGGACATTGATGCGGAATCATTATTTAATGTAAAATAGAAGAAAACACTACGGAAAAATTGAACAGTATAATGCATTACCTTATAAACTCTTGGGTAAAAATAACAGAACATCATAAAATAAATGACCCTAGAATTCTCCTACATTTGACTGTAAACCATTTATTTCATTGCCTTTGTGTCTATGGATAATCAATATTTTTTTTTCTACCTTGAAAAATAAAAATACCTGAAGCAAAATAGTCCAAGTTGCCAAATAGACAGTCCTGTTCATGAAAAGCAATTGATCAGGTATCGTCTTCTATAATGATACTCAGTAGTTCCATTTTTTCCCTCTGGCTTTTCTTTTGAGTCAGAAATAATTATTTGGAAAGGCAGATTTTAAAATTTTTGTAGCTCTGTTTTTAGAATGACACAACAAAATGATGCCTTAACCACTCTATATAGCTAGAGATACAATCACAACTATATAACGTCTGATTTACCTTTTTAACACACATGACTGGTTAATCCATTTTCTAAAATATACCCTTATAAATGACTTTCCATCTGTCTGGGGTCGTACTGCATTTATCCCCTTATCACTATAATTGTTACACTCATAGTGTTCATTTTCTTAAGTTTGGAAAAATTTAAGAGCGTGTGAGATATACTTGTGTGAAATACTTTTTACTTATATTCTGATGGGCGGTGAAGAAAAAAAAGGGATTAATCTTGTGTCTTGCCTAGTTTCTTGCCTTCTTGTTGGACGCTAAGCTTAGTGACGTTATCACCAAGGGCTCAACCCAAGGACACTCTCCTGTCAGCCCTCTCTCTGCCAACGGTGACTGGCATAAGCTAGGAAAACAGCAACCGTGAATTCTCGTTAATGGGGTTAAAACAAGAGATGAAGAAAAGGCAGACCATCCCAATAACTGTCTTGGTTTGGAAAGCAGTTCCTGTGCGATCACTGGAACGGAATGAGCTGTGTTTGGCTTACTGTCCTGGACTGCCGTCTGGATTTCCAGACTCTGACATCCGGCTGCCACGCAAAGTTTGCACACCCCCGTGTCAGGGACGTCTCTCGGACCAGGCCGTTCCTTTTCCTCGCCGGGGACCCGGAGCCTGGTGCCGGCCCTCTCTCCGGCAGCCAGCAGGCCTGCGCCCTCCCAGCCATCACAGGCCGGCCATTTCTCCTTCGCTCCCGGCCACCATGGTCCCCGGCCGGCCCGCAGTGTTACCGCGTCTTCCTCCCCCAGCCTCCCGTCGCCTGCTTCCCCGCGGCGGGTCACGCTGCCGCGAGCCCTCTGGGCGACACGACGGTGGCTTCCACGCACTGTACTCCTTCCCGTCCGCCTCTTACCCTCCTCCACCGGTCGGGAAGTGTTTCTTCAAAACCTCCCGCATCTTCCGCCCGGCTCCGCTCCTCTGTTTCCTTAGTTTGAAATGATGCTCTCCAAGGACTCTCATCCCTCCCTTCCTTCGGCGAATCTCTCAGAATTTACCTTTTCTGAAAGACTCACTGGCCATCCTGCTTCCACACGTCTTGCCCGCCCATTATCGTATCCCTCGTGTTCTTCGCTCTGGTTTCTGTGTACCACTCGCCATGACCTATCCCAGCCACCATGCGTGTGTATTTACGCTCTACTTGCGGGGCGCGTGTGCGTGTATTTGGATGTGCGTGTGTGTGTGTCCTTATTCCTGTCTCCCCCCACCCCAAAACTAGAATATAAACTTGAGGATAGAGCTTTCCTTCTCCTAATCGCCGGTATCTACAAGTCGCTAGAGTCACATGCACACAGAAGTTGCTCAAAACGCTTGTCCATTGAACGCCTGAGTGTCCTAGTTACGTGGTAGCCTGGAGCAGGGTGACAGAGTCGTGCTCACACTTTTCTTCAGTGATGTCATTGTATCCCACATCTCATTCATGCACACAGTAGTCACACACTGAGGAAAGACCAAGAGCTTAGGGCTGTTCAGAATATGTTCCTTCCCCAGAGAAAGTTACAGCTAACTGGTATTTCTGGTTATGTAAATATTTATCAGACAGAGCCTGTCTTAATAAACGTAGCAACATTTAGTGAGCTTTGAGTAAAGATACAAGTTTATTTTTCCAGACAGCAGCACATCGACCCATAAAAAGTAAGGATCTACAGAAAGTTAGGATGTGAAACAATTACATTAGTCACGTACTATGCCACCAGCCAAGTCACCACACCTTCTGTACGAGACCTCTTTAATGGCTGGGTCACTTGAACATCTCACGTATAGACATGCGCTTGGCATTGGTCGAAAGTATGCTGCATTATCAAAATCACGCGTATTACATGAAAACGACCCTGTTGATTGAATCACACATCAATGGCAGTAACATTCTGTAGTCTTAGAACGTGATACCCACATTTTCACTGTGAGGAATTGATTTTCTTCAAGTGTCTGTTATGAGTTGTTAACAAGTAGTAAACTCTCATTGTCAGTCTAGATTTTGTGCTCTAGGAGGTCAGCGACCACTCTGTGGTGCACCCGTTTCCCCCCGGCACTACCGAGTGAGTCCGCGTGTCAGTGGATCGAGGACTGGGACGTGCCTGCTTTTCGAGAGGTCGTTTAAAGAAGGCGGTGGCGAAAGGCGGACAGCCTGTCTCCTGTGTACCCCCCCAGGTTCAGAGCTGCAGGGGGCTGGGATGCAGGGAGGGGCAACGGAAGGAGAGTGTGTGAGGAGATGAATAACCCTGAGTAGCCCACTTAATTCGCCTCCGAGGCAAGGCTACCCGGGGAACAGAATCACCCAGCTGGTCAGGATGCTGTGTGGTTTCCACCCCTGAGACTTTATTCCGGAAATAATTTTCATCTGGCCCAGTACCTGCATATGTTGTTGTTCTGTTCACCCCCACATGAATCGTCTTCAAAAATTAAAATGATCTGCTTTACCCATTCCCCCCAAAAAAGCATGCTTTGCTTCCCAATACTGTCGTTAGTGTCACTACACGTATCATTAAATGGCCAGCCGTCCTGCCCATCATCCGGCTTTGTTTTTAGGGGACCTTCGTGCTCTATTATTAATGGGTGATTTGTTTGAATGGTTGCAGACTACGGTGATTTGTAATCCCACTACAGAAAAAGCCATGCCTGCTTTCTCTGTGCTGGGTTTCCGGCACTAAGTGCTCTAGGTCTTGCTTCGAAGCGGATTTTGACAGTAGGAAAAATAATAGCCCCATTAACCTCTAACAGTTGTATAAAGGTTTAATAAAACACGAGGGATAATTGCCGCAATCTACTGTGTTCTATCATAAAACGTGGTAAGAGGGAGTTTTGCAATTGTGAAAGATCCTTGTTTTCTTAACAAATGTAGCACGAATCCCCACGTAGCACGAATATGCTAGATTTCATGAATTGCTTCATAAATCAGGTAAGTAAATTATGCTTGCAGTTTCTACATAGGCCTTTGTCACTGCAGGAACTAAAATATCTTTCTTTTTTTTTTTTTTTTAAACGTTTATTTATTTTTTGGGACAGAGAGAGACAGAGCATGAACGGGGGAGGGGCAGAGAGAGAGAGGGAGACACAGAATCGGAAACAAGCTCCAGGCTCTGAGCCATCAGCCCAGAGCCTGACGCGGGGCTCGAACTCACGGACCGCAAGATCGTGACCTGGCTGAAGTCGGACGCCCAACCGACTGCGCCACCCAGGCGCCCCCTAAAATATCTTTCAAAGTGCGGTGGGAACCCCGGCTGCAGAGGGGAGTGCTGTCTGGAAACAGGGTAGGAACAGCGTCACTGGTAACTAGAAGGAGAAGAAGGTGGCTCATCAATTATTTAACACACCACTTACACAGATAATTGCTTAAGTAACCAGGAAAAAGAAAGGACCTATGAAAATACGTAAAATAAGATACAGCTTGATTGGATCAGAGACAGTTAAATGGTACTGTAACCCTAATAGGAAGTAAAATGCTTTTTCAGTGATTTCAGCGTACAATTATGGAGCATAATTGATTAACTAAAGGGAAAAAAACTCACTTTGCAAAGCGACTGGAGAATGCATTATTTTGTTTGAGAGAGCTCGCAGGTGGCTGCAGCTCTGACAGGACAGGATACATCGTAGCATTTCCGTCACTTGTTTTTTCAGAAGCCCAGAATATCACATGTTGGGTTTGTGTTTTCATCAAACTTTATAAAGCAACTTAACCTTCCAAAATAATTGGATGAGAACGGAGTGCCGAAGAACCGTAAGGCTCTGGAGCCTTGTGGGATTATTGGTGTTTGGGTGTCAGTACAGTTAAAATAATTCCAGCAGCAGTTAGAAGGAATCGCCTTTCTGATGGCATTAAATTACCTTACATGATGGAATGTTTGCTAGTGAGTAACTTCCATCAGAAACTAAAGAGGAAGATAATTAATCATGGTGACTCCTTTATGAATTCAGTGAAAGCCCTCCATTTTACACATGAGGAAACTGAGTCCGTGAGTTAAATTAATTAGCCTCACGATAAAGACAAGAGCTGGAGCTAAAAATCAGGTTCTCAGAACATCAAGGGGAATTCATAAAAAAAAAAAAAAAAAAAAAAAAAAAGAAATACACATCCCTGAAGCCCCATCATTTTATTTAAATCACATTTTGAAGGTGCCAGGAGGAAACTGAAAATATTTTCAGAATAAGTCCTTTGAGTGTGTATGACATTACAGAATCATAACATTACAATGGACTTCCAGTTTTTGGGGAGAAATCACTTTGCCCAGACTTGGTAACTTTGCCTCGCTGAATGAGAAATTTAGATAAATGAACTGATGTTGACCAAGCGGTGATTATGCCGATAATTTATGTTAATTTTAAGGAAGGCGATTAGCATGTTCGGTAACATGGAAAATACAAGAAGCAGCATAGGTACCGCATGTGTGTAGATTGATGGAGAAGTAGAAACACCCACCTTTCTTCAGTGATTCAGGGAAAGCCTGTTGGGAAGACATGGGCACATTCAGATTCGCTCCGGCGAACTCATGCCCTGCCCGTATCACAGGTGATCCTCCAAAGCCCCGAACACCGGTCATGTGCCCTACAGTGCCTTTGCCAGTCTCTCTTTTTGACTGCTTGTTTTGAAATAATTATAGATTCCCAGGAACTTGCAATAAAGTCTGCAAGGAGCGCTTGTACCTTCACTGTTGTCCTGAATGGTAACATCTCCCCTGTCTGGAACGCAGTAGCACAGTGGGTCCAGTGACTTTGGGACAGTCCATAGAACTGATTCGATTTCACCAGTTCACGTGTGTGTGTGTGTGTGCGCACGCGCGCATTTGCTTGCACAGCTCCGTGCACTCGTATCACCTCTGTGGGTTCTTGGGGCAACTGCAATCACGGTACAGAACTCACGTCTATTCTCCAGCTGTCTTTTCAAGGGTATCTTGAAATATCCACCTTGCTGTTTCAAGGGTGTCTTGTTCATGGAGCCGTGAAGCGGGTAACCATTTGTGACCGGCATGTGCCGCTAGCACAACTTCCTTGCCATCCACCCAAGTGTTTGTATGTAAAGTTTGCTCCTTTTTCTTGCCATGTGGTGTCCCATGGCTTCCCTGTACCCTGGGTTGTTCCTCCTTTGTGTCGTTGAAGGATGTTGGGTGTCTTTCTGATTTGGGGCTTTTAGGAACAAGATGCTAAGAATGGCTTTTGCATGAACACGTGTTTTTATGTCTCTTGGATAAGTGCCAAGAAATGTAATTGCTGGGTCATACATGACCTGTATGCATGTGATATTTGCATGTATTGATTTATGAGAAATTGCCAGACCTATTTCCGGAGCACCTGTATCGTTTTACACCCTCACAAGCAGTGCATGTGTGAATCCATTTCCCAGCAGCCTCAGCAGCACTCGGTGTTAGGACTAACATCAACAACAACAACAACAACAACAACAACAACAAAATTGGCCATTCTGAGAAGTAGGCAGTGATATCTCATTATGGTCTTAATTTGCATTTCCTTAGTGGCCCATGATGTTGGAGATCACTTCGCGTGCTCATCTGCCATCTGGGCACCTTCTCCAGTGACATGTTAGCCCACATAGTTCACCCACTTTCTGTTTGGATTGTTTTGGTTGTTTGTTTGTTTTTCTTGTTGAGTTTTGAGGGTTTGTTATATATTTGACATGCTCATCCTTCGTTAAAAATGCAGTTTGCAAATATTTTCTCCCAAATGTTTTCATATTTTTCTGTCTTCAAAGGGCCTTTTGTAGAACCAGTCTCTGTCTCTGTCCCTCTCCTTCTCTAAGTTTTAGCTGATAGATTTCTGTCAAAAAAATAAAGAAAGTAACTTCTGGTTTCTGCAGACACACATAGCATGGACAAGAATAGCGGGCAGGTGGCTGCCCTGAATAGAAAAGGTGTGAGGCCCCATCCCCAGAACCCCATGACCTGTTGGGTCTTTCAGGCTGCTTGCAGTAGTAAATCCTGCAGCTTAAATGACCTATACATAGAAGGCCAAGAAACTGATGAAATGTCCTCATTCGTAATCCCACAATTGATTGGATATTTTCATGGGGATTCAAAGGAATTATAATAATCTTAAAATAAGGGAATTTAAGTTATGGAAATAAAACTTACTTCAAATAATAAAGAGTAAAATATATTTTACAAATTCTTACTGATTTTTTTTCAAAATGTCCTATCTTTTACTTCTAGTTTGACCGTATATACTTAGGTTTGAAATGGACGATTTTTTCCCCTTACTCTGCTGTCTTGCCTGCAAAATGGAATAGCCTTACTATAAGTCATCAAAGAAATGTAGCGATGATATATTGACTTCAGAAGTGTTCACCAATTTTCTTTTGTTACAAATCCATCCCAAGTAATCATCACAGTAATTGAAGTAAATCAGGTAATTTAATCGCAGCAAATTATTATATTTCTTGATGTAATGCTTACTTGATCATATCCCTAGAATTCAGTGCATTTACATTATTTTTATAAAGAAACAGCATATGGAGAGATGTGCTAAGTGGAAGTTTATGCCAGAGAAGGAAAATAAGTTGTGTTTTAAGATACATATGTGAAAATACATGGCAAATCAAGGAGATAAGCTAAGATTAACAAACTGGGTAATTAGTAAAATGTTTTGCAGACAGAAAGAACCATATTTTGTAAGCATTGTGTGCTGCAATTATTATTAGAATGGTTGCAGGGAATTCAGTTTGCTTATTTAAATCACCTATTTTATAGTTTCATCTGTCAAACTGAAAGGCATATAAAACTGAATAAGCCATGTGACATCCAAACAAGATACTTTCATTATGTACCTGGGAAAACCTCAGCTTCAAGTAAACATTCAAGTTTGGTAATTAGCACCTAAGAAATTTTCCATACACCCCCAGCCCCAAGAAAATCTTTGCAGCTTTTTTTCTTGTGCAAATGCATGCATAAATGTTCCACAAACCTTTGTAGGTTTCTGACATTGGGAAGAGTGTTAGTTACAGCTCTGCGTACTTCTCAGAAGGACTGACTCATCTGCAAAGAGGTAGAATAGAGTTAGAAGACTATCAAATGCATTAGGTAACTGTAATGATTACAGTTGTAATTTCTGTGAAATGTAAAAAGAATCCTATTGGAAAATGAAGCGTTTGCTGATTGGGCTGTAATCCACCTGCAGCCGGCCATGTTGCATGTGCTCAGAATAGGGTGTAGATACCATCTATCCCACCCACCACCAAAGGGCCATTTTCCTTATGTTCAGTCACACAAAAATTATTTATGGCAGATTTTGACCCAATTTTTTTTTTCATTGCCTGCTTTTTGCATCACAGTGGCTTGCTAACACTTGCTTTAGTTGAATGAATAACTTCATTTCTGGCTTTCATTTGTTTTGTAAATGAAACAAACAAACAAACTAAAGTCTCTGTTTTGGATGTTCTTGTAAAGTATACAAACATTTTTCTCCAGGATTATCATCCTTCAAAATAATATATATTTTTTAATCTGGTAACAAAACCAAATAAACAGACATGCTACTAATGTTATCCTCTGTATCTGTAAGTTCTAATTAGAATAATATAAAGCCAGACGTGTGTTTTTCTTGGTTTTTATATTAACCTCACTGTATTAAAAGGCTTAGGTGGAATGTGCTTTGTTAAAATAAGGCTGAGCATACTAGACAATTTGAGCAATCCTTTTTTATTTTTTGTTACTCAGCATTTGTTTTTGGGCATTAAGTGTTTTTGATAAAGGACATTAAGTTGCTAGTCCTGCATTATAGCACTATAATTAAGATCTTGCTTGTATTTGAAAGTCTTCAAAGGTTTGTTGCATCTATAAGACGACTGTTTTTTTTTTGACAATGTCCTAAAGGCCCTCTCTGCTTCTCCAATATCATTGTCTCCACCTTGGCAACAATCACACATGTACACCCACATGCACACGCACACGCATGCACATTCCCAGACAAGGCCACGTGCCTTTTTCCGTGCTGATTAGTCTGTTATGAGTATCCTTTCTGCCTTGGCCCCCTCTGCTCTCCAAACTTCCCTTTCTCCTCTTTGAATAAGTTCCAGATCATCCTGTAAAACTGATGTGACACGGCGTCTTCTCTGCCCCTCTCGACACCCCCCCAAGATGGCCAGGTAGCGTGCTGCTCAGGGCTACCGGTTCCCTCGGGCGCAGAGAGATCGGCACTTTGCGTGTAGCCTGCAAAGGCTCTGAGACCTGGTCCTAGGGTCTGTGCTGTGCTCCCTGCATTCCAAACGCATTTGTTCGTCTTCCCCCTCTGCCGCGCCTCGACTTGTGTTGAACTTGCAGCGCACCCGGCACTTGGCACGATCCCGTTCGACCCACAGCCTGCTCTTCCCATGTGTCATTCCTCAGGGGCGGCCAGGGGCGACATCCACCCCGTGGGACCTTTCTTCCATCTCTGCCGCCGACTCCGTGATTGCAGGCTCTGTCTGGACCTCCGCTTCAATCCCAGACACACGCGTGCCGCTGTGTTCCCGACATGTGCCCTGCGCACGCACCCGCTCCCTGGGTGTTCCACCTGGAGCCCTCCGCGCCTCCGCCCCCGGCCAGCCTCACACAGCCTGTCCGGGAGCAGTGGCAGCATCACCGCCTGAGGCAGCAGAGCCCCCACCTCCGCCCTGGGTCTGGGCCCCTTCTCGGTCGTGAACGTTCGTACCTTATCCGTGCTCACGTTCATCCAGGTCTCTGAGCCCCCACGTGCACTGGCGCATGTGCGCGCGCGCGCGCACACACACACACACACACACACACACACACACTTTCTCCCTCCGGCTCCAATCCCCTTCCAGTTTTAGTTTTTTACCTCTGGTCATTATTTAGTAATTATACGTATGTATGTTATGTGTATGTGTATATATACCTATATGTATATATGTGTGTGCTATGTTTGTACACATACATACATTTTGATGCATTTTAATGTTAACGCTCCCACTGGGATGGTACCGGAGACGTGGTGGAGACTCAGGGGATGTACATTGGACGAGCGAGTGAATGAATGGATCTTCGTGTAGCTGCCTGCTCATCCAGCTGACAATAGCATCCTGTCCTCCACCACTCTCTCACTCAACACCCTAGCTAAGTTAGCCCACCTCACAGATGTAAGAAAAACGGTCCTCCTCTTCACCCTGTCTTATCACTTGTCTAGAATCTGTCAGTAATGAGAGATATTTATCCATTTGTGTTTTTGTTTCTCCTAGAATAGAAGCTCCTTGATAAGAGGCCTTAGCTTGTGCTCGCTTGTCTGCCCAGAATGTCATGGAATAAACGTTTGGTCAATAGTACTGATTTATTGACCGGGCGAGTTTACTCAGCACAGTATGTGGACTGGACTAGGTTACGATGTGTATCTACTGATACCTAGCTCTCTGTCGTCTATCTGCCATAGTCTCTGTATACAATAAATGGATACTTGATCCCAGAGAAGAATTTTAATATTGTAAACCTTCTTTAGATTAGATGAGCATTAATATCAGCTTTGGTGTTTTAAAGAAGGCAAATTCAAGTGCTCACATGGCACATGGGATCACATATCTTTAAGAAATAAAGGCCAAAGCACATGAGAGTCTTCAAGTTTCCGAAGGAGCACCTCTCTGTCCTGCAGCAGTATTTTTGTGATGCACATTCAGGTCTGCAGGCCTGAAAATATCCTACCAGGGGAGGCATATGGGCCATGAGTCAGACTTTCCAGGTTTTCCTCGGGAGAGTTCATTCTCTGAAATGTTTATTCAAGTGTAAATGTCAGGTGGCTCTGGGTCAAATGCGGTACGTTGGAGCTGACAAGCCCATAAAGAGCATTTTACCTGAGCCCCTTTCTTTGGGGACATGGTGGCCTGGAAGTGGCAGACATCACAGAAATCCCACCGGTGCAAGGCAGACAGCATGGGCAGGGTGTGAAGGGGTGTGCCCCAGGGCACTGAGACATGAAGGGTGTAAAAATCGGAAGCGAGCAGAAACAACTTAGCGCAATGTTCACAGCAGTAAGTAGCTACAGCAGGAGCCGCCGGATGTCTAAGAGACTCTTAACGGAATGAATTGCGAAGTCGGTGGGAGGTCTGATCTGGATGGAGCCTGGCCATCCACAGGTAGCGATCGACTTGTTAGTGAGTGCGCCTGGGTCCCGGCACCCAGCTCAGGGCCTGGGTGGCTACGGCCATGCCAGAGAAGCGGAGGAGGGATGAATGAAAGGTGACCTCAGAACGCACCTTCAAGGGGAACGTGCTGGGTCCTGAAGCCACGCAAGTTACAGATTCAGATTCTTCGCAACCGTGTTCAAGTTACATACTCTGTCGTGTCGTTTGTTGTTTTATCACAAAACTGCCTCGTATATTTCTTAAGAGGAATTATTACAAATAAGATAAAGTTGAGCTAATTTTTTCATTTCTGAAATAGTGATGATAGTACTTGCCTTGTTAGACCATTTTGACCATTTATCACTCTTCATATAAAACACTTAGCCCAGTGCCTGATACAGTGGGCACTTGGACCATACCTGTAGATTCTATTTGTGTTTCTTAGGACAGAAACCACACTGTGGGCACTGTTCGTACTTACCATATAGAAGTGTTTCTACTCTCAACTTCATCCGAGTAGATCACGAACATTTTACTTTGAAATACCAATTTTGAAATGCCCTGGGAAATTATAAACTACACACCGTAAGTTCCTAACCTTCTCTCTATTGAAACAGATGTGATAAGTGATGTTCCCATGTGTGATCCAGAAGAGAAGTCACAGAGGTATCGAGATACTGAGTCGCAGCCCTCGGCACCCTCCCCATGCACACCCCCCCACACGCACACACACACACACATACACGCACACACACATAATGTGTCTGATTTCTGTTTTATTTGGGTGTGATATTTATTTAGTTTTTTTAAGTTTTTTATTTAAGTTTATATATTGAGAGAGAGAGACAGAGAGAGAGAGAGACAGAGAGAGAGAGAAAACCTGTGCACACAAGAGGGGGAGGAGCACAGAAAGGGAGAGAGAGAGAATCCCAAGCAGGATCCATGCTGTCAGCACAGAGCCTGACAGGGGGCTTGAACTCACCAACCATGAAATCGTGACCTGGGGTGAAAGAAATCAAGAGTCAGATGCTTAACTGACTGAGCCACCCAGGTGCCCCCTCCCCCCTTTTTTAAAAGGGATGTGATATTTATTTTTAAAAATTTTTGTATGTGAGTAAATCACCTACTTAATGGCCTCAAAATACGTAGTTTGCAAAATAAAAATAGGGCTATTTTAGATTTTTTTTTTTGAATTGAACTGCATCATGTAATAAGAAAGCATGGTAAAGGTCCGTCGGCATAAGCCGCGGCCCAGGTGAGATGAGCTTCTGGCTGTCTGTAATTCCCAGTTTGCTTTCACACAGCTCCACTCACCTCTCAACAGAAAGTAGGCAAATAAAATCCATGTTGAGATTAGCAGTGATGTTATCACAGGGATGACCTTGAATCAAATCTGGCTAATCTCAAAGCTTGCAAATGTTGGTTAGTTTGGGTGTGTGGTTACTGACAGCCTGTTCGGAAGGCATCCCTGACCTGATTCAGACAGTCACTGTGCGGGGTCCCTAGTGGAAAACCCCTAATCACCACTGTAACAGTCTGTCCACAGGCTGTAGAAAGGTGTTCTTGAATGTTTCATCCAAGCCTAGCAAATTTGAGGTTTGTGTTTTAAGTTTACATTAGTGTATGTTTCCTAATGCAAGAACTCTACTTACCCTCCTTCCCACTACACTAAAATATTATGTATAGTATATTCGTACTTGGCGTTGATATATTATAGCATCCTTATTATTTAATTGCTCATTTTGATTATTTGCAACCTTATTTAATTTTATCCGTGTAAAATGCTGGAGCAAATAATCTCTTTTAGAGATCCCGGGATTTCTTTTCTTTTTTTTAGCTGATTGATGAGGAATTATTGTTCCTGCAGTGAGTGGGTAGTGACTGTGCCAGAGACACTTCATGTCACTGGCCCTCTGGGATGAACTATCCTCCACTGGATGTGAGGGAGATATTCAGTGGGAAATGGCTTCTTTCTGAGAAGAAAAGTGAAATGGTATAAAGTGAGGGCACAATGCTTGGCCATCTGGAAGAAACAATCTATAACTACTTCTAATGTCTTGCCATACACTTTTTTCCTAAATGTTTTATCCAAAGGAGATGCTGGCATTTCAAATGGCATAAGCTAGTGTAATATGTGGGAAGGGCAATGCAAGAGTTAACCAGATCATTTTGGGGGGTCTTACTCTTTGGCTAGTTTTACCTCTCTGGCACTGAACTTAAAACGTTCTGTGATTGGCTGGGGTGCCCGGGCGGCTCAGTCGGTTAAGTGCCTGACTTCAGCTCGGGTCATGATCTCACGGTGTATGTGTTCGAGCCCCGCGTCAGGCTGTGTGCTGACAGTTTGGATTCTGTCTCCCTCTGTGTCTGCCCCTCCCCCACTCGTGCTCTCTGTCTCTCAAAAAATGAGTAAACGTTAAAAAAATAAAAAAAAAATCTGTGGTTGACTTAAGGATAATCGTGAAGGAGTAAAGGGGCATGGAAGGGGGAGGGAAGGTCTACAGCTCCCAGAAACTCATTACATGTGCCCCAAAATCATGTTGGAGCACAGATCCTACAGTTTAAACCGGAGTGTGGAGTTGTTTGATTGTTGTTATTTTCTCATTGTATGGGTGGGTTAGGAATGGTTATATTAGTCACATTTTTACTAAGATGGTCCTTAAAATGCACCATATGATATTAACACATAGTGTATGGTCCACAATTAAGGTGAGATAACACTTTTTAAATTGATAGTATTTCACTCATTGGATTATTTAACACTAACCTATTTACTGTGGATAATTGTAAATACACAGAAGAGTGGAGAGAGCTGTAAAGAGAACCGCTGTGTTCTCCATTCCGTCATTTGTATTTTATCTGTTCACTTTCTCACAGTCCCCCCTCCCCCCTCCAGGTATCTTAAAGCAAATACCAGACATCACATTATTTTATTTGTAAATAGTTAACATATAGAAGTGTGTAGATAGGTAGATACATAGACAGTCTGGCATGCCTTTTATATAAAGCATGAGGATAGTACACTTTCAAAACACCAAACAAAATTGAATTTATTAATTTCTTAATATGTATATTTCTTCAGAGTTGTCCCAATTTATCTTTTTAAATTATTTAAAATATTTATTTATTTTTGAGAGAGAGAGAGAGAGACAGACAGAGACAGAGAGAGAGACACAGACAGAGCATGAGTGGGGGAGGGGCAAAGAGAGAGGGAGACACAGAATCTGAAGCAGGCTCCAGGCTCTGAGCTGTCAGCACAGAGCCCAACGCAGGGCTCAAATTCACAAACTGCAAGGTCATGACGTGACCTGAAGTCAGACACTTAGCCAACTGAGCCACCCAGGCGCGCCCCCCCCATTATCTTTAATCTGTGGTTTGTGTAAATCAGGATCTCAGACGTCTACACTCTGTATCTGATTACTGTGCATGCCTGCTTAGGAATTTTAATCTCTTTTTCTCTCCTACATCTGTACTCTTCTTCTTAGTTTTTCCAGTGCCCTTCACAAATTTTTAAAGGAGGGCTTTAGTTCAGAGACTGTTTCACCTGGTTGATATTTTCAGTATCACAAGAATTATACCCTTAGCCTTTTGTTTATTTCGTTCCTGTCTCTTTTTATTTTGCTTTTGGACCAATAAGCAGTTTTAGAACAACTTGAATAAAAATCCCCTTCACATTATATTTTTAAAACTCAGTTTGGGAGCTAACTTCAAGTTTAGTTATGCTATTTAGAAAGGAGCTAATTGAAATAAATAAACAGTATTAGTGAAGATTCTCTTATGAGCTGACATGCGTTTCTGTTTACATCTGCATTGCTAATCTCTATATTTGTTTACTTTTTCTTTGGTGTTGTTTTCCTTGGTTGTCATTTTGTAATTAATAAACTGTTATTTAAGGAAAGTTTTAGGTGATAGAACAATTGTGTGGAAAAGTACAGAGAGTTCCCCTGTCAACACACCCCCACCTACCCCCAAACACACATGCAACCTCTTCCATCATTACCAGCCCTCTCTGGAGCAGTACTTTTGTTATAACTTACAAATCAACATGACACCTCATTATCAACCCAAGTCCATAGTTTTTTTTTTTTATTTTTTATTTTTTTTGAGATAGAGACAGAGCATGAGCAGGGGAGGGGCAGAGAGAGAGGGAGACACAGAATGTGAAACAGGCTCCAGGCTGTGAGCTATCAGCACAGAGCCCGACACAGGGCTTGAACTCACAGACTGTGAGATCATGACCTGAGCCGAAGTCGGATACCCAACCGACTGAGCCACCAGGCGCCCCCCCCAAGTCCATAGTTGACAGTACAGTTTACTCTTGGTGTTGTGTATGCTACATATCTGAATAATGACAATGTCAAGTAGCCACCACTATAGTTCATACAGAATAGTTTCATTGCCATAAAAACTCCTGTTCTCCACTTGTTTATCCTCTCCCCACTAACCCCTGAAAAACACTGGTCCTTTTACTCGTTATATTTTTACCTTTTCCAGAATGTCATATAGTTGAAATCATACAGTAAGTAGCCTTTTCAAATTGTCTCCTTTCACTTGGTAACATGTAAGTTTTGTCCCTGTCTTTTCATGGCTTGATGGCTCATTTGTTTTAGTGCTGAATAATATTCTTTTGTCTGAAACGACTACAGTTTATCCATCATCTTTTGAAGGACGTCTTCTTTCCTTCCAAGTTTTAGCAGTTATGAATAAAGTTGCTACCAAAATCCACATGCGGGTTTTTGTGTGGACATGTTTTCAACTCCTTTGGGTAAATACTGAGGAGTGTGGTTGCTGGATCTTAGAATATGCTTGGTTTTGTAAGATACCGCCCAAATGTCTTCCACAATGGCTGTGCCATTTTGCATTCCCAACAGTGAACGAGAGTTCTTGTTACTGTACATCCTCATTAGTATTTGGTGTTATGGGCATTCTGCATGTTGCTCGTTGTAATGGGCACATAATAGTATCTCGTTTAATTGACATTTTCTTGGAGTGTCTTTTCCTATGCTTGTTTGCCACCTGTGTATCTTTGGTGAGATGCCAGTCCAGGGTTTTTGCTCAGTTTAATTGGTTTGTCTGTTTTCTTATTGTTGAGTTTTAAGAGTCTTTGTATATTTTGAATAAAAGTTCTTCATCAGATATATATTTTGCAAATATTATCCTCCCATCTGTGGCTCGCCTTCTAATTCTTTTAACGTATCACAGGGCAGAAGTTTTTAACTTTTATAAAGTCCACCTTCTCAACTTTTTTAATAGATCATACCAATATTGTTGCATTTAAAAAGTCATTGCAAGATGCAAGGTCTCTTAGATTTTCTCCTATTGCCTTCTGGGCATTGTATACTTTTGCATATTACATTTAGGTCTGTAATCCATGTTGAGTTAATTTTTGCAAAGGATGTGGGATCTGTGTTTAGATTCAGTGTTTTCCGTGTGTACATCTAGTTGTTGAGCACCGTCTGCTGAAAGGTCTGTCTTTTCTGCATTGAATTGCCTCTGCTCCTTTGTCAAACAGAAATCAGTTGACTATATTTGTGGGTCTGTCTTGGGGCTCTCTGTTCTGTTCCATTTTATCTGTCAGTTTGGCCAGTATGGAGCTGTCTTGATTACTATAGCTTTATAGTAATCTCCATTTTTATAGCATGTCAGAATCTGTACCATGCTACAGTTTCACCCAGAATGCTTAAAATATAAGTCTGTTCCTTAAATTGAGAAGTCTGGACCTAGGGACATCTTGTAGGAGTGACACTAAATTTCAATTCACTGAACAGTCTAGAATTTATATGTTTTTTTCCAAGTGGGCTTTTAAAAAAACGTTTATTTTTTTCAGGGGCGCCTGGGTGGCTCAGTCAGTTAAGTGTCTGACTTCGGCTCAGATCATGATGTCACAGTTTGTGAGTTCGAACCCTACATGGGGGCTCTGTGTTGATGGTGTAGAGCCTGCTTCGGATTCTATCTCTCCCTGTCTCTCTCTGCCCCTCCTAGGCTCATGTGTGTGTGTGCACTCTCTGTCAAAATAAATAAACTTAAAAAAAATAAAGTGCTAAATGTTTATTTATTTTTATTTTTTTGAGAGAGAGACAGAGAGAGGGAGGAGGGGAGCAGAGAGAGAAGGGGACAGAGGATCTGAAGTGGGCTTTGTACTAAGAGTAGAGAGAGCCTGATGCAGAGTTCGAACTCACAACCGTGAGATCATAACCTGAGCTGAAGTCGGACACTCAGCCAACTGAGCCACCCAGGTACCCCCTGCCCTGGGGTCTTTTTTCCCCAACATCTCTCACTTTGTATATGATAATTATAGATGGTTACTAATATTTATTAGGCACGTGTAAGAAAGTTTTACACGTATTAGAAAAAATAGTTTTTATTATCCTTCTGAACAGTAATTATTATTGCCTTTTATGTGAAGGAACCAGGCTCCAAATTCACTTAGCAGATGCAAGGTCTAATATCTGTGTGCCAAGCACTTCTACAAAGTACATTATCCCGTTTTCATAGGGATCACTAGATGACTAAATTTCCTACTGGCATTTATAAAAGATTTTTTTGAGACTTACCACATTTAAAATTGGTGCTTTATATTTTGTTATATTCCATTTCAAAATAAGAGAGGCAGTATTTGTAATTTTGGATAAAAATGTGTTATTGTGTCCATTCACCATTCATGCAACACAAATTTATTCTGGCCAGTTTGTGTCCAGCACTCTTATGTACTTTAGTTGTATCTAAATACAAGGTATTGAAATACTTCAAAACAGTTCAAACAAACTCAGTGTTCAATGGCCTGAACGCACTGAACATCTTTGTAAGCAAAAAGAAGCAGCAGCACTGAGCAAAGAAATCACTGAAATTTGATCCTAAATTTTTTCATATTTAGAAGGGAGAAGTCTTTAAATTCAGATAATCAAAGAAAACAGGTGGAAGAGGAAGAAGAGAGAGAAGGTGGGGAATTGCTGAAAGCTGTTTGCTCAGCACCTTGGTGAGGGACACTCAGTCCTGACCGTGGAGGACAGTTATGGACACGACCCCCACACTGTCTTTTCTTCTCTTGAGAGATTTTAGTGAAGCAAAGATGAATTATTTTTACACGTAGAACTTTGCCATAACTCAGGGTTCCAGTGTCTTCAAGAGAGCTGCTTGTTTCCAATGACCGTCAGCCATTAATTAGGGAAACAGGGCACAGGCAGTCACTGGCCTGTAGCTTTCAGAGCAAACTATAAACGGTGCTCTGTACTGGCTGGACTCACCTCAGAGACCGGTTTATTCAAAGTAGAAGAAAAACAGCATTTCCACTGAGAAGATCTGCAAGAAAATGGAGAAAATAAAATTGAGAAGAGTTATTTTTCGTATAGATTTCTCATTAACGACTGTACTTTCATACTCTTTTAAAGGTCAGCTTCATGGCCTTAGATTAGAAATAGAGTGGATTTCCTTTTAGGTATGGCTTCCCTGTTCGCCCTACACTGAGGTGATAAAGATATAGATGGTCTTATCCAGTCTACGAACAGGTGGCTGTTTCCTTTCTCCTGTCATACATGGGGTAACCACATACTTTCTTGTCCAAACTGGTGCTGTCCATAACACCAGCTCTAAATTGGGACCTTTCCTGGATGTAAGGTCCCCTACACTGCGCCAGAGGTGATTCAAGGAGAGAAGCAGGATTATGTCACATTTATGGTCATGGCTTTACATTTGTGTAGGATCCTGTATTTATTGGATGCGGACTGGGTATTTTATGCTGGATTCTGTAACGTGCTTCAGCATCACTCGTTACCCCCGCCGCCGTTTCACTGTATCCTTCATGGCCTCGTATGTTTAAATGAACTTCTGTGTGGATATGGAACAGGCACTTGTTCAGGAATGTCTGGCTAGATCACCGCATGGAAGGAAGGAAGCCAGAAGCTGATCCTCTGATTTATGTGGTTTCACTTCTGTATTTTGCAAAAGTGAAAACAAGCTTAGATGTCTTGAGGTCCTTCCCTGAGGTCACGCTGCTGCCTGTGAACGACAGATCTTTCAACGGCACCTTCTCAGCGTGTACCCCAGACTGCTGGCGTTATCCGTGATGCCAAGAACTCGATGGATGAGCCATACTCTGAGTTTACAGACAGCCCAAGCTTAGCATCACGTGATGATTTGATGATGTGTAGAACAGTTCTAAGGAATTTCTACAGTCAAAAAAACAATTACGCTGCTGAGTCCTTAAATTAAACATAGTGCATGAAGTTAGCCCTAAGGCAACTTTGTTTTGTAGCCATTCTTTTGGGAAAAAAGAAAAAAAAAGGATTAATGGATTCACTTTTCCAAGTCAGGATCTGATTATATCAATGTTTTACTCCAAAACAGTAGAATCAAAATAGTGATTCCCAAAGTCCACCATTATTTTTCTATAATGAAACCAGCAAATTGATATATAGTCAATATATCTCTTATTTTTTACTTCAAGAAGTAGGCTTAAATTATGTTAATCTTTATGTTGATACATGTATATATTGTGAAATAATTACTATAATAAGGTTATAGTTAATGCCTTCGTCACCTCACATAATTACCTTTTTTTTGTGTGGGGGAGAATGGTGAGAACATTTAAGATCTATTTTCTTAGCAATTTTCAAGAATATAATCCAGTACTGTTAACTACCCATTTCATACATTAGCTTCCCAGAACCTGTTCATCTTATAGCTGAAGGTTTGCACCTTCTGACCCAGTCTTTCAGGGACTGTTTCCCCCACCCCTTTTCCCTGGTGATCATCATTCCGCTCTGTTCTAGGAGTTCAGCTGTTTTAGTTTCCCTGTATAAGTGAAACTGTACCGTAGTTTTCTTTCTCTGTCTGACTGGTTTCACTCAAGCATAATGCCCTTGAGGTCCGTCCATGTTGTTGCGAGTGGTAGGATCTCCTTCTTACTCATGGCTGAGTGATATTCCACTGTAAATATAAACCCCAGCTTCTTTGTCCATGTGTCCATTGACGGACACGCGGGTTGTTTCTGTTTCTTGGCTTTTGTAAGTAGGACTGCAGCGAACATCGGAGTGCAGATACCTCTTTAGATAGTGATGCCGTTTCCCTTGGATGTATACTCAGAATGGGATTGTCTAATCATATGGTTGTATTCTTAATCGTCTTGAGGAACCTCCATAAAACAGTATGGAGGTCGACCATATGTTGACCGTTCTAAGTGGAGCTTGTCTGAATCTTGAAATGTTGGTTCCAAAATGAACTTATTGCTGCACTTTATTCCAGAGACAGCTTAAGGGGTAAAATGTGGCCATGTTCTTCTCCATAATGCTACAAATTCAAATAGAAAATTTAGAACTGCATAACGTACATAGAAATGGTGAATATAATAACTGCTTTGATGGAAATACTACAGCATTTGGAATATTATCTGTGGCGTTCAGAATAAGGGTGACTCTGCCTAGCTGCAGTAATGTGATGACGATTTTACCTTCTGTATTATTATCCCAAGTTGGGTTCCCAGGAGAACAAGGTACAGGGATAGGAGAGTGCAGTCTGACTTGGATGGCACATAAAGAAGATAAAATGTGTGCACATCATTGGCAAGCAAAGACAAATCCCAAAATCTGCATATAAATAGGAATGTTAAGTACCAAAGAATAATTCAGATGAAAAAAATACTTGAAGTTGCCGATTTTCCATATTTAGAACAAGCCATCATTACATTAAAATAGAGAAAACTTTATCCATTTGGTGTTAATCTGTTAATTCAAACATGTTCTCATGAGTTTAGGTCATGCTTTTCCTCCACATCAACCAAGAACTTCACATCATCCCAAATTTTCTAAAACTTAATATTCTGAGACACATTTTAAATAAATAATAACATTAAATAGAACCAAGACTACTAGCCTACAATTCATGAATATCCCTTATGTCTTAAAAATTCTGGCCAAATATTTTGATAACGAGGTAAAACAAAGCTGATACGGTTTTACTGGGGAGCCGTGAACTCGAAATCTGAAGACCCAGGTTTGAATCGAAACCACTAGTTGCAAGGACTCTGGCAAATCGTTGAACTGCTTTGTCTCAACTCCTTCACGTGGAAAAGGGATGATAACTTCACAAAATAATTACAGGAATTAAATTGAAAGAATATGGAAATGTTTTCAGTAGAAGAAAGACCAGGCACAAAAATCATACTCAGAAAAGTGCTTTAAAGCCGTTTTATTTTTTTCCCACTAAAACTAATCCCTCACCACGGTGCCGAAGTGCCCCCAGTGTGGGAGAGTGCTGAGAGCGCATGTGGCGCTGCTCCAGAAATGGTGGGGTTATAATTCTGAATTCCCCTTAGGCAGATAGTTTCACACCATTGTGTGTAATTGCTTTAGCAGAGAAGCCGTGACGACACGGTGCCCAGAAGAAACAGCTTATTGGTGATTTTGTGGAAGATTGGTTGTGGGACAAAATGAAAGAGGTCTGTCTGCGCTGGTCCTTCCTCACCAGGGACACAGGTTCGTCCCCTGGGTCACCAGCGTCAAATGGTCACAAAGTGCTTCACAAAGAGGTACACACCCAGTGGAGAGTTTTATTTGATGTATTGATCCAACTTTCCTGTCTCTCCAATCCATTCCCTCTTTTTTGGTCCCATAGAGAGTTGTTTGGGGAGATGCCGTTTGATGATGGCATAAAAATAAGGGATTGGAGGAGCACCTGGGTGGCTCAGTGCGTTAAGCATCCTACTTCAGCTCGGGTCACGATCTCACCGTTCACGAGTTCGAGCTCACCCCCCCCCCCCCCCCACCCCCCTCCCCCCACCCCGATACGCATCCCCCCCCCCCACCCGCCCCCCCCCCCCCCCCCCCCCCCCCGCTCCGCCGCCCCCCCCTCCC